>NW_026652277.1:105681443-105990054 GCF_009828535.3 Hylobates moloch | reverse complement strand
AGTTAATGGGTGCAGGAAATCAACATGGCACATGGATATATATGTAACAAACCTGCACATTGTGCACATGTACCCTAAAACCCTAAAGTATATTTAAAAAAATAAATAAATAAATAAGCAAACAAACCTAGGTGTCATTTTTGTTCTTTCTTTCTCTCATATCTCATATCTAATCCATATGCAAATCTTGTCAATTTCTCATTCAGAATAAATCCACTCCCACCACCTTCTCTGCCTTCACCCTAATCCATGCCAGCCTCATCATTTTATCATCTCATCTGGTTCTCCTGCTTCCACCCATGTCACCTAAGCCCCTTTTCCACACAATACCAGTAATCTTCTGAAACAGGAAATCAAATCCTGTTGCTTCTCTCCTCACATGCCTCCATTACTCTCAGAATAAAACCCAATGGCCGAATTCTTCCCAGGAGGCCCTCACGACCTGGCCCCTGCCTCTCTCTGGCCTCATCTCCCATCACTCTCCCCTCCCCACGTCAGTCAGGCACAACATCTGGCAGACTTTCCTCTACACACATTTGGTAGTTTCTGCCACAGGGCCTTTGTACTTGCCGTCCATGCCTAAAATACTTCCCCAAACAGGCATTCACTCTCACCCCTATCAATCTCTACTCTCTTATCCTACCTTATTTTTCCTCATAGCAGCTGTGAAAATAGAACATTAGATCATAGTTATTGTCTGTCTCTGCTTATGATCTGACTCACAGAAATTAAGATCCACTGTTTACATTCCTTCCTTCCTGCTACTCAGAACGATGCCTAGTGCATAGTAGATGATCAGTAAGTATTGAACAAATAAACTGCCCTCCTGCTCAGTGCACAGCCTGCAGGAGAGCAAAGCCATCCCTACCAGTTTCTGCAGGTTTTCCAGGAAGGGGTTGGGGCAGGACTGGGGCAGGGGGTGCTCTCATCTGGCACCTGGTTTACAGTGTGGCAATTCTTCCATGTCCTAGGGCTCTTTACCCATTTCCTCAAAAGCTACAATTTAAAAAATCACTTATAGAAAATATTGGTGGGTTTAGCTGACTTTAGTGAAGATTTCCTGGAGAAAGTGGAGGGGAAATTGAGACAACTTGGGACAAACAAAAGTGGTGGTCATTCTCAAAGTGCTGTGTTCTCCTCGCCACCATGAAGTTTCTTGCGTCCTTGCAGCTTTCCATCTCGCTGGCTTTTCTCCTTTACTCCCTACTTGTCTCTCTTCTGCCACTCTCCTCCTTCCCTTAGAAGTAAAACATCCCTCCCCTTGCCTCACAAAGAGTAGCTTTCCCTCCTTTCAAAGCCATGGTGCCTGCCAACATCCAGGTCCTGGGGTGAGGGTAGAGAGCACCTTCTGTTACAAACATCTCTCAGAGCACCTTTCCAAAGACTGTTCTCTCCCTGAGAATCCTAGTGCCAGTTGTTAATATTTTCTCTACTTCATTACCTCTACTTTTCTGTATTTTTCTATTACAGCGAGAAATTCAGGTTAAAGAAATTATTCTGTCAGATATCTAGGCACAAAAGAAAGTAAGGTGGGCCTCAGATCTTCCTTCTATAAAAATTAATACTTGCAGAAAATGAGAATGTCTGTTTCTCTTTTTCTGCACCAAATTGAATTTTTTTCATTTTCTGAGTCTTTGTTACTTTAGTACAGGAAAAAAAAAACGGCATCTTTCTTTAAACTGTTTTTATTCTATCACTTACCTATATTCGTTTTAAACATCTTTATACAATTAGTTCAATCTTCTCCCTCAAAAAGTGGACGATAGAAAAACTTGAATATATCCCTGTTACTTGCCTCTTTCATCTCTACCACAGTCATTTCATAAATACCCTGTTTTAATTCTAAGACACAAGTTTTTACATTTGACATCTTACTGCTGATAGTGTGCAGTTTTTACTGCTCATGTTGAGTTTGTGGTTTTTAAATGTATTTTAAAAGATTATAGCATAATTTGACATTGAAATAAAAAGATTTTGTATACAGAGAAATGAATAGAAACAAAACAGTGGGGCATAAATTTGATATCGATAAAGCAAATATTCACTGCTGGAGAAATAACCATAATTCCATCTGTTTTCAAAGCAACCAGCAAGCACTTTATGGAGCTTAAGAAAGGAAGACCCCACAAGTGGACGAAGCTGAGTTATGTTCTGCTTCCCCCACACAGATACATACAAGAAGACTGCCTATCACATGCCAACCAGTGCAACTGAAGGAGGTATTGCCAAGTCCCCTGGAATACATGGGGAAAAAAGTCAAAGTCAAAAGATGACAAATGCACAATGTTAAGGCATAGTTTAATTTTTAATTGGCAGCATTTTTTTCTTTCTTAATAGAGGGCCTTACAATTGACAGAATCTTGGATTTGAGGAAACACTTAATAGTTTTGTATATATATGTGTGTGTGTGTGTGTGTGTGTGTGTGTGTGTGTGTGTGTGTTTTGAGATGAAGTCTTGCTCTGTTGCCCAGGCTGGAGTGCAGTGGCACAATCTCTGCTCACTGCAGCCTCTGCTCTGCCTCCCAGGTTCCAGCAATTCTCCTGCCTCAGCCTCCCAGGTAGCTGGGATTACAGGTGCACGCCACCACGCCTGAACACCATGCCAAAACTGGGGCTCAGAGACTTCAAGTGACTTGCCCAAGTAACATAGCCCATAAGTAACAGAGTGTGAGTCTTGTGGTTTTACCTTGAAAAAGTGTGAAAACTCTATTCTCTGCAAGCTTTGTGATATGCCAGATTCAGTTCATGGGCTCTCTGAACCTTAAAAGAAAAAGGGTGCCTGTACGTTTCTCCAGACTGAGCCTACATTCTCTGTCCCTGTGTGGAAAGAAGCTGATTTAGTAAGGCGCTTTGGTTTGTAATATAGAGGAATCCCAACTCAAAACTGGTTCCAGCAAGAAGAAGATGTATTGTCACACAGGAAATCTAGAAGCAGGATAGACTTCAGGGTTGATTGATTCAATGCCTCAATGACATGGACAAAGACCCAGGTTATTTTCGTGTCCCCATTCTGTTATTCTCAGTACTGGCTTCATCTGCAAATTGCCAGTGAATTAACTACAGCCATATTAAGCATAATATCCAGACATGACAGCACACAGAGAAAAAGAGAGAAAGTTCCTCCCTCTGGCTCTCTGTCAGGAAGAAGGAAATTCTTCCTGGAAGTCCCTCAGCATGACTTCCCTTTTGTTTTGTTAGTCACAATTAGGACACAGCTCATTCTTGAACAAAAAATAGGTAAGAAAGATGGAATTACCCTTACACCAAGAAAGGTGATACCTGGAGTTAGAGGTAGAGTCATCTTTCCCTGAGTCATAACCAACCTCTTTAGGCCATGAAAAGGAAATAGTCACAGATGCTATTTATCAAAGAAAGATTTACTTAGGAGGCATGCTATTAGAAATGTACTTACTTTTTTAAAATGGTACCTGTGTAATTATTTACTCTAGTGTTTTGTTCTAACCAATAATTAGAAAATCAGGTTCATCTTATAATATACCTGGAATTACACACACACACACACACACACACACAAAAGTATAAAAACATATCGTAGCTCCCTCTGTTTTTATCTTCTGCAATATTACTGCAATGAGTGTACATCCCTTGAAACTCCAGGCACTTAATCATTTATAATCACAATGGAAATAGCAGAAAAGAACAAAAGTTCGGTTTGTAAAACAAGGGATAAAACCAAGAAGACCTTGGTTGGTTGATAGCTGAATGACAAGATTGTATGTGGCAGTTGCACTATCTGAAGTGAAATCATGAGCAGGTTACAGAAAAGTCCTTGTATTCTTTCAGAAGCCATTTAACAAGTAGCAAATAAGAGTGAAGTTGAACTATGACAAGATAAAAGACTTCTCTGTAAGGAAAAAAAGGAACTATGCAATCATTATCCCAAGGAACAAAATAGGAAAGGACAAGCTTAAAGGGTGACTTTGTTCTGGAAAGCATTTGTAAGTAAATGCATTCATAATTAAATAAAAACCATATGTGCTATTACCTATGGAATATTGTGCTCTGAGTCTAATACTGAAAAAATAGTAATTTTGCTAATATAAAGAACACGTATGTGACTAACTACTGTCTTCAGTTCACACTAAGTGCTAGAAATTGGGCAAGTGGAAAACAGCATACTCATATTTTAGATTATTAAGGAGAGTACTTACAAAACTTCATGAACATGAACTTCACAAAGTAGTCTTCTCTGTTTAATAAAAAAAAGCCTTAAAGAACCACCTAATACAAAAAAAGCCAAAGAATATAGTAGACAATTCACAAAAGACAAAATACAAAGGCTAATAAACATTTGCAAAGATATTCAACCTCAGTAGCACAGAAATGCACAACAGAAGAAAACACTTCCAATATTTACCCACTATATTGGCAAAAGTTATTGACAAGATCCACTGTTGTTAAAGAAAAGTAAGAAGACACTTTTGCATGATTGATGAAAGTGTAAATTGGTATAGTTTTGTGAGACAGGTTGTTAGTGTATCTGAAATCTTTTATGTACCACTTCAGATCTCCTTGACAACACTTGTGTCTTATTCCAGTCACGACTGCAGTGATTTAATGTGGACTCAGGTGGGCTTCACACAAAAGCAAGTGGACTTATGTCCTGCCCCACCCCCAGGCTTCTTGGATGACTCACAATGAAGGACTCCAAAGGAACGTGCTCAAGGGCCGACACATGTGCAAACCAGAGTGCTGGAGAATGAACAACTCATGGGCAAACCTTTGACAAGTGGGAGACAGACCTGATGGATAAAGGCTTCTCCCTTTCCCACTCTCCCCTCCTCACCACAATGGATGGTCCTGAAATACATTTCATATGGCTTCTCTGACAGTCTTGAGACATATTTCCTTTGGCTTCAGAGAAGTTCCTGTGGGATTAAGCAACCAGCCAACTAAAAGCAGCAGCCATCCTTGCCTGAGCCTGGACGTGGGAGCCTGGCTGGGAGCTTACCCATGGCCCCTCCTTGCGTTGTCAATTTATTAACCAATAACCAGCAAAATAACTAATTAAAGACTATGAAAACTTTATTTTAAAAAATAGCAATAAAATAAAATAAAAGCAGCAGCCAGCTCAATAAGGCATTTTAGTATTGGCTCTCCCTCCTTCCCCCCTTCACTCTTATCTCTCATTCCCGCTCCCTGGGATCGTGCTCCTCAGAAAGTACTAATGCATAGGCCCTCATCACAAGCCTTGTGGAAACAGGGCTAAGGCAGGTAATAGCTGACACGCTTTAAAGTGCGTGTGCCCGGCCTGGCCATCTCACTCTCTGAAATCTATCCTTGCAGACAAGCTTGCTAAAGTGTGTCAGAAACACATGTACAAGGTTGTTCACCTGAAGTATTTTATGTAATAGGTAGAGAGGATCACACTACTATAGTATTAAATGAAAAGAAGCCCGGGCACTGTGGCTCACGCCTATAATCCCAGGACTTTGGGAGCCCAAGGCAGATAGGTCACCTGAGGTCAGGAGTTTCAGACTAGCCTGGCCAACAAGGTGAAACCTCGTCTCTACTAATAATACAAAAATTAGCCAGGCTTGGTGGTGCACGTCTGTAATTCCAGGTTCTAGGGAGGCCGAGGAAGGAAAATCGCTTGAACCTGGGAGGCAGAGGCTGCAGTGAGCTGAGGTCTTGCCATTGCACTCCAATCTGGGTGACAAGAGTGAAACTCCATCGAAAGAAAGAAAGAAAGAGAAAAAGAAAGAAAGAAAGAAAGAAAGAAAGAAAGAAAGAAAGAAAGAGAGAAAGAAAAAGAAAAAGAAAGAAAGAAAAAGAAAGAAAGGAAGGAAGGGAACAGAAAGAGAGAGAGAGACAGAAAGAAAGAAAGAAAGAAAGAAAGGAAAGAAAAAGAAAAAGAAAGAAAGAGAGAGAGAGAAAGAAAGAGAAAGAAAAGGAGCAAGTTACTGTAGTGGTAGGGGAGATGTTGTAGCAATATATATAAACCTCCTTACACCACGCAGACCGCGTCCGCCCAGCAAGCACAGAACCTCGCCCATGCCGCTGCGCCATGCGTCCACACCCGCCGCCAGCTCACCATGGATGATGTTATCACTGCGCTCATCATCGTCGACAACTGCTCCAGCATGCGCAACTCCATTGTGGGGCGCCCCAGGCACCGGGGAGTGATGGTGGGCATGGGTCAGAAGGACTCCTATGTGGGCAAGGAGGCCCAGAGCAAGAGAGGCATCCTGACTCTGAAGTACCCCATGGAGCACGGCAACGTCACCAACTGGGACAACTGGAGAAGATCTGGCACCACACCTACAATGAGGTGCGTGTGACTGCCAAGGAGCACCCCATGCTGCTGACCGAGGCCCCCCTGAACCCCAAGCCCAACCATGAGAAGATGACCCAGCTCATCATGTTTGAGACCTTCAACACCCTAGCCATGTATATGGCCATCCAGGCCTTGCTGTCCCTGTATGCCTCTGGCGGTACCACTGGCATCATGATGTAGCCCGGTGACAGGGTCACCCACAATCTCTCCATCTAGGAGAGGTACGCCCTCCCCATGCCATCCTGCATCTGGACCTGGCTGGCGGAGACCTGACTGACTACCTCAAGAAGACCCTCACTCAGCACGGCTACAGCTTCACCACCACACCGAGCAGGAAATCATGTGTGACATCAAGGAGAAGCTGTGCTACATCGCCCTGGACTTCCAGCAGGAGATGGCCTCGGTGGCCTCCAGCTCCTCCCTGGAGAAGAGCTATGAGCTGCCAGACGGCCAGGTCATCAGCATCGGCAATGAGCGGTTCCGCTGCCCCCAGGCACTCTTCCAGCCTTCCTTTCTGGGCATGGAATCCTGTGGCATCCATGACACTACCTTCAACTTCATCATGAAGTGTGACGTGGACATCCACCAAGACCTGTAGGCCAACACAGTGCTGTCTGGCAGCACCACCATGTACCCTGGCATCACAGACAGGATGCAGAAGGAGATCACCACCCTGGTGCCCAGCACGATGACATCAAGATCATTGCTCCTCCCCAGTGCAAGCACTCCGTGTGAATTGGCTGCTCCATCCTGGCCTCCGCGTCCAGCTTCCAGCAGATGTGGATCAGCAAGCAGGAGTAGGACGAGTCCGGTCCCTCCATCGTCCACTGCAAATGCTTCTAGGCTGACTGTGACTTAGTTGCAAAACCTAACTTGCGCAGAAAACAAGATGAGATTGGCATGGCTTTCTTTTTTGTTTTTGTTTGTTTGTTTGTTTGTTTTGGCTTGACTCAGGATTTAAAAACTGGAACGGTGAAGGTGACAGCGGTTGGTTGGAGCGAGCATCCCCCAAAGTTCTACAATGTGGCCGAGGACTTTGATTGTACATTGTTCTTTTTTAAATGGTCATTCCAAATATCGTGAGATGCATTGTTACAGGAAGTCCCTTGCCTCCTAAAAGCCACCCCACTTCTCTCTAAGGAGAATGGCCCAGCCCTCTCCCAGGTCTACACACGGGAGGTAATAGCATTGCTTTCAGGTAAATTATGTAATGCAAAAATCTTTTAATCTTTGCCTTAATACTTTTTTATTTTTTTTATTTTGAATGATCAGCCTTTGTGGCCCCCCTATTTTGTCCCCCAATTTGAGATGTATGAAGGTTTTTGGTCTCCCTCGGAGTGGGTGGAGGCAGCCAGGGCTTACCTGTATGCTAACTTGAGACCAGTTGAATAAAAGTGCATACCAAAAAAAAAAAGAAAAAAAAAACCTCCTTGCATATAGTAATAGGCATGAAAAAAAAGTCTATGAGAAGAAACTCCAAATTATTAACAATAGTTATCTTGTAGGAGATACAATAATCAGGTTGGGGGCATGCAGTTTCTATATTTTTATAATGATACTAATAAATCCAAGCCAATAAAGGTTTTTTAAAAAGGAAATCAAATCCAATATTTTTAGTATTATACAAATATTTCAAAAATCTATGACTCAGGTATAGAATCAGAAGTTTGTTTTCTTCCCCAATTTTAGTTTTTTCAATGCTTGTATCTCTTCCCTAACAAATCTCTACTCACTTTTGGCCTGGAAATGACTTACCTCCTATCTTCCTTCTCTCATTCCCAAATCCATCAAAATTTTGCTTCTTTTTTCCATTCCTTCAGGGTGCTAAGTTAAAAGGGTAATAATCTAGTCACAAAGTCAGAATTTCCTAACTAGGAGAGATCTTTACTATCATCTCGTCAGTTTAAATATGAAGACACTAAGACTAAAGGAGAGAAGTGATTTGCCTGGAGGTGCACAGCCACGGAGCAGGGACTAGAACTCAGAACTCCCCATTCCTAGTTTGCCTCTCTTTCCATTAAATGGTAATCAGGTAAAATAATTAGGTTACAGGATAGGCCGATACTGGATGAGTACTTGATTTTATTCCTCCAGGTAACAGAATTCATTAATCCACTTCAAAAGCACACATCATCAAAAGGAATTGAAGGATAAAATTTCATGAATGTCAGCGAGGAAATATTTGGAGGTGAGGTCTTCTGCTACGCACAAGTCACACCTCACATGAGCTCAGCTGGTCCACCTTCAGCTCTACAAAGAAGGTGGTTACCAATGTGCAGTAGCCGTCACAGAAGGACAAAATGATGGCAGATGCTTTGATATGACTGCAGAATTTCACTTCTTCTATTAGGCTTGAAATAGCTGTTATAATCACCAGAATAGGCCAAGGTTCATTGCCCCTTAAAGCCCAAATGTGTACAATTCGGGAGGATTGCCATCAGGTTCTCTCTGATCAGTTTTCTTTGATTTTGCTAGCCTATGATGCAATTTATCTTATTTTTTTCCCTTTTGAGTAATGTCTTTCTAAACATCCATGTTATAATCAGTGCTGGAACTCACCAATTGTGCATGACAGAAAGGAACCTAAAGAAAATGATGCATTCTCTGATCTAGCCTAGGGCACACAAATCAAAGCTTCCTCTGTAGACAAGACTAGTAAAATTGAAAGTAGCTACACTTTATATGGAAATTAGCTGCTCCTAGAATGCAATATAGTTATGCATATATCAAAGCAGAGACAACGAACATAGGAAATATATTTCCGCACTTGTAATGCTCCCTTCCTTCTTGTTTCATGTATAGAACAATTCTCAGTGTATTATATTACATCAAAAATTAAAAAGTTTATTTTCTTAGCATTGACTTATGCATAGTTGGTATATTTGACAGAATTTAGAAATCTTCCTTCTTTAAATAATATTTCGTGAAGACTTCAAAAATAATCAGGACCTGAAGCACTAATTTGAAAGCTCTGTGTTCTAAATGCCTTTTGCTGATGTAATCAAGAAAGAAACGAAAAAAGAGTATATTTTTCCTCCAGAGCAGACATATGCAAATGAAGATCTTACTTTATTTTTCTCTTGATTGCTTTTTCTTTTTAAACTACAAAAGAAAATATCTAAAATAAGGTAATGTGTATTTAAAGAAAAATTTAAAGGAAGGAAATTATTTTGTGCAAAAGAGCTGTCCTGATTATAGATTAATCTCCCCCTAGGCTCTGGCACTCAACAGCTGCCATAGGTCAACTCTTCATGTGGCAAAAGAGGAAAGAGAGATACCAGTCTTTGAGATTTGGTTACTGCAGTGCAAA
Organism: Hylobates moloch; assembly: GCF_009828535.3. Taxonomy (NCBI): domain Eukaryota; kingdom Metazoa; phylum Chordata; class Mammalia; order Primates; family Hylobatidae; genus Hylobates; species Hylobates moloch. The sequence goes on along the minus strand of NW_026652277.1, from coordinate 105,980,446 downwards.
TCGTTACAGATCACAAAATTTGCTGGTGATCAAAATTCTTGGTTTAAATGGGATGAGAACCTGACTTTTCTTTTTTTTTTTTTTTTTTTTTTTTTTTTTTTTTTGAGACAGAGTCTCGCTCTGTTGCCCAGACTGGAGAGCAGTGGCGCGATCTTGGCTCCCTGCAAGCTCCGCCTCCTGGGTTCATGCCATTCTCCCGCCTCAGCCTTCCCAGTAGCTGGGACTACAGGCGCCTGCCACCGTGCCCGGCTAATTATTTTTTATTTTTTAGTAAAGACCGGGGTTTCACCATGTTAGTCAGGATGGTCTCGATTTCCTGACCTCGTGATCTGCCAGCCTCGGCCTCCCAAAGTGCTGGGATTAACAGGCGTGAGCCACCGCGCCTGGCTGAGAACCTGTTAATTCTTTTTATATTCCACTGTTGTTTCTGCTTGCAAAAAACAAAGTACTCTGGCTAGTTTAAATAAAAAAAGGGAATTTATTAAAACATATCATGTGTCTTACAGAAAAATCTTGGAGAGTCAGAGTAAAACTCGGAGGCCATGTAGCTGTGGCCAGACACTGAGGTGCAGCTCCCACCACCATGCTAGGCCTCCGGCACCTCTGCTGGGTCTAGTTAAATGTAATATGTCACACCACTCAACCCAGCTGCTTAGCACTGACAACCGTTCTGATTAGCTGCTACCCCATCACACTGATTGTTTAATATTTTTAATATCACTCATGTTTATAGATACAATGTTCAAAGATAGAATTAATCCATTATATTAAAAGTTATGTACGTATATATGTTTGCATGTGCCTGGAAAATATGGTGTCTCTGGGGATTGAGATTAGGGTGAGGCAGAGGTGAAAGAGAGGACTTAATTTTGACTTTATATGTTTCTGCATTGCTTAAATTTACAATAAGCACAGATTCCTTCTACAACAAGCAGGCTAAAATAAAGAAGTAAGTTATTTAGTTATTTAACATCAAGTTATTTTTATGTTCATGGACTATAGTTTATGAGCTATAATTGACTATTAGAATTGGAAGAGGCTTAGAGCTCAAGTGCAACTTTCCTAGCCAAAACCCATAAAGGACACTCTACATTTACTGTCTTCAATGCTTCATCTTGTGGTTATACTCAAAATAATTTAGACTTCATTTTTTTGTTAAAAAGCGTCTTTATTTCATTTAATTTAATCTCACTATGTTCTATTTAGTCTCGGTTATTTTTCTCCCTTGTGTTGTCATAGGAAAACCAATGGGCTGGGCTTTGCCCTTTGGAGTGGGATAAACCATCTTCAGCCTGGGCACTAGCCAGAGTGGCACCCCATTTACTCTTGACTCCCTGGACTAACTCCTGCCATTACCACAGCACAAAAACTGTTACTGGAAAAGGTCGTCATGGTCTTGCAATTGGAAGTTCCATGGAACCTTTCTGTTTCTCAACTTACTTGATGGTTTAGCAGTAAATAATCAAACTGGCTGCTCCTTTCCTCTTTTCTCCATAATGGCATTCCCTCCTAGAGCTTCTCCCTCTCTAGCTGTTCCCTTTCAGTCCCTTTTGTTGGTTCCTCTCTTCAGCTGGTTCTTCTTCAGTCTCTTCTGTGGCTCCTCTTTACACAACTCTTACACTCTCCCCTCCTCTCCACGTTTATAACCATGATCTCACTCATTCACAGAGCACTTCAACAATCTTCTCTCATCTTTTGATCCCTGAATCTGTGTCTCTAGTACTCACCTCTACCCCCACCCCCACCGCTGGGTTATTCAGCACTTCTCCTTTGGATAGTTATAGCAATATCCTGACAGTTATCTCTGACTGTAGTCATGTTCCTGGTACTTTTTTTTTTTTTTACTATCGATTCCTTTGAGTGCAGGAACAGAGAACAATTCAAAAGCTACAAAATGGTTGGACTTCAAGAAAATGGGAGCTAAAGGGTGTTTCTGCATTTAAAAAGGTTCAGCGGACCAGAAGCAAGAATTTGCAAATTTGCAGATCTTCATCCTGATATCTTATCATAAATGTGACTTAGCCACACCCCTCTCTAACTCATTAGAAATGCAAACTTTTGCCTTGTTTCTTAGTTTTTAAACACAGAATATGGCTCTGTAAACTCACATTTTAATTTTCCTTCCTGACCACAAGTGTATGGAATTGCATTCATTCTACTCAGACACACTAAAATTTGTTTATACAAGGCCATATTAATTATTTGTTTTTTTTTCTCTCTTATCCTGACTCTTTCCCGCTTCCATTTCCATCAAAAGCATTGACTCTCATATGTGTGATATATATCCTTGGCTAGTATATGTCTTTGAAAAATATATAGTGTTGCTTTGTGTAGGTCTCCATTTAAAATCTATATAAATGATGCTATATTAGAGCTCTATTTACTTTTTTACTCAACACTGTTTTTACACTTCATATTTCTCTGTACATATCTAGTTCTGCTTGCTACAGTTCTTTTGGTGTATGCATCCATCATATTTTACTTATCTTTCTCATAGTGATAGATGTCTGTGTGGCCTCCAATTCCCTGTTCTCAAAACAATAGTGCAACAAACAACCTTGTATGTGTCCATTTATGGACTTGTTAAGGGAGAATGTCCCAATTAGTCACATTCATCTTCTGCTTTACATATACAGAAACAAGATTGGATTGCTGGATATATGCATAATTAATTATACTAAATACAGCCAACTTAATCTCCAGAATGGCTTATCAATTTACATTTCTACCCATAGTGCCTGACGGTTCCCACTTCTCTAGATCCTTATCAATACTCATGATACTGCTCTCTGAGTTTTGCCCAAGTGGACTCTGAATATAGCTCATCTTTTTAAGAGACTTCATCCAGAGCTAAGATTTGCCATGCTTGCATTAGGTACCTGTACCTGACCCAATCATGTGTAGTGACGGGTAATGTCACATGGTAGATAATATAGCTCATTTGCTTTCAGCAAGGGCAGTGGGTGGGGCAGCTTCTCCTAGAAGGGTTTGTGGATAAGGTAAGACAATGCACCCTTTTAATTCTCCCTTTCAGTATCCTCCATATTTTTTGCAAGAGTGATCATAGAAATCTGCTCTGCTTGACCATGTCGAAAGGTCATGCCCACAGACTAAAGGTTAGCCTCTTACGTTGAAGGCCATGCCTCTAGTCTATGCCCAGAGGCTAAAGGTTATGGCCATAGATTAAAGGTTATGGCCATAGATTAAAGCTTATGCCATAGACTAAAGGTCATGCCTGTGTACTAAAGGTCATACCTGTGCCAAACTCCTTAGTATGCTCCACCATCTGGCTCCTATCTTCTCTGTCCACCCTGAACCCTGTGGTTTTCCTATCATGCCAGACTGTTCTATATCCCTGTGTTTTTCATCTGCTGATTCTTGTTCTTGGAAATTCCTTTGGTATCCTCCAACTCACTGTTCTTCTGAGGTCCTCTTGACAAATTCTTTTTTTTTAAGCCCTGACTTTAGACTCACAAACCTTAGAAATTACTTTCTGCCTACTCCAACCAATATGCCTCCTTTGCTTGTCCTGGGTCTCTTCAACTTCCCATGACAGCATCTTCCCTTTCCTGCACTTGTTTATGCTTCTGTCCCTTCCTTCTTGGCTGCATGCTCTGTGAAGGCAAGGACAGTATCTTATTTGGCTTTTTATTTCCAGAGCCTAGCATGGTGCCTCAGTCTGTCGAGTGCTTAACAAATGTTTTCAAATGAATAAATAAGCCACTTATTTTATTTTATAGAGTAATACATTAGAATCTGGGGAGGTTATATGACTTTCCCAATGGCATACAGATGGTTAGTAATGAGCTAGAAGCAGACCCAGGTCTCTTGATTTCTACTTCTTTCTACATAGCAGGGAATGCTATGGAGAATTCCCTGCATTTATTGTAACTAATTGCTTCCATTCTGCAGGGTAAGAAGCTGAAAAATTCAGAAAATCTCCTTCCTAATGCCAGGAAACATTGGAGCATATAGTGCTATCCAAACTTTCCTTTGGATTTCCCCTTTCCTACTAAAATATGTTGGGTTATATAGAAGCAGAACTGCAAGTATTAGTTTGGATTATAAATTACAGAAAGAAATTCACCAGGGATCCTCAAACTAAGAGTAGATATTCCTTAAATCAAATATTATATACAATAATTTTCTAAAAGCTGACATCAGTGATGAAATATTTTTCTCTTTTATTTTACCCTTTTTCCTACTGTGTCTTGATAATTTATCTGAGCTATAGCAATCAAAGTCATTATTTCTGTCAAGAAACTTTGCAGAGGAGTTTACAATATGGCATGTACTATTATAAAAGTATGTCCCTTTCAGTTTTCAAAGGGCCTTGAAGTGTTCTGCAGAAATTCTCCACCCACTTCAGTTCTCTCCTTGACCTTGAGAAAGTACCATAGACCTCCTGTGAGAGCTGAGGAAGACAGAAAACACTTCTTAATTTTTCCATCCGTTCCAAGTTATTCAGCTGGAGCTGGCAATGAGTGTGGCCCTTAACTCCAGGCATTTTCCCTGCCACTTTAGAAATGGGATAGACAGGTGTCAGAGAGAGTGTGGGAGTGTGGAAGCTTCAGCAGCAAGACAAAGGGACTGCTTTGTGGCTTGCCGCTAACGCCCTCTCAATTTACACAGGTCTGCGGAAGGGTCGTAGCTCTCCACAGCACTCAGAATGGAATTTATTATCTCTGTGATGAGAACCAGGGACAGGAATAACAATGATTCATGACAATTGAGGGAACTCAGATGCAGAGAGGCTATCTATCCGATCATGCAAATCCCGCAATAGAATTGGGGACTTCTGATTCTCCAACGAGATTTTGCACACTCAGGGTGGCATTGCCAGAGACCACTTCTGATTCTCAGCTTGTTGTTTCCTGTCACTAGGAAAACAATTTCCCATCGATCAAGAGTGACACACGGGCTGGTAGCACTAACATTTATAACCGTCAGAGAATAGTACTGTTTGTTCACATCAAAGGCAAACTAGAATGCCATTATTCATGTGTATCGTTTAAATACATAGCAAAGCTCTTTCTGGTAATGTCTACGGAGAGTTTTGGTAAGAAGGGCCAAAGGCAGAGGAAGTAGGAGTTGGTGGTGGCAGTGGGACATGTGCTCATTGTTTTGTTTTTAACCTTTAATAAAATAATTCCCAAAGCAAAACATTCGAAAACTACTACATTAAAAGCGTCACATTTCCAGAAGAAATTAATGTGCTACCTCATCATGAAAGAATGATCAAAACTATTGAAAGTCTAAAAGATAGACTCTGGAACTCCAACTTTAGGCAAATGTTAATGTATAATTAAATATGTGTTATGTAATAAATTATATATGTAATTTATTTATCTCACTTAACATATATTAATTAACTAGCTAATTGGCACTATAGTTATCATACATAAAGAAGAATCTTGCCCTTTGCCCCAAATGTAGTATATATAGTTTAAGATATTTGGTAAGGTTTGTTTGTGAAGAAGAACTATTTGTGGATTCATAGACTAATTTAAGTGGGCCAGTTAGCTCTATCCAAACAAAACATTAGTAACTATTGAAAACTAATAAAAATATGTCCTCAATTTTATAAAAATCAGTTTCGACCATGGAAATATGTGATAACCATACACACATAAACATAATCTTTAAACATAACAATAAACATAATCTTTAAATTAAGTTACAATCTCTTTTGCGTTATGCAGGATTTGGTGATTTATAAAGGCAGAGAAAAACAGAAAAAGCAGTTTCCACTTAACCAATATTTTAGTTGTTCTGTTTAGTTATAGACTGAACCAATAAATCTAATGTAGACATTTTATTTTTGTCTGAACACGGGCAGTTTCCATTTAAGTGGAATCTTTATATATAAAGAAATGTTCAGAAAACTTTTAATAAAAGTTGGTTATTTCCCAACCCAAATGTCTATCAATGATAGACTGGATTAAGAAAATGTGGCACATATACACCATGGGATACTATGCAGCCATAAAAAAGCATGAGTTAATGTCCTTTTTAGGGACATGGATGAAACCGGAAACCGTCATTCTCAGCAAACTATTGCAAGGACAAAAATCCAAACACCGCATGTTTTCGCTCACAGGTGGGACTTGAACAATGAGAACACTTGGACACAGGAAGGGGAACATCACACATTGGGGCCTGTTGTGGGGTCGGGGGAGGGGGGAGGGATAGCATTAGGAGATATACCCAATGTAAATGACCAGTTAATGGGTGCAGCACACCAACATGGTGCATGTATACATACCTAACAACCCTGCACGTTGTGCACATGTACCCTAGAACTTAAAGTATAATAAAAAAAGGAAAAAAAGAAAATAAAAATAAAAGTTGGTTACTTCAACTTTCATTTATGTCCTTAATTCCTAGATTACATAAAAGTGGAAAAGGCTTTTCATTTTGGAACCATCTGAGGATTGCAAAGTGTCTACTCTCGATTGAAATGCATTTCAAAAGAGGGAGTTCATTTTTTTTCTCAGCTGAGAAAAAGGAGGCCTTGATGGGATTCTCCATGTAAATCTCCAGTTTCTTAATCATAGGTTAATTATGGAATAAGGCAGATTTTGAAAAGGTATTTTATGCAATTCAGTCCAGTACATTCTGGACAGTATTTCACCAAAATCACCTCTAAATCCTAAGTCTTTTTCAATCCTTAAAATTTGCCAAAGAAGGAAACGTTTTCAGTTCGGTTGGTAATTTATCCCAAAAGATGAGATTGTCTCTGTGACATGGTAAATCTTCCAGTGTACAAATGCTGCCATGCCAGCTCCCAAAGCCAGCCCCTGGGAGCACTCCAGGTCCTTGTAGACTCTGCTTTATCTGTAAGGATCATGACATCTTCAATAGGTAGAGTGATCATGTTTCAGTTCTGGGGTCTCCTTCCTGAGAATTAAAGAAGCAGCTCTTTAGCCTCCATTTTCTCCATGAGCCATTTGGAATCTTTCAGTCTGGAGTCTGCCAGAATGTTCTACTTTTTATTTCTCCTCCTTCTTGGATGATGACTGTGGGCCCCAGGTGCCAAGCTGTGGAACATAATTGTCTACTGATGGTGACATCTGGTTCGTTGGCAAGCTTCTTCCTGAGGTTTTTTTTTTTTCCCAGTGAATAAATGATAGCTTAGAGCTGGGTTATAATAGAGCTTTGTCTCCTAACATGTTTGGGCCAGGTTTATTTCAAATTCATTAGCTTATGCTAAGAGTAAACTATGAACCAATGATAACCCTGGCTGCAAGTTACTCTTCAGAAAATCTTGTATCTTTAACTAGCTTGGAATATATTCTGCAGCTGATTTTTAAAAAAACATTTTTCTATTTCCAGAGATGGAAAAGTAAGGAAGATTTTTCACTCTTTACCAGTGAAGGATCAACATTTACAATTGTTAAGTGCTAATTCAAAGTAGAAAGAGGGTGCTTTTGTGAAATTTTCCCCAGAGAAAAAATTTACAAAAGACTTCTGAATTTACATAATGTGGGCACAATCCAGGCATTCTTTGTACAATCTAGCCATTTTTGTACTTATTAAGATACTGTATTCACTATCCATATCATACTTTCAATATTTCAAGGTTGTCTATGTCTAATCATCATTATCTGTGTCTTGGTCAAATTGACCAAAAACTGAAGAAAAATCATGGGTGCTTACAAAAGACAAAATAGTAATCAAAGTTACTATTTAAAAACAAAATTCAAATATTTCTTTTAAAGAAGAGAAAATCAAAGTGCTAACTACTTCAGTAGTAGAAATATTAATCCCTGTCTTCCTGGTACTATAATACACAATGCATCCCTTTTTTAGTTTACATAAAGGCTATTTATTAACAGAGAACAATAATTTGAGGAGTCCGGTTCACAGATGGTGACCATGGTGACCCCCCTTGCTGCAAGTACTGTCAGAGGGGTTGGGGGTGACATCCTCAATTTGCCCGATCTTCATACCCAAGCAGGCAGGTACTCTGAGGGCTGTCTGGGCCCCAGGTCCAGGAGTTTTGGTCCTATTTCCTCCTGCGCCCTGGAGTTTGATCTGTAGGGCAGTGATGCCCAGCTCGTTGCACCTCTGGGCCACATCCTGGGCAGCCAACATGGTGGCTCACGGCAAGGATTTGTCTTGGTCAGCCTTCGCCTTCATCCCACCAGTCATGCTGCAGATGATTTTCTTGCCAATGAGATTGGTGACATGGACAAAGGTGTCACTGGAGGGTGAAAAGATGTGAAAGGATGTAAACACGTGTCTTTTAAAGAAGCGAAACTATATGCTACAAAGCTCAATACTAATAGATTGTCACATTTCTATTTTCCAAAATGGCATGTTTGCTATTTATTCTTTTATTAAAGAACGGATAAAAATTACACTAAAAACTAGATAATATTACTTTGTGATATTATTTGTCTACAAACAATTCTTAAGGAGATAAAGTTAGCTGATTTAGAAAATATGCGATGCCACAAAACTTACTACTTGCATCTGTAAGGTTATATTTGCCTAAACTTTATTCCTAGTAAATATCAATTATGCTGGTTCTGTAAAGTCTAGAAAGCAAATGCAACAACTAGAAGGGTCAATAATAAATTTTATTGCCTTTTAGAGCTTTTAGGCTAAACTGTGAAGGGCTAAAAAGATTTAGTATACAAACTAACCAGACTTAAATAGGGGTATAGTTGTAAGTGGAATCCATCTCCAAAGAGGTAAGCAGATAGTCATAGGAAATAGTCTAGAGCAGAAGAAAATAGTAGATAAAATGTTCAATATTCAAAATGTTGCAATATTCAAGGGAGGAAATAATAACTACAGAAAAATATCTTGAGGAGGAAGAAAGGAACTTTAGAAATACTACAGGAAAAGAATAGTAAATGTAGCAATTGCCCAGACACAGAATGGAAGAAAGGGAGATTTAAAGGGATTATAAAAGACTTTTCAAAAAGGTTAGAGAAAGGCCGGGCGCGGTCGCTCACGCCTGTAATCCCAGCACTTTGGGAGGCCAAGGCGGGCAGATCACAAGGTCAAGAGATAGAGACCATCCTGGCCAACATGGTGAAACACCGTCTCTACTAAAAATACAGGAGAATCGCTTGAACCCAGGAGGTGGAGGTTGCAGTGAGCTGAGATTGTACCACTGCATTCCAGCCTGCCAACAGAGCAAGACTGTCTCAGAAAAAAAAAAAAAAAGTTAAAGAAAACAAGCTAGCAAACCTTCAGAATGATGAATGTGACTCAGGATTCTGTAATAATATCTTTGAGACAGGCCTCAGCTCTTTCCAGGAACCTCTGAACAATTCAAGAGCCGAGTCTACACATGGTCCTTTCACCTCCTCACCTTCGATTTTCTTGCTTCTCCTTTAGCTTCCATCATCTCCTGAGACGGCTCTGCAGAGGCCACCTGGGTCTCCTTCCCAGTGGCATTTTCTCACTCACTTGCCTGTCAGCTGGCTGCCTAGCAACTCCTGGGCATGCTTGTCTCCCTCTGGCTTCCACGCCCCTCAGCTCTGCTGCTTCTCCTCCTGCCTCTCAGATTGCTCCTTCCCTGGCCCTCCTCCCTCCTTATGCCCTGCAGCATCAGTGTCACTGCCTCTCTTCTCTCTGTGCTCTTTCCCACGGCCATCTTACACAATTTCTGGATTGCAGACACCTCAGTAAAGATAGGCCTCACCACATCATTGCCTCACTCTGCCTCCTTCCCTGAGCTCCGCTTTCACATTTTAAGTCCACTGCCAGACTTTCACCTGGATGTCCCACTAGCACCTCAAGCTTAAAGGGTCTGAAAAATAATTATCTCTCCATCATAAAAGCTGCTTCTCATCCTATGTTTCCTAACCTAACGCTTTTCCCTATCACGGTCACTGAAGCTCAAAAAGATTGATTATCTTACATTGCTCCCTCTCTTTTAGGCGCTAGAGTCCATTGTCAAGCTAATTCTGCTTTTGCAATATCTCTTTCCTTCATTGGCTATCATCTTCACCACTTTGTCAGGGCTTCTGTAACAATAACTTCCTTATTGTTTTTTCTGACTCCAATATCTCTTGTAGTATGAACTGATAGTATGATATGAATAAATACTTACTGAATTAATTAGTAATGTCAACACTCATTCCATCAAAAACTATTTATCAAATGTCTGCTATGTGCTAGACAACAGTCAGTGAAGATGAAGGGAGAATAATAAAAAGTTCTCACATTTAAAAAAAGGAATATCAAGTATTTATTTAAAGAGGAATTCTGAATTTCTAATCTTGTAGTCTCATAGATAAAAAGATTGAGAAATATGGTTTTATTTATAGAAATATAAATATAATGAAAAAGAGCTTGCTGATGGTAATATTAAATAATGTTAAATAATGGAATAGGATATTATAATTGCTTATAGATTCTCCTTTCTTGAACATTTTTTAAAAAGCAATTGATTACTCATGAAATAAACACTACATTCAGGACTAAAACAAAACCATGCTAATAAGACTCAGTGTCCCTACTGATCCATTTACTCTAGTCTGTTTTGTTTCAATTGATTTCCACACTGGGATCTGTGTCTGTGGGCGACCTCTTAGTACATTTGCTGAAGGCAAATGTTTCTACTTTCTTTGTCTATTGGTCACTGTAGAAGGATGTGGATATTGCTCAAAGGGAAGTTAATGGCTTTAAGACTCTGTTTAAAAACCCAAAGTTCTTGGTTTAAATGCTGTTTTGAATAGTTCATTATCAAAAATACACTTCTGCTTTCAGAAAATGCCGAAGCTCTGCATCAAAGGCACGCTGCTGATTGCAAAGAGAAGGAGGTGGTGTAAGAGTGAGCCAAGTGTTGATTATAAGGAAAGGGGAAGGCTTCCAGTTAGTTAATGAAGCAACCTGCTAACAGTGTCCTGGTTGGAAAAAGTCATCAAGGACTTTCCTTTACTGAGACAGCGCTATTTGATTTCTCTCGCTCTGTCATGATCAGAAGGTTTTTACGAGACAGTGGGATGTTGCGGAAAGAGCCTCATGGCACTTGCCATCGGGCCTGGGATGACTTCCAGTTCTATTCGCTTAATCCTATATTATCCCAAGTAAGCCAAACTCATTGAGCCTCAGTTTCCTCACTTACGACATGGGAAAAAACAACAGTCACTCAGTTCTCACTGTTATTGTGAAGACTTCAAATATGTCAAAGGGCTCCATGAACTAAAATGCTGTAAATTATCAATGCAAATATTAACTCATATTAATTAGAAGGAAAGTGCTGAGAACCAAAAGTTAGCATTTTTGGTTAAACTTATGTCTAAAAACTAGTTTGACAGACAAATTGTGTAAGGAATAGCAAGAGAGTTTGTAATCATATTTAAGTGTTTATTTAATTCCACCGTGAATGGGAATTATTTTTAAAAATAAATTCTGATCTACACCTGTGCTGTGCTCTGAAATCCACTCATAAATTAGTTTTTGAAATGCACAGCATGTTTTCCCATAGAAACAATGCTATAAATTGTGGTTAAGTTGCCCCAGCACACCCTGTAAAGACTGCTTTACCCAAAAGTAACTGAAATGCCAAGTTTTTGCAGGTTAGTCTGTGACCCTAACCACTCCATACAGTGTCTCTATGCAGAGGTTTAGGGACCATTTGTGCTTCTGCTGTTGTTCCTTGGAACATCAGAAGAAGGAATTGTGGAGACTCAGACAGTGGCTGTGTTGTCTCCACGTCCCCAAGGCATGCTCAAAAGGAGCTATCCATGTTTGGGAATATCTGCACACCTGCCTACCCTTCATCTAGCATACATCAGCACTAAGAGTCCACATCTCCTGTCTATTCAACCTAGATTTCCTGCTTGGGTTATGGTGAATCCTTGAAAAAGGTAAGCCTTGTGGTGGAATCACATTCATTCCTGCTGCTTCTACAGCAACTGTCTTTTTCCATAAGGAGATATGCCCATTTAAGGAATGTTTCACTCTGCCATAGATCCAAGAAACTTCAGATCACATGGGGAAGGGCAAGAGGAAGTAATTAAGGGCTTGGATGGATATCTCCTTCCTCTCAGAAACTTTTTCCCCGGCACAGACCAAACAGACACATGAGTTAGTGTTTTCAGTGGGAAGTTTGTAAATTAGAAGTCCCTGTGTAATGTTCCTTCACTGTAAATTCTTGTGTTATTTTAAAAGAGGGAATATTTTTGCTTTTTATAAGAACAATCAAGTGAAAAGCATACTTGTTAATCTCAGCTAATTCTGGCTCAATTATAAGGCACCATTTTGATGGCTGTAGTAGTATAAAATGAAAAGAAAAATATCTTAAAAGATATAGTTCCATGATGAGGCAAACGAGCTTGTCTTACAAGACTAATATATATGAGTCTCATGGTTTCAAGTGAACAGATGTAGAAGAGAAGAGGCTGTGAAAAATCGTATGATTGGAAATAGCTGGGCCAATATTTTCAGCATGAATGATATGATAGTGATAGCTAGATGACAGAAGCTTCCAATCTCCTATTTCTAGAGTGGTTACAGGGCTGCCTTCTGTGGTTGTGCAGTTAGTGCACTGAACAAAGCGGACTCATCTAAGTGTTAGTGATGCTCAAATCCTGTCAAGGACCCTAGTGCAGGGCTGAGCTGGGAGAATGAGACCTCTTGATATTTACACTGAGGTGCTGTATGTGCTAGCTACTACCCTGCTTAGCTAAAGCCAAACACCGTATTTATTCACCTGCCTGCCAGGAGAAAAACAGTTCAGCCAGGGGATGTACTAAGGGAATTAGTAAAACCATTCATCTCTGTTTATTCTAAACTCAAGTTGACACTTTAAATTTTTATTGGAGAGGGAGGAGAGAAGTTAATATTTTTGAGTACCTAGGATGTGGCAGGCACTGTGCTACTCCATCAAAGGCTGCTGAATTGTTTTAACTGAAGTGGGCAAACGCAGTGGAAAGAAATACAATCAGCTGATAATTACATTTTAAATGCTTAAATTAGCATATTACTTTCATAGCATTAGAATAGACTTTACCTTATTTATCGCAATAGCTCTGTGAAAGAATTGATATTATCTACATTTGACATATGAGGTATAGAGAGGTAAGTGACTAATAAACACTTACTAGTGGAATTACTGATAGATTTGACCCAAGAATCCAGATCCTGAATCCTGAGCTCTTTCCAACATGCCATTAAAAGATACATTTAAGTAAATTGGAATCTACAGGATGAATCCTAGAATGGGAAGTAACGTGTAAGGTTTGCGGTTGGTGGCAGAGAGGCTGCAACTGGAAAAACATTAGTCTTAAAAAAATTTCTTAAGTTAACATAAACAAAGGTGAACTATAGCTTGAACTTAAAAACAATAAGAGTAAAATGGTCAGGAATGTTCTTAAATCTTAGGGAGAGAAAAAAGCTCTCTCGAAACTTTTTGTGTATCAAATGCCTCAAAAAAAAGTCTTCTGAAGGCAAGGTGGAAAAAGCCAAAAAATGACCCAGATTCAGTCTCAAGGGGAAAAGAAGGGTCAGACATTAAAAGCAACATGTGCATTTAACAATTTAGACTATATTTCCATATACAATAACAATATTGTTATTCCATAAAGATATATTTTTTATTATACTTTAAGTTCTAGGGTACATGTGCACAACATGCAGGTTTGTTACATATGTATACATGTGCCACGTTGGTGTGCTGCACCCATTAACTAGTCATTTACATTAGGTATTTCTCCTAATGCTATCCCTCCCCCCTCCCCCCATGCCATGACAGGCCCCAGTGTGTGATGTTCCCCACCCTGTGTCCAAGTGTTTTCATTGTTTAATTCCCACCTATGAGTGAGAACATGCGGTGTTTGGTTTTCTCTCCTTGTGATAGTTTGCTCAGAATGATGGTTTCCAGCTTCATCCATGTCCCTAAAAAGGACACGAACTCATCCCCTTTTATGGCTGCATAGTATCCTGTGGTGTATATGTACCAATTTTCTTAATCCAATCTATCACTGATGGACATTTCAGTTGGTTCCAAGTCTTTGCTATTATGAATAGTGCTGCAATAAACATACATGTGCATGTGTCTTTAGAGCAGCATGATTTATAATCCTTTGGGTATATACCCAGTAATGGGATCTCTGGGTCAAATGGTATTTCTAGTTCTAGATCCTTGAGGAATAGCCACACCGTCTTCCACAGTGATTGAACTAGCTTACAGTCCCACCAACAGTGTAAAAGTGTTCCTATTTCTCCACATCCTCTCCAGCACCTGTTGTTTCCTGACTTTTTAATGATTGCCATTCTAACTGGTGTGAGATGGTATCTCATTGTGGTTTTGATTTGAATTTCTCTGATGGCCAGTGATGATGAGCATGTTTCCATGTGTCTGCTGGCTGCATAAATGTCTTCTCTTGAGAAGTGTTTGTTCATATACTTTGCCCACGTTTTGACGGGGTTGGTTTTTTTTTTTTTTTTTTTTTGTAAATTTGTTTCAGTTCTTTGTAGATTCTGGATATTAGCCCTTTGTCAGATGGGTAGATTGCAAAAATTTTCTCCCATTCTGTAGGTTGCCTGTTCACTCTGATGGTAGTTTCTTTTGCTGTGCAGAAGTTCTTTAGTTTAACTAGATCGCATTTGTCTATTTTGGCTTTTGTTGCCATTGCTTTTGGTGTTTTAGTCATGAAGTCCTTGCCCATGCCTATGTCCTGAATGGCATTGCCTAGGTTTTCTTCTAGGGTTTTTATGATTTTAGGTCTAATATTTAAGTCTTTAATCCATCTTGAATTAATTTTTGTATAAGGTGTAAGGAAGGGATCCAGTTTCAGCTTTCTACATATGGCTAGCCAGTTTTCCCAGCACCATTTATTAAATAGGGAATCCTTTCCCCATTGCTTGTTTTTGTCAGGTTTGTCAAAGATCAGATGGTTGTAGATGTGTGTTGTTATTTCTGAGGGCTCTGTTCTTTTCCATTGGTCTATATCTCTGTTTTGGTACCAGTACCATGCTGTTTTGTTTACTGTAGCCTTGTAGTATAGTTCGAAGTCAGGTGGCATGATGCCTCCAGCTTTTTTCTTTTTGCTTAGGATTGTCTTGGCAATGCAGGCTCTTTTTTGGTTCCATATGAACTTTAAAATAGTTTTATCCAATTCTGTGAAGAAAGTCATTTGTAGCTTGATGGAGATGGCATTGAATCTATAAATTACCTTGGGCAGCATGGCCATTTTCATGATATTGATTCTTCCTACCCATGAGCATGGAATGTTCTTCCATTTGTTTGTGTCCTCTTTTATTTCCTTGAGCAGTGGTTTGTAGTTCTCCTTGAAGAGGTCCTTCACAGCCCTTGTAAGTTGGATTCCTAGGTACTTTATTCTCTTTGAAGCAATTGTGAATGGGAGTTCACTCATGATTTGGCTCTCTGTCTGTTAATGGTGTGTAGGAATGCTTGTGATTTTTGCACATTGATTTCGTATCCTGAGATTTTGCTGAAGTTGCTTATCAGCTTCAGGAGATTTTGGACTGAGATGATGGGGTTTTCTAAATGTACAATCATGTCATCTGCAATTAGGGACAATTTGACTTCCTCTTTTCCTAATTGAATACCTTTTATTTCTTTCTCCTGCCTGATTTCCCCGGCCAGAACTTCCAACACTATGTTGAATAGGAGTGGTGAGAGAGGGCATCCCTGTCTTGTGCCAGTTTTCAAAAGGAATGCTTCCAGTTTTTGCCCATTTGGTATGATATTGCCTGTGGGTTTGTCATTAATAGCTCTTATGATTTTGAGATACGTGCCATCAATACCTAGTTTATTGAGAGTTTTTAGCATGGAGGGCTGTTGAATTTTGTCGAAGGCCTTTTCTGCAACTATTGAGATAATCATGTGGTTTTTGTCTTTGGTTCTGCTTATATGTTGGATTATGTTTATTGATTTGCATATGTTGAACCAGCCTTGCATCCCAGGGATGAAGCCCACTTGATCGTGGTGGATAAGTTTTTTGATGTGCTGCTGGATTCAGTTTGCCAGTATTTAATTGAGGATTTTTGCATCAACGTTCATCAGGGATATTGGTCTAAAATTCTCTTTTTTTGTTGTGTCTCTGCCAGGCCTTGGTATCAGGATGATGCTGGCCTCATAAAATGAGTTAGGGAGGATTCTCTCTTTTTTTATTGATTGGAATAGTTTCAGAAGGAATGTTACCAGATCCTCTTTGTACCTCTGGTAGAATTCGGCTGTGAATCCATCTGGTCCTGGACTTTTTTTGGTTGGTAGGCTATTCGTTATTGCCTCAATCTCAGAGCCTGTTATTTGTCTATTCAGGGATTCAATTTCTTCCTGGTTTAATCTTGGGAGGGGGTATGTGTCCAGGAATTTATCCATTTCTTCTAGATTTTCTAGTTTATTTGTGTAGAGGTGTTTATAGTATTCTATGATGGTAGTTTGTATTTCTGTGGGATCGGTGGTGATATCCCTTTTATCATTTTTTATTGCATCTATTTGATTCTTCTCTCTTCTTTATTAGTCTTGATAGCAGTCTATCAATTTTGTTGATCTTTTTAAAAAAAAAAAACCAGCTCCTGGATTCACTGATTTTTTTTGAAGGGTTTTTCTGTCTCTATCTCCTTCAGTTCTGCTCTGATCTTAGTTATTTCTTGCCTTCTGCTAGCTTTTGAATGTGTTTGCTCTTGCTTCTCTAGTTCTTTTAATGTGATGTTGGGGTGTCGATTTTAGATCTTTCCTGCTTTCTCTTGTGGGCATTTAGTGCTATGAATTTCCCTCTACACACTGCTTGAAATGTGTCCCAGAGATTCTGGTATGTTGTGTCTTTGTTCTCTTTGGTTTCAAAGAACATCTTTATTTCTGCCTTCATTTCATTATGTACCCAGTAGTCATTCAGGAGCAGGTTGTTCAGTTTCCATGTAGTTGTGTGGTTTTGAGTGAGTTTCTTAATCCTGAGTTCTAGTTTGATTGCACTGTGGTCTGAGAGACAGTTTGTTATAATTTCTGTTCTTTTTACGCTTGCTGAAGAATGCTGTACTTCCAACCATGTGGTCAATTTTGGAATAAGTGCAATGTGGCGCTGAGAAGAATGTATGTTTTGTTGATTTGGGGTGGAGAGTTCTGTAGATGTCTATTAGGTCCACTTGGTGCAGAGCTGAGTTCAAGTCCTGGATATCCTTGTTAACTTTCTGTCTTGTTGATCTGTCTAATGTTGACAGTGAGGTGTTAAAGTCTCCCATTATTATTGTGTGGGAGTCTAAGTCTCTTTGTAGGTATCTAAGGACTTGCTTTATGAATCTGAGTTCTCCTGTATTGAGTGCATATATATTTAGGATAGTTAGCTCTTTTTTTGATCCCTTTACCATTATGTAATGGCCTTGTCTCTTTTGATCTTTGTTGGTTTAAAGTCTGTTTTATCAGAGACTAGGATTGCAACCCCTGCCTTTTTTTGTTTTCCATTTGCTTTATTTTGAGCCTGTGTGTTTCTGCACATGAGATGGGTCTCCTGAATACAGCACACTGATGGGTCTTGATTCTTTATCCAATTTGCCAGTCTGTGTCTTTTAATTGGAGCATTTAGCCCGTTTACATTTAAGGTTAATGTTGTTGTGTGTGAATTTGATCCTGTCATTATGATGTTAACTGGTTATTTTGCCCATTGGTTGATGCAGTTTCTTCCTAGCATCAATGGTCTTTACAGTTTGGCATGTTTTTGCAGTGGCTGGTATCAGTTGTTCCTTTCCATGTTTAGTGCTTCCTTCAGGAGCTCTTGTAAGGCAGGCCTGGTGGTGACAAAATCTCTCAGCATTTGCTTGTCTAAAGGATTTTATTTCTCTTTCACTTATGAAGGTTAATTTGGCTGGGTATGAAATTCTAGGTTGAAAATTCTTTTCTTTAAGAAGTTGAATATTGGCCCCCACTCCCTTCTGGCTTATAGAGTTTCTGCTGAGAGATCCACTTTTAGTCTGATGGTCTTCCCTTTGTGGGTAACCAGACCTTTCTGGCTGCCTTTAACATTTTTTCCTTCATTTCAACTTTGGTGAATCTGACAATTATGTGTCTTGGAGTTGCTCTTCTCGAGGAGTATCTTTGTGGTGTTCTCTGTATTTCCTGAATTTGAATGTTGGCCTGCCTTGCTGGGTTGGAGAAGTTCTGGATAATATCCTGAAGACTGTTTTCCAACTTGGTTCCATTCTCCCCATCACTCTCAGGTACACCAATCCAATGTAGATTTGGTCTTTTCACATAGTTTCATATTTCTTGGAGGCTTTGTTCATTTCTTTTTACTATTTTTTCTCTAAACTTCTCTTCTCACTTCATTTCATTCATTTGATCTTTGATCATTGATACCCTTTCTTCCACTTGATCGAATCGGCTACTGAAGCTTCTGCATGTGTCATGTAGTTCTTGTGCCACAGTTTTCAGTTCCATCAGATCATTTAATGTCTTCTCTGCACTGTTTATTCTAGTTAGCCATTCATCTAATCTTTTTTTCAAGGTTTTTAGCTTCTTTGCTATGGGTTCGAACATCCTCCTTTAGCTCAGAGAAGTTTGTTATTACCGATCTTCTGAAGCCTACTTCTGTCAACTTGTCAATGTCATTCTCTGTCCAGTTTTGTTCTGTTGCTGGCGAGGAGCTGCGATCCTCTGGAGGAGAAGAGGCACTCTGATTTCTAGAATTTTCAGCTTTTCTGCTCTGGTTTCTCCCCATCTTTGTGGTTTTATCTACCTTTGGTCTTTGTTGATGGTGATCTACAGATGGAGTTTTGGTGTGGATGTCCTTTTTGTTGATGTTGATGCTATTCCTTTCTGTTTGTTAGTTTTTCTTCTAACAGTCAGGACCCTCAGCTGCAGGTCTGTTGGAGTTTGCTGGAGGTCCACTCCAGACCCTGTTTGCCTGGGTATCACCAGTGGAGGTGGCAGAACAGCAAATATTGCAGAACAGCAAATGTTGCTGTTTGATCCTTCCTCTGGAAGCTTTGCCTCAGAGGGGCACCTGGCTGCATGAAGTGTCAGTCAGCCTCTCTTGGGAGGTGTCTCCCAGTTAGGCTACTCAGGCTTCAGTGACCCACTTGAGGAAGCAGTCTGTCCATTCTCAGATCTCAAACTCCATGCTGGGAGAACCACTACTCTCTTCAAAGCTGTCAGACAGGGACATTTAAGTCTGCAGAAGTTTCTGCTGCCTTTTGTTCAACTATGCCATGCCCCAGAGGTGGAGTCTACAGAGTCAGGCAGGCCTCGTTGAGCTGTGGTGGGCTCCACCCAGTTCGAGCTTCCTGGCTGCTTTGTTTACCTAGTCAAGCCTCAGCAATGGTGGATGCCCCTTCCCCAGCCTCGCTGCTGCCTTGCAGTTAGATCTCGGACTGCTGTTGCTAAGACTTGGAAAACTCAGTATTAGTGTGAGAATGTCCCAATTTTCCAGGTATCATCTGTCATGGCTTCCCTTTGCTAGGGAAGGGAATTTTCCAACCCCTTCCACTTCCCAGGTGAGGCAATGCCCTGTCCTGCTTTGGCTCACCCTCTGTGGGCTGCACCCATTTTCCAACATGTCCCAGTGAGATGAACCTTGTACCTCAGTTGGAAATGCAGAAATCACCTGTCTTCTGCATCACTCACGCTAGGAGCTGTAGACTGGAGCTGTTCCTATTTGGCCATCTTGGAACCCCTCAGTTCTCCATAACAATATTAACTTGACCTAGCTGATTGTAACGTATTTGTTTTCACGGACCAAAATACTTAAGATGGCTTCATGATTATGAGTAATAAAATACATGCCTAAACCATCCCAAAATTATGGAAGACACCTCAGTAATACACACAACTTTAGAAAACAGAAGCAATTTAGCATTTCAACATGGTGAGTAAATTCAGCTCACCAAAGACAGGCTTAGTTAAAAACACAAGAGTAGGCCGGGTGTGGTGGCTCATGCCTGTAATCCCAGCACTTTGGGAGGCTGAGATGGGGGGATCACGAGGTCAGGAGATCGAGACCATCCTGGTTAGCACGCTGAAACCCCCCTCTCTACTAAAAATACAAAAACATTAGCCAGGTGTGGTGGCGGGCATCTATGGTCCCAGCTACTCGGGAGGCTGAGGCAGGAGAATGGCGTGAACCCTGGAGGCAGAGCTTGCCATGAGCCAGAATCACACCACTGCACTCCAGCCTGGGCAACAGAGCAAGACTCTGTCTCAAAAAAAACAAAAACAAAAAATAAATAAATAAACAAAAATAAAAAAATAAATAAAAACACAACAGTAGATTAACTGTGAGTTGAATGTTTCAACCTGATTTCTCAGAAACCTTGTTCAATTTCAACATGGCATTTCATCATAATACTGACCACACTTTTTCACTAAGCATATATTTAAATGATCACTTGATTAGTGCACTGTGAGGGAGAAGAATGATTCTCCATGCTTACCATCGTACCTCCATCACACTACCTGGCACAGTAAACACTCAATGTTTGTTGAATAAAAACAGCAAATAAACAAGCAAATGGATCATTTCAACTAAATAAATTAAAATACAGGTATAAAATTTCCACAAAGGCAGTATATCAATGTTGTATTAGACACATTATTTGAGTAACTGAAAGAAAATAAAGGAAAATGGAAGTTGAAATATTACTGAGATACAAGTAGAACCTCTGCCAAACCAATGGCCATTCCCCGGCAAAGAGTCAATGAGTTGACTGTCAATCCAATTTTATTATTATAGGAACAATGGACTATTTGAGAACTGTATTCTATTAAATAACTTTGCTTTGTTAAAATCCAAAGGCTTTTAATTGGGCTGATGTTAGTCAGACCCAGCATCTTTCTATCCATCCTTCCATCTATCTATCTTTTCATCCTTTCATCTCAGCAATGGCAGACCCTTCTATTCTTCTATTCACCCATCAACCCATCCATTCTTTCATTCATCCACTTTAACACCCAACCACCTTCAATTCATCATTCTCCTGTCCATCTGGTCACCCAGCCATTTGTCCTTCCTGTCCTTCTTCCATCCATTCACCCAATAATCCCTTTGTTCTTTCTCCCCAGCAAAAGTTAATTGCCTGTTGATAATCAAAAATGTGAATAAATAACACTGGAAATCAAGCATGCACATAATTATGTAATTTCAGGCAAGTTAGAGAATGTTCAACTACATCATTTACTATGGTCCTGTTACTCATCTAGTTAGTTTATCATATTGTAGTTCCTATCTAAAGATAATCAGCTATAATTACCAAGACTAATTCAATAACATTTCATCCACCCATTGCATTACTTATATACATTATAGAAACTGCCATTTTAGTTTCTGAAAGTACATTAAATCCACCCCATCTGTCCTGATGAAAGTGTTTTATTATTAATCTTAGAGAAGTTCTTCCCACTACTGCAACATTTAAGAAACACATTTGTTTTCATTATTCAGCTTTGTGGACAGAAATAATTTTTCCCTTTTCTATAGTGCTTTACAGTTTACAACTCTCTTTTTATAGATCCATCATCCTTGATTCTCAATTAAAAGCCAAATTCAGTGTTTTGCATATGTTTTGCTGCAGTTCTCATTTCATCTCAGGTAAGCCAGTCTACCCCCTCTCCCCTCCTGGGACATGCCCCATTGCTGTGTTCATTAACTTTCCCCTGGTGTTTGTTTGGATATTCAGATGATGATGAAGTGGATGTTGTTCTCATTATTCCTGCCTCAGGATGTGGTGGACCACCATCTGCAGCTGCCGTGTAAGTGATCATCTTGGCGCTGACCCACATGCCACCTTTGTAGTCATGAGTATTCTATCCGAGAGATGCCATCTGGTTTTCACGGAAGCCGGTGGAATAGTGGGGGTCTATGTTTCACTGCAGAGATGCGTGTTCAGAGAAAAAAACTGAATATTTTCTGCTCCCATTAGGGACAGAGCATCAGCTGTTGTGTTCTTTGCATCAAATTTTCTCATAGCTTATACCTTCCCGGTTAGAGTTCTGTTTCATCAGGCATGTTAAGAAGCTCTCCACCCTCTATGGAGTGGGGCTGGGACATGAGGTTGGCTAGGAGAAAGGGAGATGAGAACTGCTCCAACCACAGAACTTAAAGATCTAACATGATTTAGCCTAATACACTGATCACTAATTGTTAGTTTTTCAGATGCAGACAACTCTTTCAGGTTATACTCTTTATTTGTTAAAATTTTATTCAGAAATAACTTCAAATGATGGAAAAATTTTAAGAACTGCACAGAGAACTCCTTCACCCAGGTTCATTAATGGCCAACATTTTGGCACTTTGCCATATATATATATATATGTAGAGAGAGAGAGCTCCATATATACATATATATGGCTATATATATACACATACATATACAATTTCTATATATACATATATACATATACAATTTTTAAAAATTGTGCCCCATTTGCCTCTAAATACATCAGTGTATATTTCCTAAGATAAGATATGCTTTTACATAACCACAGTGCAATGATCACGTTCAGAAGATTTAACATTGATGTAATTCTATTATTTAACACACAGCCCATGATTTTAAGACTTAAAATCAATGTTAAAATTACAAAAATTTGCCACCACGTTTTTGCTCTTAATCAGGCTGGTAAAAAAATTTTTAATAGCTCCTCTTGTTACATGGCCTCCACTTCTATAGAAACTTGGCAACTTTTGAATGCCTAGTACACTTGTACCAGCTTATAGCACAGAATAAGAACAGAACAAATAGAGGAACACAATATTACTTGACTCCTTACTAAGCCCTGTTTGTAGAAAGAAGTTCTTTCTTTATCCTACAAAGTGTTTCTTAGATTTGGACTTATGTCTATTTCCTATTCTTCTCCTTCCCTTTTCGACTCCACTTATCTAGAGCAAGGTTGGAGCCAGAGGAAGAATCCTAGATGGTTTTATTTTTTTCTGCCATACTCTGGATTTTCTGCCCACCTCCTACTCAAGCAAGGAAGTCTTGTCTTCAAAATTGTTTCCTTTTACTCAGAAATTCACTCATTCCTTTGATGATCAAAATCTCACATGACAGGATTTAAGGCGAACAACCAAACAACATTTTTTAAGACTCTTTACAATAGCATCATTGATTTTCTGAAAGCCTTCAAAAGGAAATACGTAGAAATAGGAATTATTTATAAAGGTATCTTTTTCATAATCAGTAACTATTCATCTCTTCTATTAGATTTATCAATCACAAAGAGGGAAACATATCTGAATGTAGCTTGCAATCAAGAATACTGCAGAAAGCTTGCTTTTGAAAATACCTACATTCTTACCTAATTCCTACTTCCCTATGAATTTTCTTAGTGCATTTGGTTTTAAATTTATGGCCTGTTTTTGCCATTAATTTATTTCCCTGCTTACTAATTTATCTAGATAAAGGTCTTGAAACTGCAAAACATAATGATGATTCATTCCAAATATTATTTCTTATGTTTACTTTGCAATGATAAAAGCTAATCTCATATTTCAAAAAGAATGTTTTCTTATAAAATACCTTTTTTTTAAAAAAAAAAAAAGGTGAAACATTGAGATAAAAGACCCCAATTGGCAGAATAATTAGTTGGTCAACTGCTTTTTTATCACATAAATTACTTTTCTGTCAAGTGACAACAAATGTATTTTGAACTGAGATTAATTACATAGTAATGATGCTTAACATAATTGGTTAAACAGAGGAATTTCTTATGAAATGGTAGATTCTTAAATTTATACAAATAAGATCAGATGGTGAACAGCTAGTTTTAATTAAATTAGGTTTGATGATTATAGATGATTAATTTTAGATTTGACTCAGATTAGAAAGAATACATTAAGGAAATTATTTTTAGTTTATCAATAGAATGATAATGCATTATGATGATTATAAACACTGATACCTGGGATCAAATGAATAATTTCTTAATTTCACTTTGATAAATAAAACCTTGGAAAATATTACTAAGAAAAGTGATAGGATCTCTTTCCTTGGAGGCCTTTATGATGCAATCAGAATCCTGTGTTTATAAGAGGTTAGGTGTTTTTCTTTATAGAAATGGGAGTGGAGGGGCAGTGTGGTAGGGGTTGAGGGATGAACTAAATGATTTCCCGAAGATACTTCTAATTCCTGAATGTGATGACTAAGCTATTATTGTAGAATTAGTCATGGTATATGTATCAGACCAAAAAAAATGGCTTCTGAAAAGGATATAACAATCACACAAAAGTACATATTGTAAAGAAAGGGGTTTTCTTCATTTTCTTTTCATTCAGAAGATATTTTCACGTGGCTTATCGTATGAACTCTGGCACTAGAAGCCTGTGAATTGCTTCTAACCACAGGAACTATGTGTCACTCATCTGTGAAAAAGTCTGAATCTGAAAGTGCAAAAAAAAAGATAAGGTTGGCTCACTGAGGGGCCTACCCCACGCTAGGTAAAATTCATTTTCCTTCTACATGGATGGCTTTTGTTTATATTTGCTTGTTGACTCATTCTTTTACTCATTCATCAAATATTTATCACATACAAAGCTCTGTGTTGGTGATATGATTTTATTAGGCACTTGCTTTCAAAATAAAAGACTGTGAATGCAAGAGTTAGATTTCTATATTTTTATTGTCTCCATATGCTTTCAGCAACATGTCTTCAGCTGCTTTTACTATTTTCTCAAACAGGAATGCAAATCCTAGGTCCAGCTCAAAATTGACCTCATCATGAAATTGTCTGAATATTTAAATGGCCCACCTAGGAGAAGAGTGGCTGAGGCAAGATCTCCAAATGAAAACATACACACAAAATCCCATGCATATGGTCTTGTGTGTGAGGAGGCAGGGTAAGGCCATCTGGCTGTTTCAGGGTAGCTTCCCAGGGAGGCCCCACCATGGAGCATGGGGAATTAGACCCTGGTCCACTGACTTTTGCAGGCCTGACCTTGGCTGCAGCAGAAATTTACCTTAAAAACTATACTAGTGGTTTTAACTTACCTGAGACTAGATGCCTAAAGCCAGCTAGAATAACCTTTTCATTTTGGGATAGGTCCGCTAAATCTGCTAAATCTGCCAGATTATAGACTAGAAGAATGCTTCCCTAAATATGAGATTAGAACAAAGAGAGTTGGATTTCTTTTTTCTTTTTTTCTTTTTAGAGATAGGATCTCATTATGTTGTCCAGGCTGGAATGCAGTGGCTATTCACAGGTATGATCATGGCACACTACAACCTCCAACTCTTGAGCTTAAGCAATCTTCCTGCCTCAGCCTCCTGAGTAGCTGGAATTACAGGCACATGCCACCATGCCTGGCTAGGAGAGTTGAATTTCTTGACATTTCTTTTTATGTATTTGTGTTACACAAGTCATACGTAAGTATTGTAGAAAATTTGTAAGATATCAAGAGACAGAAAGGAGAAAAATGACTTTCAATATCATCATCCAGTAACAACCACTGTTAACATTTTGGAGAACAACCTTCTAAATACATCCTATGAATATTTATTTTTGTTGTACAAAGAAACAGGTGGTCATGTATACACAATTTTGTAACCCAATTTTTTCATTGGACAACATATTGTGATCATTTTTCTGTGTTAATTTATATATATATATCTTTCAGAACAATGACCTTTATGGAAGGAAGCACACCATTTCATAACATAACCTTTATTTAGCTAATCACTTATTTTTAGACTTTAAAGACTCTATTTTATTTATTTATTTTTTTAGCCTGATAAACTGCCCTATCTACTGTCACTGAGTTTCTGTCCAGAGAATAAGGGCTATTCATCTGTAATTGGATTACCCTCTGGGCAGCATTCATGAAAACAGCAAGTTAAACTAAATTCTTCTCTCCTGCATTCATTTTTTTCTGCACACTTTCCATTATGAAGTGATTATAGCTTATGAAGTAAATTGCAAGTTAGTTACCACCTGGTGACATAAAATAGCACTTTAATTTAATCAGTAAATGATATTAAAATCACATGGACTGAAAATAGATTAGTGCAGAAAAGATATCTCAGGTCAATGGTTCAAAACATTGGGCTGCATGTTAGAACAATCTCGGAGGCTGTTTAAAATCCCCATACTCAGGCCTCACTATAATCTAGTTAAAGCAGAATCTGTAGGTCAGGGTTCTGAGCACCAGTCAGTATTGCCGAGCTCCCGAGGCATCCAAGTGCAGCCAAGTTTGGGAAGCACTGGTTCTATATTGAGTACCCCTCTTTCTGAATGTGAAGTTTCTTGTGATTCCCCTGAACCTTTGAATCAAGTAGTGATGGAAATGAGATGGAGGACTGACCAGAAGTGGGAATCAGGAGATGAAGAGGGAAGTCCAACAGAAATGCTGCCTCCTCCCTTCTCCTGAGGCACAGACTGGGTGTGTGGCAGGACAGCAGCTGGCCCTGAGATTCATAGATAAAGCCTTGACTTGCAGAAGGGATAAGCTGTGCTTTTGATAGTGACAACAGCAACAGTAGTGGTAGACTCTACAGTCGCTGAGTCATTGAATACCCAAGTCAGTTATATGAGCCTGGTGCTGTGATCATTTCAGCCTATAGAGGTAAAAAGTACTCACTTGGAGCCTGTTGTCTGGTTTGCTGTCCAAGCTCAGCCTCCTAAAGCTATGTAATCTCCAGGAAGGTACTTAATTTTACTGTGCTTCGGTGTCTGCCTCTGTGAAATGCAGATAATGATAGTACCCATCTCTATGTTGGAAAGAATTGATACAATTAACAGTCAAAGAGATTTTAGAAAATCTCTTGGCACTTATCAAAATAATAGAAAAGCGGTTCTCAACCAGAGGCAATGTTGTCACCCAGGATACATTTTGCAATGTCTGAAGATATTTTTCGATGTCACACTGGGGATGGGAGGGGATGTTACTGGGCATCTAGTGGGTAGAAGCCAGGGGGTACAGCTAAATATCCTACAATGCATAGGATAGCTCCATGATAAAGAATTGTCAGGCCCCAAGTATCAACAGTGCTGAAGCTGAGAGACCCTGCAATGGATGTTGGCTAGTCAGTCAGTACTCGAGGAAAGTAAGGCTTAGTGAGATTAAGCAATTTATCTAAGGCCAAACAGCTGGTGCAGCTAGGACTTGAACCAAGTCAGAAAATACAGATTTGTCTTTATCATGCTATGAGGACATGGTCCATGGATGTGGGACTTAGCTTCACTTTCCTAAAGTGTGGGCACTCCTTAACCTTTGCCCTGGATTTTAAGTCAAGGTCAGGGCCTTGGGTTTTGATCTACTCATGACAGTTTGTGCGTGTTTATTTGTATGCATGACAGAGAGAGAGAGAGGCTGTGTAGAAAATGTTGACAATCTTCACTCACTCTGATTCCCATCACCTCTCACCCTTCAACCTTTATCAAAGACAGAAGGAAAAAGAAAAGAAAAAAGAGTGATGTAAAGGGTGATATAAATGTCAATATAGGCTGTTTAGGATAGGGATGGATGTGTACCTTCAAAAAATGTAGGGGTGTACCCAATTTCATCCTTCCCTGGAATCGCAGCACACTGCATATGTGTCCTTGCACATTTATTGATGCAGACACACTGTCCTCATGGACTTAACTATAGTTCATATTTCAATTTCTAGGCTGTTTCATTCATTCTCCAAAAACTGAGTAGACAAGAGCTGTAATGAACAGGCTGATGCATTGCAGTAGGTCTCCACAGTTCAGACAATTCAATAGCCAGTGAAATTAATAAAAGGTACATCAAAGTGTGCTTTTTCCATCTGTTAGAGAAATGGGAAATTACGTAACACCTAGTGTAGAGACTGTAATAAGACGGCACTAAGTGGCAGACTTTCTGCAAGTTTATGATCACCTCTGGGTACCCATTATGGACCTTAATGAATTCTTCTTAAACCATCATTTTCACCGGACGCTTCTTGGAGCAGCTTTCAGGTTGAGACACAGGGAGAGCGTCCGCCCTGGTCCTCACTCCAGTCCTGCATCCCTTTTGTGTGGTACTCATTCTGAAGGGCTCTTTCTGCATTATGTATCTCCTAGTACAAATCTAATTATTCACCCGCCTTTCTGTGTTTTGAAAGCTATATTCTTCCTATGCCCATTTTTCAGGCATATCAGCAATGTAAATCAGCACATCTTCCTGGATTGATTTTCTTTGTGAGCCAGAAGCCATTTGTGGTATTTCTGCCTTAGAGTGGAATTTGAGCTTTTTCATTGAGTGTTTCAGAGACTATTTTAATTTCCATACAGTAGGTATTCTTCCTTTCACTTGTCCCAGATCTCAATTCGTTTCTGTAGAGAATTCTGTGTTTGATAATAGCCTCACTTGCAGGATTTTCTCGCGTTTCCAAATGCCAGACTTAGTAAGTATGAAATGCATGTACAACATGACAGTTTTTCAACACTTCTGGAAAAGGCATAATGCTTTAACACAGGAGTAAAATTACCTGTCTAGTAATGGAAAATAGAGAGCACAATGATCACTGCCTTTTCATCACAAAAACATTAAAAGAAAAAGAAATACAACAAAGACACTGCATTGCAAATGGCCTATGTCTTACAAATGTAAAAAGGAAATCGTATGTAAACTAAAATGGTAATATTTCATGCCATAGTATGCTTTTAGCACATTGCAAAATTGTAATCAGTTACAGAGTATTAAACTGATATTTTGGCCGGATGCAGTGGCTCACGCCTGTAATCCCAGCACTTTGGGAGTCCGAGGCAAGTGGATCATGAGGTCAAGAGATGGAGAACATCCTGGCCAATGTGGTGAAACTCCGTCTCTACTAAAAATACAAAATTTAGCTGGGCCTTGTGGCACGCACCTGTAGTCCCAGATACTTGGGAGGCGGAGACAGAAGAATCACTTGAACCTGGGAGGTGGAGGTTGCCGTGAGCAGAGATCGTGCCACTGCACTCAAGCCTGGTGATGGAACAAGACTCTGTCTCAAAACAAAAAGAAGAAAAAAAAGTGGTATTTTATAGAAATGTAAAATAAATGTATTCAAATATTGAGAACACTGCAAACTTTCTTCCCATCCTGGATCAAATATAAAATTAAAACATATTAGTTTATTAGAGCAATACAAGCAGCCTTATTTTTCTTTACCTATTTATTGTGAGGTGAGAAAACATTATCATTAGGATATGGTTCTAAGCATGGGTCCGTATATTTTTATTTGATTAATAATGATTAAAAAATAATTACCTTACAGGTTTAAAAACTTATTTTAAAAGATGGGTGCTCTGTTAACTTTATACTTAATAAATCAACTTGCACTTTGGGCATTTTATATTATGCTCACTTATTACATGTTTGAATACAGAAGATTAAAAATGTCATTGTTGGAAAATAAACTTATCTGAGTATTAAAACTAATTACAAATTTTAATAGATTTACCCAATTAATTGAAAATAATCCAACCTCTAAAGTGTCTCATTAAAGTAATAAAATATTCAAGAGTAGAAATTAAAATTAAATTAAATTAAAAATAATGTTAGTTGTGAACAAATGTGTTAAACTTTTACATATAGCTATAAAGGTGAATTTTAAACAAAAATTGTACGCTTTTAAAAATTGTTATATAGATGTATATGTATCTATACATTGAAATCACTCAATGCACAAGATTAAAAATTATTTTTCTTATTCAAAATATAGGAAGAAACATTTTAAACAAATTAAGTCTCAAATTATAAACAAAGTTATAATGAAAAAGATTAGCTACAAAGAAAACTATAGATAAAAGGGATATATTTTACCTAATAATGCAAATCAGATTGTTTTAAATGATATTTCATGCTTACTTGCTTGTTTGGATCAGGAAATATTTTGTAAAACAAACAAAATGTTTACAGCCAGTGAACTGCAATTTTATTTTAACTCAGGACTCTAAGTTTGGAATGATGAAATATCAATTACATTTTAAAATGAGTTAATTTCCTATAGAACTATCCCATACCTCCCCCAGCATTCCTTGTTGATCCTAAACACTTAGGTGTTTTTTCTTACTTTTGAATTTGCATATATCCTTTATGATTTGCTTTTTTATTTGGTGATATGTTGTTAAGACTCATTCATATAGCTATAGTTCATTCATTTTCACGGTTGTGTGTTTTGCTGCGAAAATATATAACACCATGATTTATTTATCCATTTTAGTATCAGTGGGCAGAACCAATGACAAAAACCACATGATTATCTCCACAGATGCAGAAAAGGCCTTCGACAAAATTCAACAGCCCTTCATGCTAAAAACTTTCAATAAACTAGGTATTGATGACATGTATCTCAAAATAATAAGAGCTATTTATGACAAACCCACAGCCAATATCATAGTGATGGGCAAAAACTCTGTTCAAAGCATTCCCTTTGAACACCAGCACAAGACAAGGATGCCCTCTCTCACCACTTCTATTCAACATAGTATTGGAAGTTCTGACCAGGGCAATCAGGCTAGAAAAAGAAACAAAGTGTATTTAATTAGGAAAATATGAAGTCAAATTGTCTCTGTTTGCAGATGGCATGATTGTATATTTAGAAAACCCCATCATCTCAGCCCAAAATCTTAAGCTGATAAGCAACTTCAGCAAAGTCTTAGGATACAAAATCAATATGCAAAAATCACAAGCATTCCTATACAACAGTAAGAGACAGACAGAGAGCCAAATCGTGAGTGAACTCCCATTCACAATTGCTATAAAAAGAATGAAATACCCAGGAATACAGCTTACAAGGGATGTGAAGGACCTCTTCAAGGAGAACTACAAACCACTGCTCAAGGAAATAAGAGAGGACATAAACAAATGGAAAAACATTCCATGCTCATGGATAGGAAGAATCAATATCGTGAAAATGGCCATACTGCCCAAAATAATTTATAGATTCAATGCTATCCCCATCAAGCCACCATTGACTTTCTTCACAGAATTGGAAAAAAACACTTTAAATTTCATATGGAACCAAAAAAGGGCCCGCATAGCCCGGACAACCCTAAGCAAAAAGAACAAAGCTGGAGGCATCATGCTACCTGACTTCAAACTATACTGCAAGGCTACAGTAACCAAAACAGCATGGTACTAGTACAAAAAACAGATATATAGACCAATGGAAGAACAGAGGCTTCAGAAATAACACCACACATCTACAACCATCTGATCTTTGACAAACCTGACAAAAACAAGCAATGGGGAAGGGATTCCCTATTTAATAAATGGTGTTGGGAAAACTGGCTAGCCATATGCACAAAACTGAAACTGGATCCCTTCCTCACACCTTATACAAAAATTAACTCAAGATGTATTAAAGACTGAAACACAAGACCTAAAACCATAAAAACCCTAGAAGAAAACCTAGGCAATACAATTCAGGACATAGGCATAGGCAAAGACTTCATGACTAAAACACAAAAAGCAATGGCAATAAAAGCCAAAATTAACAAATGGGATCTAATTAAACTAAAGAGCTTCTGCACAGCAAAAGAAACTATCATCTGAGTCAACAGCAACTTGTAGAATGGGAGAAAGTTTTTGCAATCTGTCCATCTGACAAAGGGCTAATATCCAGAATCTACAAAGAACTTAAATTTACAAGAAACAAACAAACAACCCCATCAAGAAAATGTGGCACATATACACCGTGGAATACTATGCAGCCATAAAGAATGATGAATTCATGTCCTTTGCAGGGACATGGATGAAGCTGGAAACTATCATTCTCAGCATATTAACACAGGAACAGAAAACCGAACACCACATGTTCTCACTCATAAGTGGGAGTTGAACAATGAGAACACATAGACACAGGTGTTGGGGGGGTTCGTCACACACTGGGGCCTGTCGGAAAGTATGGGTCTGGGGGAGGGATAGCCTTAGGAGAAGTACCTAATGTAGATGATGGGTTGATGGGTGCAGCAAACCACCATGGCACATGTATACCTATGTAACAAACCTGCACATTCTGCACATGTACCCCAGAACTTAAAATATTATATATATATGTATATATACATATATATATCAGTGGGCATTTGAATTGTTTTCATTTTTTCTATCACAATCAATGATATAAAGAGCAGTATTGTACATGTAACCTGCTACACATGGGTGAGAATTTTTCCAGGGTTTACACCTATGAGTGGAAATGCTGGGTTGTAGGGTGCACCCATGCCTCAAATGTTCTAGGTAATACCAAACTGTTTTCCAAATACCAAACAATCCAAATACCATGTTTCCAAATACCAAACAATCCAAAGTGATTGTGCCAGTATATGTTTCTGTCAACATGAAGGGGAGTTACTATTATTCCACATTTATGCCAGTACTATGACTGACTAAACTTTTTCGTTTCTTTTACCAGTCTGGTAGCTGAAAAACAGGATTTTATGGCAGTTTATTATTTACGTTTTCATGATTATTAAGGAGATTTGTCTTTTCATACACACACACACACACATATATATATATATATATTTTTTTTTCCTGAGACAGGGTCTCACTCTGTTGCCCAGGCTGGAGTGCAGTGGCACAATCTTGGCTCACTGCAGCTTTGACCTCCCAGGCTCAGGTGATCATCCTTCAGCCTCTGGAGTAGCTGGCACTTAGGTGTGCACCATCATGACCAGCTAATTTATATTTTTTGCCAAGACAGGTTTTTGTCATGTTTCCCAGGCTGGTCTCGAACTCCTGGGCTCAAGCAATCCACCCGCCTCGACCTCCCAAAGTGCTAGGATGACAGGCATGAGCCACAGAGCCAAGTCTTTTTATATATAAATTTAGTGTTTCGTGTTCCCTCTTCTGTGAAATACCTGCTTTTTGCCCACTTTACTGTTTATCTCATATATATGTGTGTGCAGATATATATGGGCATTCTTTATGTATTCTGTATTCTTGTCCTTTGTTATACATAGCGATGTTGAGCTGCAATGTATTGGTAGTGTTGTGATGTGATAGTGGTTTATTGTTGGCATCCTTTTTTTTTTTGAGACAGTCTCACTCTGTCACCCAGGCTGGAGTAAAGTAGCACAATCTCGGCTCACTGCAACCTCTGCTATCTAGGTTGAAGCCATTCTCCTGCCTGAGCCTCCCCCAAGTAGCCTCAAACTCCCCCGAGTAGTAGTACAGGCGTATGTCACCACACCTGGCTAATTTCCATATTTTTAGTAGAGATGGGGTTTCATGTTGGCAGGGCTGGTCTTGAACTCCTGACCTCAAGTGACCCGCCCACCTTGGCCTCCCAAAGTGCTGGGATGACAGGTGTGAGCCACTGAGTCTGACCATTGGCATCAATTTTAATTAGTGATGCCTACACTACACTTGTTGTTAAATATTTTGAATAACATCTTTATTTATATGTGCTGCAAATACTTTCTTCCAGTTGGTGCTTATCTCTTCACTCACCTGTTTGGTGTCTTTCTAGGAAAAGAAGTTCTTAATTTTAATGGAGTCAAACTTATGAATCTTTTCCTATTAGGGTTGCATATTTTTTGTAACTTGGTGAAGAAATCTTTTCACACACTGAAATTTCAAAATTTCATAAACATTTTATCCTGTATTTTTTCCAAAATTTTTACAGTTTTGTCATTCACATTAAAGTCCTTGGTTCATTTGGAATTTATTTTTCTCTATGTTGTGAGGTAGAGATACGTTTTCAACTTTTTCTGTGTACAGCTGCTCCTTAACTTATGATAGGGTTACATCCAAATAAACCCATCGTAAGTGGAAAATATTGAAAGTGAAAAATGCATTTAATACCCTGATAAACCCATCATAAAGTTGAAAAAAGCCAGGGACCATCTGTAGTTAACAGATGGTTCTAGCCCTATCCTCAAAGACGTCCAAGTTGCACCTAACTCCCCTTCTCCCTGCATTAGCCTTCTTTCTACCAATGTTCAGAAGGGCCCTGCCCACTGTCTCTATCGCTATTTCCGACTGATGTTGCTAGAGCCTTTAGTGCTCATTGCCATTGATTTATTTTCATTTTCACCCTGCTTCTCTCCTATCTATACTACTTACTTCTGGGCTCACATCTAAAGATCTACCTTTTAGAGACATTGGCCACTGGTTAGGAAATTCCTCCTTTTACTATGCAGTGTTTTTTTGTAATATTTAGGCCTTTGGTTCTTGAATTGGTCATTTATTTCTAGGCATCCAGGAACTTTTCATTTACATTCTCCTCTCTTCTGACTGCTTTTGGAAGGCTGGTCTCCAGAAAGTGGTGGTGTCATTATGGTCTTCTGCAAGATTTGAAGGAGAGATCTAACACATAATCCAACACCCCTGCTCTTCTGAGTGATTGAGAGGATACAAATGGGACTGGAGAGGTGAGCACTCTTTTCCCTGTGACCCCCTAAGTATCTGCCACCAACTGAGAGATGGCAGGCCCAGCAGCAGATGCCAAGGTCCAGTGACTGTGGCCAGGCGATGTAGCACATAGTAGACAGAGTACTGATTTGTTCATGGAAAGTGAAGTTTACTTTCCAAATTAGGTTGATAGTGACAACATAACTTCTTCCTGAAATGGTCAGTATCTCCTCTCCTGGCCAATTTACTATCTAGAAAGATTAGAGCTGGCCAGCAGGTAAAGGATTAATCTTCTGGCCAGAGGCTGATGAGTGGAATGTTCTCAGCAAAGCCAGTAGGAGGCAGACAGTCCTAGGGGATCCAGCTGAAAGCCTCAAGAGACAGCCTTCGTCAGAAGGCAGGACAAAATGCCACAGGAGTTTGACCACAGACTACAAGAAGTCAGTTGTCTTGAAGGGACAAGGCAGCAGGGATCTAGGACTATATTTCAGAGACAGGAGTCTCTTCCCCAGAAAACGTGAGAAACAAGTCAAAGTTGAGCAGCTAACTGTGCCTGCTAATCAAATCCTTCCATGAGAAATGAAAATTCTCATGGCTTCTCCCTCCTGCTAGCTCACATGTTGTTGCGTATTTTCTAGAAACATATGTTGCCCCTATGAGATTCACATTTATGCAGTGGTTTCCTCATAAGAGTAAAGGAACACAATTATAAAAACAGCTCTCTCTGGTACTCTACTCATGTACTCTGCCCCAAAGCCACATAAAGCCAAGATCAGAAGGATTAAATGGTTTCAATTGCTCTGGAAATGATTACACTGACCAAATTATTCAAGTTTCATGATCTAAGCTTCAAGACTTGCCCAGAACACATACTCTGATTGATATTATACAATGATTTATTTTATCATGTGTTAATTCAACAGTCCTTTAATGGGCATCTTTACCATGCTAAACAATGTACCAGGACCTGAAAAGGAAGACAAGCATTGGGTGTGGGAAATGGGAGCAAAAAGTCTTCCCAACACTGGTCATTTAGGGGTTGTACAGCATTTGAAGCAATGAGGGCAATTTTTATGTGACAGGAACTCCCTCAGAGCCACAGGAAGACTGATAAAATAAAAAAAAATCTCTTAACTCTCTGTGGGCTACTATATATAAAACGTTGTCAGGCCAACTTTATAAAACTCAAAGACCCACAAAAGCTGCATTACAGAGTCATGAATTCATTTTTGAAAATGCTAAGATGAACAGATAAACCAGTGAATTATACAAAAGTCACCTACTGTTATACATAACATTATAAAGAGGAGAATTTCTTTTCTAAATCCTTGAATGACTTACAAAGTATAGCCACCAGCCCATTGCACATGGAATTGTGCTGCACCTTAAGAATGTTTGTTCAAATAGAGGCAGGACAAAATGTGAACTTCACGGGTAGCCATGAAATGCTCTCCCTTTCCCACCACGCTATCTGCTTCATCCCCAGCTCTCACTTTTACTGGCTAGAGTGTTTAATATTGTTCGAGAAAAAGTGTTCTCTTATTTGTAGGACATAATATACTACTGACGGAATGGTCCTGCTTTTTAAAGACAAAGTACTTGTCTGTTTGAACATGTTCAGTTTTGGATGCATGCCATTCAATATTCAGCTTGCAGTTAATAAGTGTTGGGGCACAGTGTCCATGACTGAACATTTACATAATGGATATTAAGTCCTTTTGGCTCAGTAATCATCTAATAACTTAATATTAAATAATGATTTCCAGGCTGCTGAGCACATGGTGAGTGTCCATCCTTCATATTCAGAGCTTAATATTCTCCTAGCTTTTTTCCATGCTTGAGACCCAATAATATGCCTCATGGGACAATAAAACAACATCAGGATTGACACAGTGCATTGAAGAGACAAATGTTCACTGAGTAATTGTGCAGCTCTTGTATACTGATAGAAGCAGAATCTTGCCTTCTTATTATGGCTTCTTCTAAACTATCAAAACAAGACCAAAAAAAGCCCCTCTTCCTACTGTTATGTCTTATATTATTATTATTGGACCCATCAGATGGTGACATTCTTATGAGACGAATAATAATAGCTATTTTTAATAGTTAAAGACTAGTCCACATTTGTAAAATAAATTGTGTTTAAGAGGACATTGTTACAGTTGTAGAAAGTGGTTGACCCAATAGCCAATGTTTATAAAACATCTTGAAAATGAAGGCCACCACACAGGCAATAATCCAAAGGATGTTGGTATTCATTTTCCAGCTTGTGAACATTGCACATAGGAGTTTAGGGTCAAAATTCTTCCAGGATACCTTTCCTACCGACTTGTCATTGGTCTGGTACCACCATATATGTAGAAGGTAAGTAGAGGGCATGGGATATGTTGGGGAAGAAGAAAATGAAGGGTCAAATAAATTAAAAATGGGGATATATGTGCTGTAGATAAACTTTCCATAACAATTTTGCCAGGGATCAACTTATATTTTAATTTTCTTTCCTAATTTATTTTTGTTAACATAAAAATAGAGTCATCTTCCAGATTAAGGGAAGGTTGGAAGGAAAAATATATCACTTTACAATGAAAAGGTCTCAGAGTCACTATCTTAACCCAGCGATTAGTCTTTGTATGACTGATGGTGAGATATGAGATGGTGTCTGCATCTTGTGGTGATGCAATGTGAAGGTCACTGATCTACAGTAAAGCTTGATCTAACTTTAAGTTTATGAGAAATACACGGGATATAAGAACAAGTTAAATGAGATCATGAAGAAATGGTAAGGCAAATCCAGGAGGTGGGACAACAGGATAACTGGCTTTGTTAATTCAACAAATCATTTTTAAAAGGTGGGAGGGAGGTGGAGCATGGACTCTTAGATTAAGGAACTTCAGAAACATACAACCAAATGGAATAAAATAAAATGTGTATTACTTTAGCAAATCCTGGTTTAAATAAGTCAGTTGTAAAAATATATTTTTTGGATAAGTAGGGGAAATTTGAGTGTATATGGGATCTTAGATGTTAAAAGGAAATAATTGTAAATTTGTTAGATGTCATAGTGTTATGATTCTGTAGGAAAATAGCCTTACTTTTAAAGAAATGTATACTAAACAGTTTAGATGGAAATGTCTTGACATCTGTAATTTACTTGGTTGTATCATTTTATTTTAAAATTAGCAGATAAAATTGTACGTATTTATCATGTAAACAAAGTTGGTTTGAAGCATATATACATTGTGGAATGACTAAATCTAGCAAATTAACATATGCATTACCTCAGGTAGTTATTACTTTTGTGGTGAGAACACTTGGCATCCACTCTCTTAGCATTCTTTAAGAATCAATACACTAACTATAGTCACCGTGTTGTACAATAGATCTTTTGAACCTGTTTCTCGTATCTTACTGAACTTTTGTATCCTTTGACCAACATCAGCCACATCCTTTGACCTCAACTGTCCCAGCCTCTGGTATCTACCATTCTATTCTCTACTTCTATGAGATCAACTTTTAAAGATTTTACATATGAGTGAAATCATGCAGTATTTGTCTTTCTGTACCTGGCTTTTTTCAGTTAACATCCTCCAAGTTCATTCACATTGTCATGAATGACAGCATTTCTTCCTTTTTATGGCTGAATGGTATTCCATTGTGTATATATGCCACATTTTCTTTATTCATTTATCCACTGATGAACACTTAGGTTGATCTTGGCTATTGTGAACAATGCTGCAATAAACATGGGAGTACAGATATTTCTTTGGCATACTGATTTCATTCCTTTGCATATTTACTCAGTAATGAGATTGCTGGATCATATGGCAGTTCTATTTTTAATAAAAAAAATTATACTCAGGTTCACTGTAATCTATTTCTAATTTTTTGAAGAACCTCCATACTGTTTTCCATAATGGTTGTACTACTTTACATTCCCATCAATAGTGTATAAGGGTTCCCTTTTTTCCACTTCCTCACCAATACTTGTTATCTTTTGTCTTCATAATAGCCATTTCAACAAGTATAAGGTGATCTCTCATTGTGGTTTTAATTTGCATTTTTCTGATGATTAGCGATGCTGAGCTTTTTTTTTTTTTTTTTTTTTCATATATCTGTTGGCTGTTTGTATGTCATCTTTTGAGAAATGTCTATTTGGGTCCTTTGTCTGTTTTTTTAAATCGAGTTATTTATTTCCTTGCTATTTAGTTGTTTAAATTTCTTATATATTCTGAATATTAACCCATTATCAGATATATAGTTTGCAAAAATTTTCTCCCATTATGTAGATTGTCTCTTCATTCTGTTGATTGTTTCCTTTGCTGTGCAAAAGCTTTTTAGTTTGATGTGATTTCATTATTCCTTTTTTTGCTTTTATTGCCTGTTCTTTTAGGGTCATTTCCAGAAAATTATTGCCCAGACCAATGTCATGAAATTTTTCCCCAATGTTTTCTTCTAGTAATTTCGTAGTTTCAGGTCTTACATTTAAGTCTTTAATCCATTTTGGGTTGACTTTTGTGTGTGATGTAAAATAGGGATTCAATTTCATTCTTCTATGTGTGAATATCCAAATTTCCCAACACCATTTATTAAACAGACTGTCCCTTACCCATTGTGTGCTCTTGGCACTTTTGTTGAAAATCAGTTGGCTATAAATGTGTGGATTTCAATTTCAGTTCTCTATGCCCCTCCATTTGTCTACATGCATTTTTATGATAGTGCCATACTGATTTGGTTACTCTAGTTTTGTAATAAATTTTAAATTCTAGTAGTGTGATGCCTCCAGTTTTGTTTCTCTTGCTCAAGGCTGTGTTGGCTATTGAGGGTCTTTTGTGGTTCTATATATTTTAGGATTTTTTTTTCCTATTTCTGTAAAGAGTATCATTGGTATTTTGATAGAAATTGCATTGAATTCATAGATCACCTTGGGTAGTACGGACATCTTAGCAATATTAATTCCTCCAACTCATGAACATGGAGTATCTTTACATTTATTTGTGTCTTTTTCAATTTCTTTCATCAACATTATTATAGTTTTTAATGTAGAGATCTTTCATCTCTTTGGTTCAACGTATTTCTAAGTGGGTTTTTTATAGTTATTATAAATGAGATTATTTTCTTGGTTATTTTTTCAGATAGTTCACTGTAAGTGTATTGAAATGCTATTAATTTTTGTCTGTTGATTTTGTATCCTGCAGCTTTACTGAATTTGTTAATTAGTTCTAACAGCTTTTTGGTGGCATCTTTAGGGGTTTTCTATGTATAAGATCATACCATTTGCAAACAGAGACAATTTAACACTTCTTTTCCTATTTTAATGACTTTTATTTTTTTCTCTTCCCTAATTGCTCTAGCTAGGACTTCTAATACAATGTTGAATAGAAGTGGCAAGAATGGACATCCTTATCTTGTTCCAGATATTAGAGGAAAAGCTTTCAACTTTTCTCTGTTGAGTATAATGTTAGCCATGAGTTTCACATATGGTCTTTACTATGTTGAGGTGCATGTTTTCTATACATAATTTGTTGAGAGTTTTTATTATAAAAGGATGTTAAATTTTGTCAAATGCCTTTTCTACACCTATTGAAATTGTCATATGATTTTTGTCCTTTATTCTGTTCATGTAATGTATTACATTTATTGATTTGTGTATATTGAACCATCCTTGCATCCTTGGGAAAGGTCCCACTTGATTATGATGAATGATCTTTTTAATGTGCTGTTGAATTTGGTTTGCTAGTATTTTGTTGATGATTTTTGCATCTATGTTCAACAGGGATATTAGTCTGGAGTTGTATTTTTATGTACTGTCCTTGTCTGGCTTTGGTATTAGGGTAATGCTAGCCTTGTAAAATGAGTTTGGAAGCATTCATTTTTTGGGAGAGTTTGAGAAGAATTGGTATAATTATTTAAATGGTTGGTAGAATTCAGCAATGAAGCCATCAAGTCCTGGGCTTTTCTTTGCTGGGAAAGTTTTTATTACTGATTCAACCTCCTTGTTATTGGTCTGTTCAGGTTTTCTGTTTCTTCATAATTAAATCTCAGTACGTTGTATGTGCCCAGGAATGTATCCATTTCCTTTAGGTTATCACATTTGTTGGCATATAATAGTTCATAATAGTTTCTTATGATCTTTTGTATTTCTGCTGGGTCTGTTGTATGTCTTCTTTTTCATTTCTGATTTTATTTCTCTGAGTTTTCTCTCTGTTTTTCTTAGTCTAACTAAAGGTTTGTCAATTTTGATTATTTTTTCAAAAACTCAACTCTTAGTTTTGTTAATCTTAATCTTTTCTGTTTTTTTCCCTAATCATTATTTCATTTCTTTATGCTTTGATTTTTTTTTCTTTTTTTTTGAGACACAGTCGGGTTTTATTACCCAGGCCAGAGTGCCATGGCATGATCTCAGCTCACTGCAACCTCTGCCTCTTGGGTTCAAGTGATTCCCATGCCTCAGCCTCCTGAGGAGCTGGGATTACAGGAGTGTGCCATGACACTAGTTTCTGTATTTTAGCAGAGTCAGGGGTTTCACCATGTTGGTCTGGCTGGTCTGGAACTCCTGGCCTGAAGTGATCTGCCTGCCTCAGCCTCCCAAAATGCTGGGATTACAGACATGAGCCACTGTGCCCAGCCTGTGCTGATTTTTATTGTTTCCTTCCTTCTACTAACTCTGGGCTTAATTTATTATTGGTTTTCTAGTTCCTTGAGGTGAAACATTAGGTCATTTATTTGATATTTTTCTTTTTTGTTGTAGGCATTTATTAATACAAACTTCCTTCTTACAGTTGCTTTTGCTGTATCTCATAACTTTTGGTATGTTGTGCTTCCATTTTCATTTCTCTTAAGAAATTTTAAAATTTCTTTATTCATGCATTGCTTGTTCAAGTTCTTGTTGTTTAATTTCCATGTATTTTTGAAATTTCCAACATTTTTCTTGTTATTGATTTCTAGTTTTACATCATTATGGTCAGAAAAGAT
Source organism: Hylobates moloch (assembly GCF_009828535.3). Classification (NCBI taxonomy): domain Eukaryota; kingdom Metazoa; phylum Chordata; class Mammalia; order Primates; family Hylobatidae; genus Hylobates; species Hylobates moloch. The sequence goes on along the minus strand of NW_026652277.1, from coordinate 105,939,266 downwards.
ACTTGATGCTATTTCAGTCTTCTTAAATATTCTAAGCCTTGTTTTGTGGTCTAACATATAATCTATCCTGGAGAATCTTCCATGTGCAGTTGAGAAGAATGTTTATTCTGCTGTGGTTGTCAAGGATGTTTATTCTGCTGCGATTGTGTAGAATGCTCTGTATATGTCTGTTAGATCCATTTGGTCTATGGAATAGTTTAAGTCTGTTGTTTCCTTGTTGCTTTGCTTTCTGAATGATCTGTTTATTGCTGAAAGTTGAGTGTTGAAGTTCCCTATTATTACTGTATTGCAGTACATCTCTCCCTTTAGAACTATTAATATTTGTTTTATGTATTTAGGTACATTGATGTTAGGTGCATACATATTTACAGTTGTTATAACCTTTTGCTAAATTAAGCGCTTTAGTATTATATAATGACCTTTTCTTATCTCTTTTATAGTTTTTGACTGAAAGTCTGCTTTATATACATATAGCTACCCCTGCCTTGTTATGGTTTGCTTTTCTTTGGGGTATCTTTTTCCATCCCTTAACTTGCAGGCTATGTCTGTCCTTACAGGTGAAGTAAGTGTCTTGTAGCCTGAATATAGTTGGCTCTTGTTTTATAATCCATTCAGCCACTCTGTGTTTTTTGATGTAAGAGTTTAATTCATTTATATTCAAGCTAATTATTATAGGTAATGACTCACTATGGTCATTTTGTTAATTGTTTTCAAGCTGTTTTGTAGATTCTTTGTTCTTTTCTTACTTTCTTGTTATTTTTTTCTAGTTAAGTAATTGCAATTTTCTCTAGTAGCATGTGTGGGTTTTGTTTTTGTTTTTTCTTAGATACAAGGTCTAACTATATTACCCAGGCTGGAGTGTACTGGCTATTCACAGGTGTGATTATAGCCCATTAAAGCCTCAGACTCCTAAGCTCAAGCAATCCTCCTGCCTCAGCCCCCTTGGTGACTAGGGCTACAGGCACACACCACCATGCCCAGCTTCTAGTAGTATGCTTTGATGTCCTAACTTTATTTTTTGTGTATCCACTGGAGGATTTTGTTTTGTGGTTACTATGATACTTTAAAAAAACTGATAGTTGGCCAGGCGCGGTGGCTCAAGCCTGTAATCCCAGCACTTTGGGAGGCCGAGGCGGGCGGATCATGAGGTCAGGAGATCGAGACCATCCTGGCTAACACGGTGAAACCCTGTCTCTACTAAAAATACAAAAAATTAGCCGGGCGTGTTGGCGGGCGCCTGTAGTCCCAGCTACTCAGGAGGCTGAGGCAGGAGAATGGCGTGAACCCGGGAAGCAGAGCTTGCAGTGAGCCGAGATTGCGCCACTCCACTCCAGCCTGGGGGACAGAGCAAGACTCCGTCTCAAAAAAAAAAAAAAAAAAAAAACTGATAGTTATAATAGGATATTTTAAGCTGAAAACAACTTAACTTTGGTTGCAAAAAGAACCCCACTAAACTTTTATTCCACTCTCTCTGCACATTTTGAATTGTTAATATCAAAATTTACATTTTTGTATTGTATGTCTCTTAGCGAATAATTGTAGTTATTATTTTTAATTGATTGTCTTTTAACATTTATACTAAAGATAAAAATGATTTATACATCGTCATTACAGTATTTGGGTATTCTGAACTTGATCACATATTTATTTTATCAATGAGTTTTATACTTTCAGATGTTTTTATGTTACTCATTAGTATTCTTCAGGAACTACCTTTAGTATTCCTTGTAAGATAGGTCTGGTTGTGATGAACTTTCTAGCTTTTGTTTATCCGGAAAAGTCTTTGTTTCTCCTTCATTTCTGAAGGACAGCTTTGCTTAGGAGTGCAGTTTTCTCAGTTGTAGTTTTTGTCTTCAGAACTTTGAATATATAATCTCACTATCTCCTGTCCTATAATGTTTCTTCTGAGAAATGTGCTGCTACCTGTATTGGAACTCCTTTATATGTTGTTTTGTTTTTTAATGTTGCTGCTTTCAGGGTCCTCTCTTTGCCTTTGATTTTGACAGATTGATTAAAATATCTTTTTAGGTAGGTTTGTTTGGATTTGGTCTGATTGGAGACCTTAACCTTCCTGTATGTGGATATTTACATCTTTCTCCATGTTTGGAAAATTTTATGCTACTATGTCTTTAATTAAGCTTTTAAAACTTATTTAATAACCCCTTTATCTTTTTCTTCTTCTTCTTCTTCAACTCCTACGACTCAAATATTTACACTTTTGATGTTGTTTCATAACTTCTGAAAGCTCTTCTATTTTATTCATCTTTTTTTCCTCCTCAGTATTTAAAAATTGCCTGTCTTTGAATTCACAGACTCTTTTGCTTGATCAATTTCACTGTTGATGCTCTTTATTATAGTTTTCATTTTATTCATTTTATTTTTCAGCTCCAGGACCTGTTTTGTTTTGTTTTGTTTTGTTTTTAATTTTCAATCTCTCTATTAAATTTCCCATACTGGTCATTAATTGTTTTTCTCATTTTGTTGACTCATTTATTTGTATTGTCTTGAAGGTCACTGAATTTCCTTGAAAACAGTTCTTTTAGATTTTTTGTCAAGCAGTTCATACATCTCCAATTCTTTAGGGTTAGTTCCTGGCATTTTATTTTATCCCTTTGGTGATGTAATGTTTCACTGATTCCTCTTGACCCTTGTGGCCATGCACCAATGTATGCACATTTGAAGAAGTAGGTACTTATTCCAATCTTCTCAGACTGGCTTTGTCTGAGAAAGTCTTTCAACAGTCAGCTTGTCCAGAGATTCTGGTCAGGGTGCCTGGCATGGTTCCAAAACTTGGAGCTGCTAAGGCTTGTGCAGTGTTGGGGTGTACTTGAAGCCTGGAAGCACTGGGGCTGACAGTGCTAGAGCATACCTGAAGCCCAAGTTCACTGCAGACAACATGGCACTGGGGTGGACTGGAAGCCTGGGGCTGCTGAGACCTGTCTGCCTTTAGGGCTGTCCAGAACCCAGGGTCATTGAAGTCAGCCTGGTGGTGGTGCAAACTGAAGACTGGTTCTCCTGCACTGGCCTGAAACCTAGGCCTTTGTGTTCACCACTGAGCCGTGGTGGTTTGGAGGCTCAGTAGAAAGGTACCAGCCTGGGGTCTGCAGCCATGGAGCCCTTCTTGGTGCTGGTGTTGCGGTCCAAGAAAAAGCCCTGTGCTCACTTCCCTGTCTTTCTCCAAAGTGGACATCTCTGTCCATACTGCTGCCTGGGACTGGGTGAGGGGGTGATACAGACAATATAAAACTGTTCTTCCTACCCTCTTCAATATATTTTTTCTTATGATTGTGCTACAACTGGGTACTGTAATCTCTCACCTGGTTTCCTTAGTTCTTGTGAAAGTATTTTCAATGTTTGAATAGTTCAAATTGATGTTTCTGTGGATGAATGATTGCTGGAGAGTCTTATTTCACCACTTGTTCTGTCCTTCTCTTGTAGTATATACTAAGGTCAAAAAATAGTTGAAGAATTATGGCAGAATATTAACTGTTGTTAAATCTAGGTGTTTTTCTCTAATTTTCTGTATGTATAAACATTTTCATAATAAAAATTAAATATGATTTTCCCCATTTTAAAAATAAGAGGTCTAGGACTCATATTAGTTCCTTTGAATTGAGATGGCTTTATAATTATTAACCATTAGTACTATTGTTATTATTATAAAAATAATGTGTGCACACTCTCAAGTGTTGGTGAGTATGGGAGCAACTGGATCTCTGATACTCTGTTGACAGGGGTATAAATTTTTACAACCTCTTTGGAAATCTATCAATATATATTAAAGCTACTATGTGATACCATTTACATAAAGTTCAAAAGGAAGCAAAAGCAGTGTATGGTATTGAGGGTCAGGGTAGTTGTTACTCTTGGGACAAAGCATTAGTGACTGGAAGCATGAGCTTCTTGGGATACTGATAGCATCCTGTATTTAAGCCTGAGTGCTAGTTACACAGGTAGGTTAGCTTTGCAAAATTCATTGAGTTGTATATTTATAATTTGTGCACTTTTCTATAGGTATGTTGTATGTCAATAAAAAGTTTATACTACAAAAAAGTAAATATTACAAATAATGTAAATACTATGTACATTATAAAAATTCAAATTCAAATAATATATTACTTTCCTTTGGGGATGAATCTTACGTCAAGAAATGGTAAATGATGGCCTCTTATAACTAATTACAGAGTCTACTTCCTAACCCCCCTTTTTAAATAAAAAGTTATGGTTTACCTAAAATAATCTTCCCATCTAATAGATCCATGAATTTAAGACTTCTGTTCAAAAAAGCCATTGTCTAATACCACTATTTGAACATACAGTAGGATGGTATTTTAAGGCAACGATGGCTGCTTCATATTATGTTTCCAATGTAATACATTAAAAAACGGAAAATTTAGCATTGAATGTTCACTTTATATGAATTTAGGTTAGAGCTCTAACAACCAAATTGCAAAGAGATATTTCAGCCTTTTGAGAAATGTCATACCCAAGTGAGAATAAGCCATTATGAATTTTGACATTTTCTGAATTATTACTTTATGTACTATTTTGTATGTTAGAGCCTTATATTCAGATATAATTTAAATGTCAACCAAAACAACTGTTTTCTGCTATCAATATTAAAATATTTTGATGTGCTTGGAGCATTTGCTTTCAGTTAGGCTTCTAACCTCGCCAGGGTACCATAACAGTTCTGTCTTCTCCATGGTCTGTTGCAAAAGTTACCAGATCATAACCTAATCGTGGGGGGCTGGAGGGGAGTGATATGGTTAGAATTTGTGTCCCCACCCAAATCTCATCTTGAATTGTGATCCCCAGGTGTTGAGGAACAGACCTGGTGTGAGGTGATTGGATCATGGGGGTAGATCCCCCCCATGCTGTTCTTGTGACAGTGAGTGAATTCTCATGAGATCTGATGGTTTTATAAGTGTTTAACATTTCCTCCTATACACACTCTCTCTCACCTGCCATGTAAGATGTGTCTTCTTCCACTTCCACTTCCACCATGATTCTAAGTTTCCTGAGGCCTCCCCAGATACGTGGAACTGTGAGTCAATTAAATTTCTTTTCTTTATTAATTACCCAACCTCAGGCAGTTCTTTATAGCCGTGTGAAAAAGGACTGATAGAGGAAGACAAAGTAATTACTCAACATTTTCATCAGTACAATGAGCAAGCACTGATTAAGACTGTGCTGTATGAAGGACATTATGTAGGTGCCTAATATTACCCCTGACTAAGCTTGTTTGTACTTATTTTCCCGCAGGAATAATGGATTCTGAATTCCCTATAGATGACAGCAAAGCAGAACTCTGTGTAACTACTGCTTGTCTCTGTCTCCTACTACTTCAATATAACGTATTATAGAGACTTATATAAGCAAGGTAGGTAAAATAACATTTTTGTGATTAATAATAGCTATATTTTATTAAGCATCTGCTGTATGACAGGTAGTAGCTGAAACATATATCAGTTTTACTTGAATGTGGCCTATTGTATTGGTTAAGGTAATACTGGATGCTGTAAGAGTAAATCCTGGCTGGTGCAGTGGCTCACACCTGTAATCCTAGCACTTTGGGAGGCCAAGGCGCGGACCACTTGAGGTCGGGAGTTCAAGACCAGCCTGGTCAACGTGTTGAAACTTGGTATCTACTAAAAATACAAAAATTAGCCAGGCATGGTGGCGCACTCCCAGCTACTTAGAAGGCTGAGGCAGAAGAATTGCTTGAACTCAGGAGGCAGAGACTGCAGTGAGCCAAGATTGCACCACTGTACTCCAGCCTGGGAAACAGAGTGAGACTCTGTCAAAAAAAAAGGAAATCCTAAAATCTTGATGATTTAACATAATAAACAATTATTTGCTTCTTACATGATGTCTGATTTGTGGTAGAAAAATATCTCTGCTCTGCATAGCCATTCAGGGATCCAGGATGATGGATGATCTGCCGTTTTCAACACATGGGGCCCTAGATGGCCCTGGGATCAAAATCCAGACAGCACATGGGGAAAGAAAGTAGAGGACTATGCCAAAAGCATTTATGGATCATCACTGTGTTATTTCCCCCCACATTCCATTGGCTAGAACTTAGTCATATAACCTCACCTGGCTAGAAGGGAGGTTGGAAAATGCAGTCAAGCTATGATCCCAGGAGAACAGATTTGGTGAGCAGCTAGTTTGTCTTTGTCATGTGGGTCTTTTAGGGAAAGAATGATGTATATACATATGATTTGGGGGAACCTAAGGTGGTGGAGAAAGAACTGGTTTTTCTAAACAATCAACCAATATTCATGTTATGGTTTCCAAAGATGCTTGTGTTACCCAGGCACTAAAAATACAAAAGAATCATCTCTGAGTTATGAACACATAGAAACTATACAACATATGTGTAGAGCAGGGACCAGTGAACATATATGTTCAGCAACCGGTGTCATCACTAGTTTACCACAGGTCAAATTTGTGCCTTAGTATTTATGACCACCTTCATTTAGCACCTTCCCAACAGTTTTATGTGCATTGATCATTAGATTTGTATTTTGAGGGTAAAACTGAGAAGCAGTAGTGGGGATACAGGAGAAAAGAAAATATGATGATGGACTTCCTAGACTCCTGAAAAACCTAGGTTTTTCTGTGGTCTACCTTCTTTATCTCTATGCCTACTAGGCAGAGGTAATAAACATTTTTCCTTTCAGATATTTGGTCGCATTGATTGGACTTGCTAATGCTTTTGCCAGTCATCAGCCAGTATGTCAGCTTTAGTGTACACATTATAGATCATCAAGCACTTTTGCATTGTTCTAACCTTTTAATCAATTAAGTAAGGGAACACAACATACATCCATTTAGTTTATAAAAGGTTATTAATTTGTTTACGAAAGACTATATAAGACATTTGTTTTGAAAAATGGGTTTTTACTGCTTCAATATATTCTTAGCAGTAGTAATAGTCAGAAACAGAGTAAAAAACAAGAGTTGGGAGGCTGAGGTAGGAGGATCCCTTGTGCCCAGGAGTTCAAGGATATAGTGAGCTGTGATTGTGCCACTGCACTCCAGCCTGGGCCAGAAAGCAAGACCCCATCTCTAAAAACGAAGCTAGCTAGCAAGAAAGAAAGAATAAGAGTCAAATAATACAACAAAGCAACATTTTCACTTGCCAGCCTAAAATTAGATTAAAACAACTTTAATCTCTTTCTTTTAAATGCTTACACACACACACACACACACACACACACACAATATGCTGGCAATCAGAAATGCATTAGGAAGAAGGCATGTGATCTGTGGGCTTTCCTCTTGACAACTCCACATAGAAATTTTTTATTTCCTAGTTAACATATATTAATGTGTATGTATATTATAATAACTGAAAGGAAATCCTAAATTAGTAATATTTTCACTGGCCTATATTGAGGACATTTTCTGACCTTATTTAAGGCTTCAGGGATTTTGGAAATATTAGACCAGCCAGTTGTGCCATGTTACCAAAGAGTACCTGATCTTAGACACTGAAGAATAGGAAGGGTAAAGCCACCAGTCTATGCAATGGCTAAATGGCAAAATAGCTCCATTTGGTTTGCCTGATGTTTCAAATAAATGCACAGTTTAAGTCACATTCTCTATTGAACACTTTCTATAGTGTTCTTTAAAAAATCTCTAATAAAAAGCTGTGTGCATGTACTTTCTACCACAATATGATGCTCACTGTTGCGTGAAAGCTGAGTAGGATCCACTTGAGATCAGAGTAACATCATTTTCAGAAACACAATTTTTAAAGTAAAAGGGGCAATTATTACTATCAAAAAAAACTTTAATCTCTTTCTTTAAATGCTAGAAGTACATCATTATACTACTTCATGCCGTAAGATTATCAATCAATAGTGATTTACTGCAGGAAATAAACCAGAGAATAAGAATTTTAAAGTGACCCATTAGAAGAGTTAGAGCCATATACCACTTTGGTAGAAATTTGAAATAAATACATATTTTAAACAACTATCTGCTAAATTATCTCAACTATTTTTCATCCAACATGAATAAATTAAATGTCTTAAATATCATACAGTTTGAAGGTGATAAAAGCCTAGGATGTTTTACAGAAATATTTAGAACAAATGTAAATGTCCTATATACAAAAATATAAATGTGAACAAAATCAGCATGGCTTCTCTGAAAAGCTTTTAGTCCCACAATCTTTAGTACTTAGCCTTTATATGTTCTTTATGAGATGGAAAAAGAAAGGTCAGACCTTAATATTTAATTTAGACGTTGCCTGTTTACTGTTGTTGGGCCAAGACAACTTTAGGCCCAAGGGCATACGTGGGAATGAGAGGAATTCAAGTTGTGACACAAGAATAAAAAAATAAAAAATATGAATAAATGGACTCACTGAAATTCTTTTCTTTTAATTGTACATTTAAGTACAATTAAAATGTCAGTTCCAGAGCCTTATGTCAGATATGCACACACACAACACCACACTATCCACATGCAGACCCCCCATTCTCACATGTCACACGTACCAGGCAGACACACACCATAGACAAACGGATCACAACCACACAAATGCATATATCACACACACAACGGACATGTGCATACACACACTACATGGTTATACACACATAGCCACACACATATACTATACACTCACACCTCCTCCACACACACATTCACTTGCCAGGCTAAAATGAATAGGTGGAAAAGATAAAGCAGAACATTCCATTATTTCATTACTTTTTCTCCACCGTATTCATTAACAAAAATTTGGTCTTGAAATTTCCAGGCCAGGTGCGGTGGCTCACACCTGTAATCCTAGCACTTTGGGAGGCTGGGACAGGTGGATCACAAGGTCAGGAGATTGAGACCATCCTGGCTAACAAGGTGAAACCCCGTCTCTACTAAAGATACGAAAAACTAGCTGGGCGTGGTGGCGGGCGCCTGTAGTCCCAGCTACTTGGGAGGCTGACGCAGGAGAATGGCATGAACCTGGGAGGCAGAACTTGCAGTGAGCGGAGACTGTGCCACTGCACTCCAGCCTGGGTGACAGAGCGAGACTCCTCAAAAAAGAGAAAAAGAAATTTCCAAAGTCTCCACCTATATGCATAGGCCATGGTGAAGAGTAAGGCCTTAGATTTGCACTGCATTTTACTACACAACAAAAACTGTGCAGACATATTGTTCTACCTTTATCTTAGCCATTCTGTTCATTGCTTAGGCATATACTATCTCTTATAATATTTCTAGAGTGATTTAGAATTTACACAGTGCTTTCACATAAACAGCCTTATGTAATCCTCACATTGAGGTACTGAGGTAAATATAACTACCCCATGCTGTAGGTAAGTAATCTAGGGCTCTGTGCATTTAAGTTCTTTGCCAAAGGACTAGGAACTAGGAAGAAACAGAGCTACAATTCTAAACTAAGCCAAAGACATCTGCTCTTTCTATGTGACTTTCCTGTCTGTACCTTCCCTATAAAGCTGTGCTGTGGATCATTGGAGGCATTTCTGCACTTTGAACTGTTTGAACACTGGATCCTGTTTAACTTCTATTCTAGTTATTACCACAAGACCTCACTGACATAAACTGTAAAAAGACTAAAGTGCACAGACACAGTCATGACACCTACAGTTCCCAATTCCATAGCTGATTCATAGGCAGATTGCTCCAGTTTACAGGATGGTTGGATATCTTTTCTGAGAAGCTGATCATAGACAGGGACTTTGCCCGCCTTGGAAATGGTCAGTTTTATACTCTATCAGAGCAACCAATACATTGAAGGAATGGAGATTTCAAAGCTGAAAAATTTTCAGGTCATATACAATTTTTACACTGCCCTACACAGTGCCTACCACATACTGGCACTTCAAATTATTTGTTGTATACATTATGTGTATGAAATTAGGTGGCACTGAAGAAATTAGAAAATTCATTTCATTCGTTTTGCTACCAAGATTTCTTCATAATGGAAGTTAAGAGTCTTTCCTTCTTCCCTTAATTCATTTCCTTTCTTCCTTCTTTTCTTCCCTCCTTCCTTCTTTCTTTTGCATTGGCTAGTTTATTTATTTTATCTTTTAGCAATGAGTTATATGTACATTTACCTTACGTAGGTGATTGATTCTAAAATTTACAAATGTTGGGGCCAGATGCAGTGGCTCACACCTGTAATCCCAGCACTTTGGGAGGCTGAGGCGGGCGGATCATGAGGTCAGGAGATCGAGACCATTCTGGCTAACACGGTGAAACCCAGTCTCTACTAAAAACACAAAAAATTAGCTGGGCGTGGTGGCAGATGCCTGTAGTCCCAGCTACTCGGGAGGCTGAGGCAGGAGAATGGTGTGAACCCAGAAGGCAGAGTTTGCAGTGAGCGGAGATCGCACCACTGCACTCCAACCTGGGCAACAGAGTGAGACTCCATCTCAAAATAATAATAATAATAATAGTAAACAAAATAAAAGTTACAAATGTCAATTTCCTCTATGTGTAAACCACACCATAAACAATTACAAAGATCAGACCACAACATAAGTTGTTCAGAAAAGTTTTCCTTTCATGCAGAAAAGAATGACTATGCAGTAATTGAGAGAAGTTTCTGCTTAGAATTCACAAGCTTTCTTTCCACTAAGTCTTATCATTTATCAAAATGCCAGCATAGAAGTCTACTGTTCCCTTATAAATGATAAGGAATTTACCACCTCACAATTCCAAATGAAGAAACCTATTATCTTGCGTTCATTTCCTGAATTTCTTTGCAAACAGCCTCTCTATTTTGGGAGGCTGGACTCCCTTTCCAAAGTGGCTTTATTTTTCTCACTGTAATGAAGTTATCTAAATTACAATCCTGTCAGCCAGTGAACATTCATATTTATAGGGTATATAGATCAGGGAATTTCCTTGGCTTCTAATTTCTATACATCCAAATATTTGTATGATGTTCAAATTTTTGACAATTCATTTAAGGCAGTCATGGTCAATAAATATAAATAATGTATAAATAAGAAAATACCACCACGTCCTTTAAACTGTGCAAATTTTATTATTTGACTCACTTAAACCAGATGTTCTGTTTGGAATGTTAAATTCAAATGTCATTCTTATGCACTTTTAACCACTTACTAATTGAGTACATACAGGTTAGATATGTTCTGGACAATTAGCTGTAGGGAAATGTCATAATAGCCATATTATACTTAAAATGCAGAAGAAGAGAAGATAGTGTGCAGTATTTTACTGAGAATCACTTTGAAAGGGGTTGGCTGAAGAGCGGCTGTCGAGGGTGCTGATATCCAGTAACTGTCAAGGGTGGAGCTAAGTGGAACGTGATCACCTATTCTCAATTTGTGTGTTCTGCAGAGACACAAAGATTAGTAATAGACTCTAACTCTAGAGATCCTCATGCTGCTTCTCATTGAAGATTTAGCGCATAATAGTTCCAGTCTTTCAAAACAAAGACACAAAGAATGTGTAGAATTGATGGAGGCAAAAGATGTGTATCTCAGGTGCCAAAAGCCAGCTGAAGATTTATGTGTACACAATTTAGTAATCATTTATTTCACTGTAAGTAACTGCGACTGAATACGTAAGAGTTTCGGCTTTATTTTCCTGGTTAGTAACTGCATGATCTCGGGAAATTCACCTAGCTCTCTGAGTATGAGTTCTTTCACCTTTAAAATGGAATAATAATGAGGATATTTCATGATTTCCCTTCATTATCTCTCTCTACTTACCTAAATTAAAGCTCTCTAAGGGCAGAGATTTTTAAATCTATTTGGTTCATTAAACAATCTATTTAGACTAGTTTCCCAGAACACAGTAGGTATTCAATAAATATTTGCTGAGTAAATGAATTAGAAAGAAGAAATTTTATTAGCTTGAAACTAAAAATGTCCTTGGGTATCACTAAATTCTAGGAGACATATGGAAAAAGGTAGTTATATAAGTAAAAGTAGAAAAGTAAAACAGAAAGAAGAAACTAAGAATTTAAGAGAAAGGTTATGATGAATAAGGCAAAATTGGATAAAACCAATTACTATCGAAGTAGCCACTTTGGAGTATGTATTTCTGCGACTACAACTCTCCGTCCCAGATCACTAATTTTGATAATGTGCACCTGTTAAAAAACTGCAATAACTAACACTATACTCTGCATTACAGTAGGTACTTTGACCATTTAGAATGTTTCTATGATTTTGTCAGAGAGTCATGCTTTGCCACCTGGGGTAAATACTTATTGAAGATTTGTGTTTCAGAGAGAAAATATCAATCTATCACTGAAGTCTCACCTTTAATTTTCTATCCAAAAACCTTACCTTTGCAGACTGTCCAGTGTGACTCTGGCCTCTATTTTTCACACTGCCCAGGAGAACTCTGGCTCATTCTTGCCTCTGTACTCTATTCATAATGTTTTTCCCTAGCAAGAAGAGTGGCTTTTTTCTCTTCACCTAACTAAATGCTACATATTTTTAAGGTACATTCAAAAATCAGCAACTCTTATGATGATATTTCTCAACATCCCTTAATCTCTCCCATTAATAAGATTTCATATCATTTAATACTATACTATTCACTTTGTCATTTAAAAGTAAATCACTTGATATAATTTAGTTGTTTTTCTTTGCATAAGTGTTTTATTACTATTTGAAGGTAAAGATATTTCTTATATTTCTATTGTATACTTTTAAATATCAAATATATTTTTCTAATGCATAGATGGTACAAAATAAATGTAGATTTGAAATAAACTGATTGTTTGAATTTCTCTTCACATATACTCATCTTGAATAACCATGAACAATTACATCTTGTTCTACACATGAGTTATTTAATGTTCTTCTGGTCAATGGGAGGTTCACTGCAATTTGATATTTTGTTAATGACATATTTGACATGTTGGTGAATTTTCGTTACGTATGTGGATGATGCTAAGATGAACTCATTCTTAAAAACCTGAGGGGAGATGAGAATTTGAAAGGCTCTAACTTAGAAATAAAGTCATTGAAAGGGAGCTTAATAAATTAAACAATCAAAAATACATTACAGCATATATTTTTAAAAAATTATATAGGAGATTACTTACATTGAGACACTGAGATAACTAAAATATCCCTTTCTGGTCCCCACACAGATTTTGACTCCTGTACCTGCCAGTCTGCTCACTCTTACCCCCATTCATCTATCCTGTTTCTCTACCCAGGGCTTCCTCTCTATGTTCAGTCCACTCTCTCTACCTCGGTTCAACACCTTCCTCACATGGCTCTGATTTCTCCTCCTTTTCTTCTATGGAAGGAAAATTATTCTTTTCTGGGACCTCTGGAGACTTTCCTGATGAGTCCAGGTCACACTAAGCACAGTCTTTACCAAACTTTACAAAATATAGTTTCTGTTGAATACGATTTAGCATCAGATTATTCCCAGTCCTATACTAATCTCTGCTTAAGCCTTGTCTCTGTAGATAGATGGCAGACTGAGCAAATGGATGGAGTGCCTAGCAGAAATTGAGTATGGAATAGGCGCAACAAAAAGAGTCTACATGGAAAAAAAAAAATGTTCCTCTGCTTGGAATAACTCTCAGTACTGTCCAGCGGACAAGGTCAATAGCAATCTTGTAAAGACCTAAACTTTTCCTGAGAAATAATAACTGCTCCCACCTATTGAGTTATATTGTAGACACCATTTTCTCAAGTCAATTTATTTAATCCTAACAACTTTATAAGGTAAATATTGTTCTTAAACTCCATTTTACAAATGAAAAAACTGAAGTTAAATCCTGCTAAAACCTAATAGCTAGTAGATGATGATAACACAATTTGAACTCAGGCAGACTGACTCCAGAGCCCTTCCTTCCTCTCGGGAGCTGATACCAGAGTCAAAAAGAGGAATAAGAGGAAAGAAACTTCCTGCAATTGCTGTGCTTTCCAGACACACTATGTGGCCATCTTAGCCACTATTCAGACATGAGGCACTCTTAAACTAAGATGCATATCTGATTGCAACACCAATAAAATTTCAAGAGTAGCCAACAACATAAAGATTAATGGTATTTACTGACTAGAAGAAAGGGAATTGTTCACGGGTTGACAAAACCGTTCAGAGCAAAATTGTTCCAACAAAGAAAAGGATAGGAGAAAATGAAGCCAAAGAAGAGAGTGAGTGAGAAGGAAAAAAAGCAAGAAATTAAAAGGCAGAAAAGTGGAATTAGGAGAAAATATGATGAAGAATAAAGGCAGTGACCAAAAACAATGACAGTGAGGAGTTGAGATGACCATGATAAAGAGAAATGGAACAAAACACTGGGTAAAATAGCATAGCTCCTGGGGACTCTGGTTGTGTCAAGTTCTCTTGAAGATATAACAGGTAAAAATGGGACAAGTTCATGTCAACAGGAAAGCTGCAACAGTCCAGCAGCACAGTCTAATAGAATTTTGTGATAATAAAAATATTCGATATTGGCACTTCCCAGTATGGTGGCCACTAGCCACATCTGGCTACTGAACCCTCGAAATGTTACTAGTGCAAATGAGGAATTAAGTTTTTAATGTTTTGAAGTTTAATTAATTTGAATATAAATAGCCACATGTGGCTAGTGACTCCAATAATGAACAGCAAAGGTCTATGGCTTCCAGGCGGCAAAGTGATTCTAGGGACTTCTCTAAAAAAGTAAGTTCCATAACCCCCTCACTCTCTATATGCTGACCACATAGAAAAACATATGAATGTCTAATACTGAGATTCTGAGTGATCGTGAAAAAGCTGTATCATATTCTGTGTACTAAATATGATGGGCTTAAATTGTGTCCTTCTGCACAATTCCTTTGTTGAAGCCCTAACCCCCAGTATCTCAGAATGGGACTGTATTTAGATATGGGGCCTTTAAAGAGGTGATTCAGTTAAAATGAGGCCATTAGGGTGGTCCCAAATCTCATCTGGCTGGTGTCCTCGTAAAAAGAAGAAATTCAGCTACCCAAATTGACACCAGAAATGTGCATACACAAAGGAAAAACCATGTGAAGACCCAGCAAGAGAGTGGCCATCTGCAAACCAAGAAGACAGGGCTCAGAAGAAACCAAACCTACTGGCATCTTGGCTTGGACTTCCAGTCTCCAAAACTGAAAGAAAACAAATTTCTGTTACTTAAGGCACCCCAGTCTGTAGTTTTTTGTTATGGCAGCCATAGCAAATTATTACACTAAAGCAGTTAAAAACAAGTGCAATACAGTTTTAAAACTTCAATGTAATTTAAGTCAAAGGTTTTAGGCTTAGCCTTGGTTTATTTATCAAACCATATTTCTTGACCCACTCTTCAAAACTGAGAATGCACAGAATCTTGTAGTAGAACATTCAAAGGAGGAAATAAATTATAAACTACAATTACCTGGAGCTAAGGAGTATTTTATATGCTACTCAATTTAAATTCTAAAAGCTGTATTGATGACAGTTAAATGGTAGCTGCCTATGCAGGATGACAGGCTTTAAAATGTAACTCCTCCATGCAAGATTGAAGGAAATTTCTGATTGCTAGGCCCTTATTTGGTGCAGTGAAGGTCAGCATTATTAAGCAGGGAATTTGCATTAGTGTCTGGGTGTTACAAGAGCTGCATAAATTACCTATGCAATGGTCAGCTCTTTCAAAGATCCCTGCTGGCAGAGATGGTGAGTGTGGGGAGGAGAGACGGAGGCTCTCTCTCTTTTGCTTGTAACAAAATATGTTGTCATGTTTTATCTCATATTTTTTCTTAAAATGAATGCTGTTTTCATACATATTTTGTTTTCTGTGATATGCTCTCATTCATCACATGATTGCGAGGCATGACCAGACCTGTAATAGTACTTAGCATCTTGCAGATATCAGTGCATTATGACAAGACTCACTGTTTTGCTGAAATGTGAGGAGCTTCATAGGCTTACCTATAACTACAGATTTCAGTAGAAGTTTTCTATAAATTAGAACAATTGCTACATATTTGGCAGCAGCTGATAAATAGGCAAATCTTACCTAGTAGACTAAGAATGTATAAATGTATTTACAGACACTCAGCATTCTTAACAGAAATTTGCTTCCCCATTATATCATGTTACTGATATGCATCTCTAATTATGGGGATTTTTCTCAAGAAAAACCTCATTTGGAATCAGAAAGGAGTGATAGAAACTCCTGTATTTTCCTGGTAACCTTGACAGACACAGGGCAAGGGCAAGAAGAGGTATAAAGTCTCTTCAGAACAAAGGATAGCCTAGTTTTCCATGCTCAAGCTCACACAGTCTTCCTGTCGACTCCTCTTTTGGAATCACTGTTAAAATGGTCTCTTCTCCAGGGTGAAATCCTAAGTCAGCAAAATCAGTTTTTCATGCTCCCCACCACTCTTTCGTGTTACTGTTCACAGTGTGAAGTCAGTTTGTTTGGTCAGTCCCCAGTGTCTGCCTAGGCTTTTAGTGTCTCTTTCTTGAGTTCCAATTTGACAATCAGGTATTCTATTGCCTCTATGATCACAAAATTCGAGCTAATAAATAACTCTTGCTAATATATTAACGGATTATAATGGATTTTTAAACCTTTCTAGGTATCATCTTTGTCATTAGACTCTTCTGGTGACAATGTTGCAGCTTAAATGAGTAATTTTAATGAATGTGAGTAATTTGACTACATGGTAAATTATGTGTGTGTGTGTGTGAGAGAGAGAGAGAGAGAGGAATTCTTTTTCAGATAGAGCTTTTGTTTCCTGTGAAATCCTACTTCCTATGAAGCTGTCTGAAGTCTCCCTACCTTTGTGAAGGCTTTGTTTCAACCAGGAGATAGTTCATTTGGGGGACTGGTCACGGGACATGAAGGGTCCTATTTGTGAATAAAAAAGGTAGCTTACACCACAGTGGAAAATGCCCTTTTCAGGCACCGTTTTGTAGGTTAGGTACGTAGTCTGTTTATCAGAACTAATACAAATACTCAAACCAGATAGACCCAACCTTTATTTTTAGAATGGGGATTTAAAATGTAGTTGAGCTATTCAAGACACCTGCATCAGTCAAGATAGGCTAGGGAATGCTTCTGTAATAAGCAACTCCAAATTCTTAGTGGCTTGTTGTAATAAAGTTTATTTCTCTCTTGTGCTATATGTCCATCATGGTGGGCTAGGAGCTCTGCTCCAAATCTCCTTCCTCCCAGGATCTAGACTGAGAAAGCAGCCATTGTATCAAATGTCAACTGTCATGCCACAGGAAAAAGAGAGCTCTAGAAGGTCTCACATCAGCAATTCAATGCTTAGCCCAGAAATGACATATGTTAGCTCTGCTCATAATTCATTGTCTGGAGCTAGTCACAGGGCTCACCCAGCCACAGGGGTCTCAGAAATGCCACTTCCATTTTCTTGTGTCTGAAAGAGAGAAAAGCTGGACAGATTTGGTCAACAGTATGAATGACAACCACAGTACTCAAGTGACTCTTTTACTTTGGAATTTTATAAGAGCAAGCATTAGCTGAAATTAACTAGATATGCATAATGAAAGAACTGTATTCATATTACTAAACAGTTAAACAAATGCATAGTAAATTATAAATAAATCCAACAAGAGTGGCCAGAGAAGTATCTTTCTCCTACACTACATTTAGATTATCTTATTTTGTTGTTCTGTCATACACCGTCTGCTTTGGTATTCTGGGTTACTGTATGTCAAACTCAGCTTTTATCAAAGCTGATGTATTACTTACAAAGAATTCCCAGTTTTTTATCTCCCAATGGTAAAACTTTAATTTTTAATGCATAGAAACTTTCTTTCTTAATTATATACACTTTAAGTGAATATATATTGCTCTGGTGATTTTTCTTGTTATGTTACACAATAAAAACATGTGATTATGGGAAGCTATGCAATGTGTTCCCCCCATCTATGAATGTCTTCCACAGGAGTTATAAATATATATGATTAAACTTGCCATTTTTGCAGGTCGAACAGTTGAATATTGTCAATTTCATGTTTCAATCTAACAAATACCTCCATGGCTTTAGATTTTAAAAAACATCTTTTCAAGGATGAATATTGTCTTTCTCATTTAGTTATGATCCCTGGTAGGGGTCAATGTGTGGATTACGAATTCGGATAATCCTTTACTTTCATCAAGGTTCTGCTTTTCTTAGTTACATAGTCTTATGTGGGCCCTATAGCCTTCAATTTCTTTGTGGGCATAAAAGTAATATCAACCTGTTGGAGACATTGTGTGGACAGGATGATATTGGGGATGTAGCACACATAGCATGGTCTTTGGCATTTATTGAATGCCCCCAAATGGTAGCTTTATACATTTTCTTCTCCCTTGCAAATACTGTTTGCTGCCAAGCTACATTAAAAACTGCCTGCTTATAACCAAATTCTGGCTGGAGGTTTCCTGATCAACTGTGCCATGTCCTTTGTGTATATGCTGCAGGAGCACTTGCTCCTATCAAAATGGCCCACTCCATTTAAGGACAGTCGGTCTACAGACATGTTCTCACTGGGCCCCTTCACAGCCTCCACATCATGACAAGTGCCTCTGAGTTCATCTAAGAGGGAGAAATAATCTACAATAAGGGCTAGAGAGGAATGATAGTAACTCTTGCATTTTCCTGGTAACCTTGACAGACACAGGGCAAGGGCAAGAAGAGGCATAAGGCCTCTTCAGAACAAAGGATAGTCTAGTTTTCCATACTCAAGCTCACACAGTCTTCCTGCTGATTCTTCTTTTGGAGTCACTGAGTCAGGAATGAGGTATGGTAATTTCTCGACTTCACTATTTCTCTTCCTTAAATAATAAATTGCATAGAATGAGTCAGTTAATGAGCAGATGAGAGGACCAGTGTGGGTTGCCAATCACCACGAGTAATTGATATCTGCATATCCGCTTTCTCTTCCCTACTATCATCAAATACATGTTTGGTAAGAATTCAGTGTTCTGACAAGTAACATTCATTCCTATATAGATTGGCATTTACCAAACTGAGAAAGAACTCTAAGAGAGTTTTAAATTCATATTAATGATAAGAAAACATTAGGACAATTCAATTTTCTTCTCTAATAGCTAACTTGAGACAACACACAGAGTTGGTGGAACATCTATTCTAATTTCTCCTGTCTGAATCCTGATTGCTCAGAATTAAAGCTCATAGCCACATGATTTGCGATAAATAGGATGTAACCACAACAGCTATTTAAGACGCTGTATTTCATATACTTAGAAATTTATAGCACACAGACGGGGTATTATTTTCAAATTCCTGAATGCATTAAGATACTTACAAATCCTAATATCAATTATATTTTTATGTAATTCCTTTCTTAACGAAGTTATAAGTAGTCTGTATATAAGGTCTCAGTTTTTAAAACACTCTACTGAGATAGGAAGGGATTTGATCTATAATTTTATATGGTGTCTAAGTCACTTTTGAAATAGAAATAGGGTTACTTAAAAGTCAGTAATTTTACAGCTTCTATCACAAACACATTAGCATTTTTCAACACTTCATGAACATTGAGGGTTATGGAAAATTAACACAAATTCAACAGGCAAATGGAAATTGATCAATACTAGAGAAATTGATGATAAAGTTTCCTTTATGCATGAGAACCAGCTTGTCTCCCTCAGATACTCAGAGGCACCAAGATACCTCTCCCCTACCTGGGCTGGGCTGCCTGGCCCTGGATGACAGGCAAGGCCCAGGGCCACTGCCCCAGGGTCTATAAATCCATGTGTAACCAACACTCCATTGTGCTGTGGTGGAGCCTCTCCTCCACCAGGAACAAGCGAGACCATGAATATAGATACAGTTATGTATCTCTTAACACATGTTCTGAGAAATGTGTCAATAGGCAAGTTCACCATTGTGCGAACATCACAGAGTATACTTTCACAACCTCCAGCGTCTAGCCTACTATACACCTAGGCAATATGGCAGAGCCTATTGCCCATAGGCTACAAACTTGTACAGTAGTTAATGTACTGAGTACTGTGGGCAATTCTAACACAATGCTAAGTATTTGCATATCTAAACATATCTAAACATAGAAAAGTACAATAACAATACAGTATTTTAATCATATGGGATTGTGCAGTCCATCATAGACAGAAACATCCTTATACAATGCATGACAGTAACTGAATGCCATACCTGGAAGCAAGTCCTAGGCTATTAATGTTTCCAGCACAGTGAGCTTCATCAGAAGAAAGAGTCCATGACAAGCTATTTCCTTTTTCAGGATTCCCCCACAGAAGCCTACTGATGGAATCAGAGGAGTCACATGATTTTTTCTCTTGCTGGTTCAATAGGAGGCATTATCTCTCTGCCAGTCTCCCTGTGGGAGTTCAATCAATATTAATTGAATGAATGAATGAACTGACATGAAGTATGTGGTAGATGATACTAAAAGACTTGCCTTGAGATGGTCATATGGACCTACTGGCACACAAATAATAGAATTTCTGGAAGTTATTACTTTCCCTAGCTGGTGGCCAAGACAATGGCTTTGCGATTGACAGTGTGAGAAAATGACGGTATGTTCTCTGCCAACATTTGTTCTCGTTTGGAATTAAATGGGGCTACAAAATGGGTTTATTCACATAGCATTTTGGGTAAAAATATGAGATAATGAGAGGCACACTCTGTCACTTGGTAATAAACTTTTAATAATCCCAGAATCTGGATTATTAAACCATGATTTGTTTAATGACTTGCCTTTATTATAATTTTCAAAAATGATGATTGTATTTGCATTCATATTTATTTTTCATTGTTATCACATACTATTTATTTAAATTATTTCATTATAATAATAAGCATGACTGGCATAAATACATTTGAGAAATAAACACAACTGACTTTCGGTCAACATCAGCCGAAAGAAAAACTTAACATACGAGAGCAGAAATGATTCATATTTGGTCCACAGAAAACACTTCAGTGTTTGCTGGTCCGGCAATATTGGAAGTTCAAGCTGCCCTCAATACAGCCACTTTTAGCCCTGTTAACACAGGTGTACTTTAACTTTGTAGGCATCAGTCTTTGTGTCTTTCAACTCCCAACACATTTCAAAGCTCTGTCAGTTACCCCAGAAAAGTTTCCCTTATGAAGCTTGAGCTGATGGAGCTAGAACCCACTCCCTGTCTTAGGACACTCAAAGAGTGGTAATAGCCCTCTGAAAACAGTGTCATCACCAAGTTTTCTCCTTTTTCATGCACTTTCTCTATTTCTATCTCAATCTCAACCTTCACAATTCCTTTGTAACTTCAGCAGATGCAGGTTTTTCTCATGTTCACTCTGGCTATATGTTCTATTGGCACTCAAGTCAGAACTGAGACTGGAAGAGTTCCTTCTAGCAACCTGTTAAATAATTTTTATACCAAGCTCCTGGTACAGATCTAAGCTGATTCCCACCTTTAAATAAATGATGAAAGTAAAGCAAAAGGTACGTAAGAGATACAGGACAAGTCAAGGCACATCTGGAATGTAAACAGTCGTCTAATCGTTTATTTTATTCGGTTCAAAGCCATCTTCCCACTATAAAAAATTGCTAACCTTTGGGCAGGGAATGGGGGCTCACGCCTGTAATCCCAACAATTTGGGAGGTTGAGGCAGGTGGATCACTTGAGGTCAGGAGTTCAGGACTAGCCTAGCCAACAGGGTGAAACTCTGTCTCTACTAAAAATACAAAAATTAGCCGGATGTGGTGGCACATGCCTATAATCCCACCTACTGAGGAGGCTGAGGCAGGAGAATTGCTTGAGCCTGGGAGGCGGAGGTTGCAGTGAGTCAAGATCACGCCATTGCACCCAGCCTTGGGGAAGAAGCGAGATTCCGTCTCAAAAAAAAAAAAAAAAAAGCTAACCTTTGGAGAATTCCTTAATCTGATATATAAGAAGTAATAATTGTGGTCACAAATGAAAACTGTAGTTCCACAGAAAGCAACACTAGAAGTTAGAAGCGACCCTTGGTCAGACAAGGCCTGTGCCCTCAAGGTCTGGGATTCTCTTTTAGATAGTTATACTCTTCTTGGCTTGATCCCTCACCCAGAGTCCTGAGAAAATCTCTCCATTAGAAAGCCCAATAGACTGACATCAATTTTCTCCTTCCCCTTTAGAATTACATACATAAATTCACATATAAGTGTACTGGTACAAAGTAAAAAGAGACAGTGTTATTTAGACAAAGGAAAACCAACGCATATCGAATATTAGACCACAGAAAGATCACTGCAGTCCCAATCCTATAAAGCTCATAACAGAAATCCCTAAATGTTATTTTTAATTTCTGGATCAAGGACCTTTTCCAACTGGGACTTACTGTCACCTCTGTTGTTTTCTGTTGGCATGAGCTGCTGCCATGTGGTTGGTTATCTGCCTCCTGTTGGCAAATTGGTCCCCCATGGTCCACCCTACCCAATACATACGCTTTTCCCCTGCAAGGATGCTCTGGCTAGGCCCACTCACTTTCCTCTTCCGGAGCCTGATCACTTATGCTGAACTAATTCTTGGCCTGCTCCCCTGGATCCAGTGACCTTTATTGCGCACCTGTTCTGGGGAAAACACTGAAGTGGACAGGACTCTTCTGGTTGCAAATGATAGACAATTTGAACTAGCTAGGCGAAAGGAACAAATGTAAGGCCCAGAATCCAGGATGGAGTATAACTAATGCCATAAGACCCAGGGACCCACTCCACTAACACTCCATCCCATAGCCCCTCACGGCTGTCTCTCTGGCTTTATTCGCTTCATTGACAAACTTTCTTCTTCCATGTCCTGGAAATATTTTCATGACCAAGATCACATCCACACAGATTTCTGAGAGAAAAAGGTCCTCATCTCTCCCAATTCTAGCGGTGAACAGAAAATTCTGAGAATGATTTTGGCCCATAAGGTATGAGCTCATTTCCTGGGCCAATCACTGGGACCAGAAAGACAGGATCACATCAGCTCCCATCATGGGGAGGGAGTGTGGTGCTTCCAGGAAGATGGGGGTTTGCAGGGCAATCCAAACAACAGATGTCCCCCAAAGGCATCATGCCAATCCTGACAGTAATGGGAGGGAAAGCTAAAATTCTCCTGACTTAGGGAGTCATTACAGGGAACCTTGTTTAACAAATGTCTGCTTTTACACTGAGCTGCCAAGAGAAAGAACTTCTGATGAGGCCACCAGCTACCTGGATGATGGGGGACCATGGCTAAGGGGAAAACCCTTATACGGTTCAAAGATCTTTATGTCTTGACTTGGAAAGGGGTTAGGAAAGTTAGGTAAAGGTATAGAGTGCAAGTCAGAGCATTTCAGAGATCTCAATATTCTGCTAATACTCGATTTTATTTGATTTGTCATATTTTCTCTCACTATAAATCTTGCTAACCTTTGAAGAGTTCTTGAAACTGGCATAGAAGAACTAGTTGTTGACAGAAATTGAAGATACAGATCTTCAGGAGGGTGTATTAAAGGTTAGAGGTGGCCCTGTATCAGGGATTCTGTGGTACATTTGCTCTTCAATCTTCTTTGTGGGGAGTTTAGAGCCTGCTTCAGTCCTGGCTTCTGACCTTCCCCTCCTCGGGCATCAGGACATGGGGATTCCCCTAAAGGCCAGGGCCTGATTAATCAGAGAATACCAAGCTTCTGATTATTCCTGTTTATACCTTTATGGGCTTGTGACATGTTATATATTATCACATGCCACATAACGATGTTTCAGTCAACAATAGATCACACAGACAGCAGTGGTCCTATAAGATTATAATGGAGCTAAAAAATTCCTGTCACTTAGTGATGCTGTAGCTGTTGCAACACATTAATCGTGTGTTTGTGGTGATGCTGATGTGAACAAACCTACAGCATGGCCAGTCATATGAAACTATAGCATATATAATTTTTTACAGTACATAATACTTGATAATGATAATAAATGACTATATTACTGGCTTATGCACTTACTGTACCATGCTTTTTTACCTTTATTTTAGAGTATACTCCTCTACTTATTAAAAAACGTTAACTGGAAAACAGTGTCAGGTAGGCCCTTCAGGAGGTATTCTCGAAGAAGGCACTGTTATCATAGGAGATGACAGCTCCATGCGTGTTATCTCTGAAGCCCTTCCAGTGGGACAAGATGTAGAGGTGTAAGACAGTGATATCGGTGATCTTGACCCTGTGTAGGTCTAGGCTAATGTGTGTGTTTGAGTCTTAGTTTTTAAAAAAAAATTTACAAAGAAAAAAATTAAATAGAAAAAAGGCTTATAGAGTAATCATAGAAAGAAGATATTTTTGTACAACTGTACAATTATTTATGCTTTAAGCTAAGTGTCACTATAAACAAGTCAAGAAGTTAAAACATTAGACGTTTATAAAGTAAAAAAGTTACAGTAAGCTAAGCTTAATTTATTATTGAAGAAATGAAATTTTTAATATAAATCTAGCTTAGCCTAAGTGGTCAGTGTTTATAAAGACAGTAATGTACAGTAATGTCCTAGGCCTTCACATGCACCCCACCACTCACTCCCTCACTCATCCAGAGCAACTTCCAGTTCTGCAAGCTCCATTCATGGTTAAGTGTCCTATACAGATGTGACACCTTCTATATTTTATACCATATTTTTACTGTACCTTTCTATATTTAGATACATAAATACTTATCATTGTGTGACAATTGCCTATAATATTCAGTAGAGTAACATGCTGTACAAGTATATAGCCTAGAAGCAACAGGCTATGCCTTATAGCCTAGGTGTGTTGTAGGCTACACCATCTAGGTTTGTATAAATGCACCCTATGGTGTTCACATAACAATGAAATTGCCTAACAATGTATTTCTCAGAACGTATCCCTGTCATTAAATGATGCATCATTGTAACTGAAGGAAATAATTACAGAATTTCAATTGTATCTAATTTCATGTTTACAATAAAAAAGCCAAACACTACTTCCCTAGAAATAAACTTATTTTATTATCAGTTTTTAATTACGTAATTAATGCATCCAACTACTTCCTCCTGGAATTCATTTTCTTCTTCCTGGCATAGATCCTCTAGCAAAAAGCATCTTTGAATAATAAGCTTTCTGAGGACTTGTATGATTGAAGATGTTTTACTCTGCCCTCATATATGAATGAGAATTTAGTTGTGTATAAAATTACAGACTTAAAGCTATTTCACCCCAACTCTTTGAAGTTGGTGCTCCACTACCCCATTGTGTCCAATGATGTTGCTATGAAGTAAGGTTGTCTATATGAGTCCAATTCCTTTAGAAGCAATCTGATTTTTTTCTCTCTTCTAGCTTTTAGTATTTTTCCGTCTAGGCTTGACATAACCATGAAATATCTGGAATAGGGTTTTGTTACTCCTGTTGTTATTTTTGTTATGTTTGTTCTTTGATGGATTCTTTAAATTTTAGGACATACATCTTTCTTTAGGTCTAGAACTTTTCTGGCTTCTACATCGTCAACAAGTATGGTTCCCTCTGCAGTCTCCATATTCTCTCAATTTGGGACCCTAATGGATTGATGTTGACTCTCAAGCCTTGTTCTTCATGTTTTGTTTTAACTTTTCTTTTATGTTGTTCTTTTTATTTTTCCCGTTGCGTTACCTTCTGGGATAATTTCTTGTTACAGTCTTTTACATCACTAACTTGCTTTTCAATTATGCTTATTTGCCGTTCACCCATTTTTTAGCTGTGTTCATTTTATTTTTATAGTATATAATTGGTTATTTTTCATAACCACTCATCATAGTTTTTTTAATGTGATGCTTCCCTTGTTTCTCTGATGATATGTAATTACCTTATGTGGAAGTCCTGCGCTACTTCCACAAGTGTAAGTGCTTTCAGTTATCCAGTTCCTCACTTTTTGAGAAAAGTCATCTTTAAATTTTTTAATTTTTAACATGAGCTATTTTGATACAGGCATACAATGTGTAATAATCACATCAGGGTAAATGGGGTATCTAACAACTCAAACACGTACTATTTCTTTGTGTCACAAACAATCCAATTATACTCTTTGAGTTATTTTTAAATGTGCAATAAATTACTTTTAACTGTAGTCACCTTGTTGTGCAATCAAATACTAAGTCTTATTCATTCTTTCTGACTATATTTTTGTACTCATTAACCATCTTCACTCTCCCCACTTCACTACCCTTCCCATCTTCTGGTAACCATCCTCCTACTTTCTATCTCCGTGAGTTCAATTGTCTTAAGCTCCCATGAATAAGTGAGAACATGCAAAGTTTGTCTTTCTGTGCCTGGTTTATTTCATCTCACATAATGTCCTCCAGTTCCATCCATGTTATTGCAAATGACAGAACCTCACTCTTTTTTACATTCCACTAACAGTGTACAAGGGTTCCCTTTTCTCCACACCCTCACAAGCATTAATTATTGCCTGTCTTTTGGATAAAAGTCATTGTAATTGTGGTGAGATGACATCCCATTGGAGTTTTGATTTGCATTTCTCTGATGGTCAATGATGATGAGCACCTATTCCTATATCTGTTTGCTATTTGTATGTCTTCTTTTGAGAAATGACTGTTCAGATTTATTGCTCATTTTTAATTGAATTATTGGATTTTTTTCCCATTGAGTTGTTTGAGTTCCTTATGCATTCTGGTTATTAATCCCTTGTAAGATGGATAACTTGCAAATATTTTCTCCCATTCTTCACTTTGTTGACTGCTTCCTTTGCTGCACAGAAGCTTTTAACTTGATGTGATCCCATTTGGTCATTTTTGCTTTGGCTGCCTATGCTTGTAGGGTATTATTCAAAACATCTTTGCCCAGACAAATGTCCTGGAAAGTTTACCCAATATTTCCTTTTAGTAGTTTCATAGTTTGAGGTCTTAGATTTAAGGCTTTAATCCATTTTGATTTGATTTTTGTATATGGTAAGAGGTAGGGGTCTAGTTTCATTCTTCTACATATGGATACCCAGTTTTCTCAGCACCACTTATTAAGAAACTGTCCTTTCCCTATTGTGTGTTCTCAGGACCTTTGTTGAAAATGGGTTTACTGCAGATGTATGGATTCATATCTGGGTACTCTATTCTGCTCCATTGGTTTATGTGTCTGTTTTTATGCCAGTACCATTACTGTTTTGGTTACTATAGCTTTGTATCATAATTTGAAGTCAGGTAATGTGATTCCTCCAGTTTTTTTCTTTTCGCTCAGGATACCTTTGGCTATGTGGAGTCTTTCGTGGTTCCATATAAATTTTAAGATTATTTTTTCCATTTCTGCAAAGAATGTCGTTGGTATTTTAATAGTGATTGCATTGAATCTGTAGATTGCTTTGCACAGTATGGACATTTTAACAGTATTGATTCTTCCAATCCATGAACATGAAATATCTTTCCAGTTTTTGTGTTCTCTTCAATTTCTTTCACCAATGTTTTATAGTTTTTACTGTAGAGATCTTTCACTTCTTTGATTAAATTTATTCCTAGGTATTTTATTTTATTTGTAGCTATTGTAAATGGGATTACCTTACTGATTTCTTTTTCAGATTGTTTGTTGTTGGAATACAGAAATGCTAGTAATTTTTGTATGTTTATTTTGTATCCTGCAACTTTACTGAATTTGTTTATCAGTTCTAATAGTTTTTTGGTGGAGTCATTAGGTTTTTCCAAATATAAGACTATAGCATCTCTTTGCAAACAAGGATAATTTGACTTTTTTCTTTCCAATTTGGATGATCCCTCTAGCTTGGACTTTCAGTACTATGTTAAATAACAGTGGTGAAAGTGGGCATCCTTGTCATGTTCCAGATCTTGGAGGAAAGGCTTTGAGTTTTTCCCCACTTGGTATGATACTAGCTATGGCTTTTATTGTGTTGAGGTATGTTCCTTCTATACCGTTTTTTGAGGATTTTTATCATGAAGGGATGCTGAATTTTATTAAATGGTTTTTCAGCATCAGTTGAAATGATTATATGGTTTTTGTCCTTCATTCTGTTTATATGATGTAATAATTGATTGATTTGTGTATGTTGAACCACCCTTACATTCCTGGGATAAATTCCACTTGGTCATTATGAATGACATTTTTAATATGTTGTTGCATTCCATTCGCTAATATTTTATTGAGAATTTTTGCATAATGTTCATCAGGGATATTGGCCTGTAGTTGTTTTTGTTTGTTTGTTTGTTTGTTTGCTTTTCTAATGTGTCTTTGTCTGGTTTTCATACCAGGGTAATACTGGTCTCATAGAATGAATTTGGAGGTATTTCCTCCTCTTCTGTTTTTCAGAATAGTTTCAGTGCATACTTAAGTGCATAATATTAGTTATTTAAATGTTCAGTAAAATTCAGAAGTGAAGCCATCAGGTTTTGGACTTTTTCTTTCTGGGATTTTTTTTATTACAACTTCAATTTTGTTATTTGTTATTGTTCTGTTCAGGTTTTAGATTTCTTCACAGTTCAATCTTGATAGGCTGTATGTGACTAGGAATTTATTCATTTCTTCTAAGTGTTTCAGTTTATTGGCTTATAGTTGCTCATAGTAGCCTAATAATCATTTGAATTTCTGTAGTATGGGTTGTAAAGTCTCCTTTTTCATCTCTGGTTTTATTTGTTTGGGTCTTATCTCTTTTTTCCTTTGTCTGGGTAAAGGCTTGTTAATTTTGTTTATCTTTTCAAAAAACCAGTGCTTCATTTCACTGCTCTTTTGTATTTTTTATTTCAATTTTATTTATTTCTACTCTGATCTTTATTTCTTTCTACTGATTTTGAGTTTGGTTTGTTCTTTCTCTTCTAGTTCTTTAAGATGCATCATTAGGTTGTTTATTTGAAGTTTTTCTGTATTTTTTTTTTATGTAGGCACTTAAGTTATAAACTTCCCTTTTAGTACTGTTTTTGCTGTATCCCATATGGTTTCCTATGTTGTGTTTTCATTTTAAGAATTTTTAAATTGTCCTCTTAATTTCTTCCTTGACCAACTGGTCATTTGAGGATGTATTGTTTAATTTCCATGTGTTTGTATAATTTCCAAAATTCCTCTTGTTATTGATTTCTGGTTTTATTCCATTGTGGTCAGAGAAGATACTTGATTTAATTTCAATTTTTTTGAATTTTCTCAGACTTGTTTTGTGGCCTAACAGATAATCTATCCTTGAGAATGATCCACGTGCTGAGGAGAAGAACGTATATTCTGCAGCCATTGGATGAAATGTTCTGCAAATATCTATTAGGTCCATTTGACCTATAGTGCAGATTAAGTCTGATGCTTCTTTGTGAATTTTCTGTCTGGGTGATCTGTCCTATGCTGAAAGTGGGATGTTGAAGTCTCCAACTATTATTGTATTGGGTCTTTCTATCTCTTTAGCTCTAATAGTATTTGCTTTATATATCTGGGTGCTCCAATCCTAGGTGCATATATATTTACATGTACATGTATACTATTGGGTACATATATATGTACTGCATATATATTTGGGTGTGTATATATTTATATATTTAATTTTTATATCATCTTGCTGAATTGACCCATTTATCAATATATACTGACCTTCTTTATCTCTTTTTATAGTCTTTGTCTTGAGATCTATTTTGTCTGATATAACTATTCCTGCTTTGTTTTGGTTTTCATTTGCATAGAATATCTTTTTCCATCCCTTTATTTTCAGTCTATTTGTGCCTTTATAGGTGAAGCGTGTTTCTTGTAGGTAACACATCATCGAGTCTTGTTTTTTTATCCATTCACCGACTCTGTGTCTTTCGATTGGAGAGTTTAGTCCATTTACATTCAATGTTATTATTGATTATTGATAAGTAAGAACTTAACTCCCGCCATTTTGTGTTTTGTTTTCTGCTTATTTTGTGCTCTTCTCTTCCTTCTTACCTTTCTTCCTGTCTTCTTTTTAGTGAAGGTGATTTCCTCTGATGGTATCTTTTAATTTCTTGCTTTTTATTTTTTATTTTTTTGTATCTGTTGTTTTTTGTTGTTCTTGTTGTGTTTTTTTTTTTTTTGAGATGGAGTCCCACTCTATCACCCAGGCTGGAGTGCAGTGGTATGATCTTAGCTCACTGCAACCTCTGCCTCCTGGGTTCAAGCGAGTCTCTTCCCTCAGTCTCCTGAGTAACTGGGATTACAGGCGTGCACCGCCACACCTGGCTAATTTTTGTATTTTTAGTAGAGATGGGGTTTCATCATGTTGGTCAGGCTGGCCTCAAACTCCTGACCTTGTGATCCGCCTGCTCTGGCCTCCCAAAGTGCTGGGATTACAGGCATGAGCCACGACACCTGGCCTGATGTATGTTTTTGATTTGAGGTTGCCATGAGGCTTGCAAATGATATCTTATAACCCATTATTTTAAACCGATGACAACTTAACAGTGATTGCATAAACAAACTAACAAACAAGTAAAGATAAAACTATTAAAAACTCCAACTTTAGTTTTATCCCTCTGCTTTTTAACTTTTTGTTGTTTGCATTTATATCTTACTAGACCATGTCTTGAAAAGTTGTAGTTATTATTTTTGATAGGTTTCTCAACCTTCGAGAAAATCTTCATCTTCTTAATGGATTTTGTTTGGTAACTGAACTTCTCTGTGAGATATTCTGTTAACTATCTTTGCACAGCCTGGTGGGGAGAGGTCAGCTGCCCTATTTTCAGAGAGGCAGCTGCCTATTTCACTGAAAAGTAATCCTTGGCACACAATGAAATAGAGATGCTCCTGATTCCTCTGGTACATTGTGGACACCCAGGGCAATTGCCTTTTCACTACATCCCAAGCTCCTGTACTCACTGCGCATGGCCTGCTGCGTGTGTATGTGGTAGGGGTCAAGTGATTTTCCAATTAAGTCTTAAACCATGTACTTTGCAGTTTTCAAGCATTTATCAATTTCTCATCAAGTCAAAGTCCCCCTTTTATTATGCATATATACTTTAAAAATACATATTTTAATTATTCATATGGTTGTTATGTGGGAGTAGTGTTTACTAGTTCTACCTCCTACCATTTTAAAACCACAGCTTTTTTTTTAAGGAAACATTTATTGAGCCAACTATGTGTCAAACACAGATAGGCATGAGGATTAGAATAGTGCCCCAAAAGGCCCTTTACTTTTATTCATAAAGCTTTTTTCCTGCTTCTGTAGTGAAGAATTCAGCTTGGCAAGCCAAAAAAAGAAACTATTGACTTTAGAGAACACTCAGTAATCAGTTCAAAAGGCCAGATGAATTATATCAAGCCAAGTAAGGTGTCAAAAAACAGACAAGAGATATAGGCAGGAAAAATTTCTCTGGTCCTCCAGTGTCTTCATAATCCTCTCTGTATAGAGTGACCATATGTCCCTATTTGCCTTAGACAGTTCTGGTTTATACCTGTTGTCTTGGTGTGAGTATTAATGACAGCTTTTCACTCTAAAAATTTATCTAGTTTAAACTATAAATTATATGATTACTCTATTAAGACACTGTGTAAAGAAAATTCAATGAATGAATATCTCTGGTCAATGATAATACTTGGAGCACTTCAGAACATGGAGAACAGAAATAGCAAGTCATCATTTATTTATTCATTCGTTCATTCAATAAAGGTTTGCTGAAGCTCTACCATGTGCCAGGCTCTGTGCAAAGCTTTGAATGTACAGTGATGAGCAGCCCAGACACACTCATGGACATTTCCCTGAGAAAAGATTGGCAAACTAACAAGTCTATTTCTAATGTAAAGCAGAGACGAACTGTATAATCTCTCAACATTTTTTCCTAGTTCAAGGACTCAATAAAACATTGTAAACTCTCTGCCTACTCAATCATACACTGTCAGGTAGGTATTAAGTTAGCATATCAAAACCACACCATTGTTTGAAAGAGATGTTAAATACTTGTCTACCAAACAAGAACAAAGCAGGGCGCTGTACAGGTAATAATGGATTTGAAGTCACTAGATAGCCTGTTTGGATAATTAAGCTAACAAAACAAAGCACTGAAAAAATTATCAAAGTTGATGATTAGCATGGTTTGGAATTCAAAGGATAATTTCACTACCCTCATCTTCACTTAGGCACTGAGATAATGTATATAATGGATCGATCACGTGCAATTTTCTACTCATTATGCACAAAACTGCTTCATCAAATTCCCCATTCAGCATGCACATTGCCAAAAAAATCAAAAGCCAAAAGCAAGTTGCAACCTGCAGCCCCTATTATTCTTCTACTTTTTAAAATATGCAATTCTTTTGAAGAGTTTGAATACCAAGTGTTCTTTTTGTTATTTAGACAAAACTTTGCAAGGAATTTTCCTCATTTTCTAGAGCTCAGTATTCCTAGAAAGTTAAATCCCAGGGGAACTTCGAAAATGTCAGGAGCTTTTTAAGTGGTGTGAAACCCACTTACAGCTTATTTATTATAACCTTTGACATGGAATTAGCAGAGTGGATATATAAAGAAAAAAATCCAGTAACAATACAAATACATCTTTTGTGATATTGTCCATAGTCAATTCCTGGTCAGATGATACTGCTGAAGATTCAAAAGACTGGGGTTCCATCCCACATGGGTAATTTTTTTCCACTGTGGATTATGACGTTCACCTTAGTCTCAGATTTTGCATAGATATGACTATAAAAAGGGAAGAACACATGAACGTAGAAGAATCAAGGCAAATCTGTCTGCATTACTAGAAAAGTAATTCAAAATCAGTGGTTGCCAAGGACTATCCAAGTAAATGTAAATGTCTTGATAATATCTGTCAAGATATTAAAGCATGTGTTTTCTAGTGTTTGCACACATATTATAAACCTTAATCTTCTTTCTTTCTGCCTCTGAACTTACTCTGCTTCTCCTATCATCTTTCTTAGTTAATGGCATCCTGAACTACCTTAAGTCATCTAATCAGAAAACTAGAGTCAACATCCACACTTCCTTCTCCTTGCATATCCAGTCATCTTCAAATCTTTCCATTCTAATCCCTACAGGTCCCAAAATTTATCTTTCCCTTTCCTGTTGTTCTGCCACTGCCTTTCCTGGCACCTTCATGTCTTTTTCAGGACACTGTGACAGTTTTTCTTAGATCTCCGGGCTTCACTTTCTGCCTCTTCTACTACAGGGATATTACTAAGACTGTACACTGATTATGTTTCTCTCTTTGCTCAGAAATCTTCAGTGGTAGTCCTAGCATAATAAGCAATAATCTAGACCCAAACTCCCTTCCCAGCCTCACACCTAGTCTCTGGGCCTTCCCACACCCAGGGCATGCTGAAGCATTTGTGCCTCAGACACATTAATTTCCTTGAAGTTTCCGTGACTTTGTACACTTTTTCAAAAATCCAGAAAACCTTTCCGCCACTTCCCTACCTAGAAAACTTTTATGCATCCTTCATAGCCCTGCTCAGCCAACCCTCCTCTATGAATCCATCACTGAGTTTCTACAACAGAGTTAAAAACTTGTTTTTCTGCACCCCTAACCTTTGTAATTAATTAATTCCATTATGGCATACATTACACACTGTCATAATTATTTATGTCTTTCAGAAGACTGTGGAAATCATATTATTCTTTACTATGCCAGCTTCTTGCAGTGTTTGGCAAATGATGTGCTCCTTAAATATTCACTGAATCAATTATTTAGCATTTTTTGGCTAAATAATACAATTGATAAAAGTTAATAAAACTCTTGTCTATAAACTATTGCAGTGATATTTCTCTTCTGTCCATTCCTATATGCTGGAATGCATGTATATGTGTGCAGATGATTTGTGTTAAGGTGTCCCACTGCTTCGTGGCATTGAATCAAAGAAAAATCAGAACGCTCTGAGGACCAGGCTCTCTAGCAACAGCATTAGAGCGCTAGAGCAGAGAAGAGTCCCTCACCAGGGCCTGCCCTGAACCAGTGCAAGCACAGGTTGCGCTAGCAGGGGCAGCACTATTCCCAGTGGCCTGCACATGTTTGATTAACTTATACAGAGGGAATCTCAGCAATGGCCTGTCTAGTCATGTCTGGAAATGATGCCTCTGGAAAGAGCTGCCCCCTGCTGAAAGAGATGTCAAGAAGCCAGAAATTTCCTGGAGAGGACTATGAATCTCCAAAGGAGATTCCATGACCTACATGTGGTAGGCTACCCTGGCTGTCCCCATCCTACCCACACCCCTGGCCAGCACCACCAGCACCCTTGTGACCCAAGTCCATCCTGTGTAGCCACTGGCTAGAGTCTGGTCTCATGGACTTTCAAGTGTTCTTTGCCCCACTCCTGGGTTTACACCACTCTTGGCTAATCTGTAAGTCCCAGCAAACAGAGTTGCAGAAACTGCTTTCTCTTGGTTTGACTTTGAATGCTTTCAAAGTAGTTAGAGATATATTTGCCAAACAAATTGCCTCTTGGCAAATAGCATAGTGTCATGCCATAGTTCTCAAAGTTCACTGAGCTCCAATTACTTTCTTCAAGTGAAAGTTGAAGCATACATCCAAAATACAAAACAAAAAGGGCAGTAACACCTGTAGTTAAAGTGGGAGTAGGTTCCCAGAGCCCCACTTGCTCAGCCTCCCTCTGCGTGGGTCCCAGGATCCATAAGTAGTCCTCAGAAAACACTGCTGGCCAGGATGTGATTAAATCCCACCCCAACTCTAGAACCGCCCCGGGACCCCTCTTTACCCCACCCATTTGCTCTTGGCCCTGGCAATCTGCACCCTCTCGAGCTGTCTCCTGTATCATTCTCACCGCAATCACAGCCACACCCCAGCACCTCTTGTTCTCTAAATACCTCTCCTTGACTCCAGATTCCTGTCCCATTTCTCTGTTCCCCTTCATAGAAAACTCTACATACTGCATTGACTTTCTCACCTCCTGTTGTTTCTCAACTACACTGGACTCTGTCTACTTCCTTCTCTTTCTATTGCTGCCATTAGGGTCTAAGTCCGTATCTTTTCTTGCCCCGACAACTGCAGTGACCTCTTATTTAGTCTTCCTGTCTCCAGTCTTGCTGCCTAATACCCATTCTCCACAAAGCAGCCAGACAAGTATCTTTAAAGAGCAAATTACATTGTAACACCGGATGATTAAAATATTGCAGATGCTGGCCAGGCGTGGTGGCTCAAGCCTGTAATCCCAGCACTTTGGGAGGCCAAGGCGGGCAGATCACGAGGTCAGGAGATCAAGACCATCCTGGCTAACACAGTGAAACCCCGTCTGTACTAAAAATACAAAAAATTAGCCAGGCGTGGTGGCATGAGCCTGTAGTCTCAGCTACTCAGGAGGCTGAGGCAGGAGAATCGCTTGAACCCGGGAGGTGGAGGTTGCAGTGAGCCGAGGTCTTGCCACTGCACTCCAGCCTGGGCAACAGAACGAGACTGCCTCAAAAAAAAAAAAAAAAAAAAAAAAAATCAGACGCATCTCAATGCATTTAGGATACAATCCAAACTCCTTCCCACAATGTATAAAGCCCAGCAGGATCTGCCTTTTTTCTATTTCTCCAACTTCAATTCAGGTAATTCTGCACCCACCCCTAAGGCCTCAGCTCCAGCCATTCCCTGAGCCTGGTGTACTCTTGCCTGGTCTTTTTCTACCTGACGTCTCTTCAATATTTTTTGTTCTCACTTAAATGTTATTGCCTCAGAGAAGCTGTCCCTGGCCCTTGATGTAAGGGTTCACTTTGTCCTTATTCTTCTTTTTCTCATTCATTCTGTTTATTTCTTCGTGGTACCTAACACAGCCTGTAATTATCTTGTTTCTGCACTTCTGAACTTAAATGTCTATCTCTCCCACTGGGATTCAATTGGCACAAAAGTTGGACATATCTTTCCTGTTCACCCACATGGTCCAGCCCCTAGCTCAGATCCTGGCACAGCATCTAACACATAGGTTGAATGTTTAGTTTTTATAACTGCAAAAACAAAGTCCATTTGGGATCGTGAAAATAGTCTAAAATTCAGGTGTGGTAATAGATGCATAGCTCTGCAAATATACTAAAACCATTGAATTGTACCATTTAAATGGGTGAATTGTATGGTGTGTGAATTAGGTTTGGAGTCTTAGTTTCCATATTTGCAAAACTGAATAATAATACCTGAGAGAGAGAAAAGAATTAATTGCAACTTTCATAAGTTTCTGTTCACCTGACCATAAACGCTTGAGACATCCCTCAGCTGTTACAATTCTCATTTAGGAACCCCTGGAAATCACCTTGACCCTCAAATATCAGAACAGATACCACACTGACTTTGCTCAGTGGTGATAGGTTGCTGCTGCCCTACTGAAATAGATCTTACAGGGAAAAAGAAAGAAAGAGGGAGAGACAGAATGAAAAGAAGGAAAGGAAAAAGAAAAAAGAAAGATACACACCAGATCACAGAGTTACAGCAAATCACTAGAACCATACCATTGTTTGCAAAGTTGCAAAGATAAATTTATCTACTTCTTTTGGTATTTCTTTCCTTCAAATCTGTGTTTGTTTGCTTCTTGTACTAGGTTGGTGTCTTAGTCAGTTCAGGCTGCTATAATAGAATACCATACACTGGGTGGCTTCGGCAACAAACATTTATTTCTCACAGTTCTGGAGACAGGGAAGTCCAAGATCAAGGTGCTAGCAGATTTGGTGTCTACTGGGGGCCCACTTCCTGGTTTCTAGAGGGTCACCTTCTTGTTTTATTCTCAGAGGGTAGAGAGGGAGTGAGAGAGCTCTCTGGGGCCTCTTTTATAAAGGCACTAACCCCATTCATGAGGGCTCATCTCATGACCTAATCACCTCCCAAAGGCCCCACCTCTTGATAGCACCACATTGGGATTAGGATTTCAACATATGAATTTGGGGGGAACATAAACATCCAGTTCACAACACTTGAATTCTTCCAGAAGTGAAGCCTGAGGCAAGAATTCGAGTGCACATTGTTTATTTGGGAGGTGCTCTCAGAGAGCATGGGCCGGGCGATGGGCAAGTGAGATCACAGTGGAGCAGAGAGGACTACTGCGGGGCTGTGGGGCTCAATCCTACAGGGGTAGAACATACCCTAGCAACATCCCAGAGAGACACAGTTGCCCGCCACCTCCCTGTTGTCATTGTGTGAGAGCTGCTCCCCCAGGGCTTGCTCCCCAGCACCTTCAGCTTGCCCTGCATGGGCCAAGTGGGCTCCTGTGGCTGAGGCTTGGTCCTTGCAGGAAGACTCCATGGAATGATGGTCAGGCACCAGTGGGGTCTTCTACATGCCAGACGCAGACTTCAAACACACACCAGCCCCCAGACACCATCCAGGAGCAGCCCATGGGAGGGTAGGTGTGGGTGGGTGGGTCTTGCTGAGTTTCCTCAACTTCAGACCTTCTTATTCCTCTTCACAAATCCCTTCTGAAAGCTGAGGCAAGATAGAATCCCACGGACCTCCTTATCCAGAGGGTGTTCTTAGTAGCCAAGACAAGCTCTGGATTCCATGGTGGAAGTTGCCACTCAGTACAGAACGTGTGTAGAAATCTGAGAACTCTGGCCTAATCAGCTACAAGACACATCCTTTCCTCCTTCAATCTTTGCTACAACCCCACTTTAATTCTAAGTTTCCTTACCCTGTGAAACCCACACCTCTCAGCATCTTTTATTTCTGACCCATGCATGTGACACCAAGCTACAGGTGTCTCAGGAACATTGTAAAAACTGTAATAAGTTTTAAAAAACATCAGAAAAGGCAAGTGACTTACTATAGCACATAAACATGTACCTAACTTTCGGAGACTCTTTTTGCACTTACTTCTTTAAAATCTAAAGTTAAAGCTATGTTAGTCACGGCCGTTAAAATGACCCAGTGATATATTATTGCCTTGAAGAGTCCCCTCATAAAATTAATGTTGCAGCCTTGCCTCTCTGCACACTCGGAATTTCATGTTTGCTTTGTTCCATTTTGATCTTTGTACGTTATTTTAAAGATTACATGTACCTGTCCTTTGCTGTATTAAGTGTCCTTAGAATGATTTTGGTCAAAGGTAATAAAATTCTACTCTGCTGCAGCTTACTTGTCTTACCCCTCTTATCCATCTCAAATTTCCCGTCCCACTCTGCAGAAGGTGCCACAGTGGCAATCCATGCCCAATAGCATGATCTTTACTTATTTGGGAAGTGCCCTTGAACCTCAGCATAAGCCCACATGGGAGTGGAAGGGCAGCACTCCAACACCTCTGAGCCCACACCTCAGGGTAGGGGGAGCTGGCCCCACCTTCCCTGGCAATGACAGCGACCTCACAGCTGGTCCCCAGTCCAGGTGGGCAGGGTGCCTTCCACTTTTTAGTTTTATATAGTCTTTGTTAATTCGTTAGCCCTGCTTATCTCACTGATGCCAATGTATAGAGTGGGAACTCTTTCATGTCACAAACACATGAGGCCATCATATGACTGTATCCCCAATCTTCCTGCTGGGCCTTTGTTCATGCCTGGTTCTGCCTGGAATGCCCTACTCTGCTTGCTTTACCCAATATTAAATTTTATGTATTCATCTAACAAGGGTTAACTGATATTTGTTATAGAGTAGGCATGTTGCTAGGCCCTAAAGACACAGTGGTATGTGAAATGGACATGTGACCTCTACAGAGCTTAAGTCTAGTGA
This sequence comes from Hylobates moloch, assembly GCF_009828535.3. Taxonomy (NCBI): domain Eukaryota; kingdom Metazoa; phylum Chordata; class Mammalia; order Primates; family Hylobatidae; genus Hylobates; species Hylobates moloch. The sequence goes on along the minus strand of NW_026652277.1, from coordinate 105,900,769 downwards.
GAGGAGGGAAACAATGAAAGTGTAAGGTATACACAAGTAAATAAATGTGTAATTACAAACTGAGAAGATTCTTATAAATTATTTTAATGGTGTTATTGGGAAGGTATATCTGTGAAGGAGTAACAGGGGAGTGTGGGGATATAGCCCAGAACAGAGTAGCAGGTTACCTAAGCACGCAGGGCCACAGCTAGCATGGGACCGAATTCTGCAGTTACCACTCTACATGTGTGTGTGAGATCTTGAGTAAGTTGTTTGACCTCTCTAATCCTTAATTTTCTCATCTGTAAAGTGAAGATAATACCATCTACCTCTAAAGGTATTGGGAAGATCAGACTAATTTTTATAAAACACCTGGTACAAAGAATATTCTCAGTAAATATTAGCTACTAATTATCACTATTATTAAGCTGAGATTTGAAGACCTCATAGAGGGCAACCATGCTAAGAGTTTGGGGGAAAAGCATTCCAAGAAGACGAAACAGTATGTTCAAAGGCAATATAGCCCAGTTTGTTGTATTATCTATCCAAAGACCAGTGTTACTAGAATTGCATGAGTTAGGGAAAGTCTGCTATGGGATGGGGTGGGAGGTAGCTTTATGGTGGCTGCATAATTTCTCCACTAATGCTTAGCTGCATTAGTGCCAGCCTAGAGAAGGCAAATGTTGGGTACATACAGAATTGGATTTTCCTCTAGAGAATGTGAAAGAGGAAGAGAGGAAAGGATGTTGAAAATGTTTGTAACAGAATGCTTCTGATGAAAGACCGTAAAATCTGAGCTAGATAGGAGGGAATAAAAGATAACGGTACCTAATTAACAGAGATAAAGTAGAAGAGAGAATGACTTGATGGTATCAACTAGAAAGGAAAATTGTTTCAAAGGCACACTTGAGTAAAGTGAGCTAGAAACAAGGGAAGTTAAGGTAGGAAAGTAAAGTCTCTAGATTCATTGTTTAGGATACAGTCTAATATCCAGGTGTGACAAAATCCCAGAAGTGACTCTGGCATCATGTGGCTGAAGTGGGGTAGTGGTCAAGGTAGTAGGTGTGGAGGTCAAAGAACAAAGGGGTCAGAACACTGAATGAATTATCCATATGCAGCCCTGATACCAGCCAATATGGAGACTTTATGCAAATTAGAAAATGACACCCCTTTCCTCAAAATGTTTTATCATCATCTGTCAGAAGCTGTCAAAATCTCTATGCAAATCATTGATGGCGACACAGATGGAGCGGCCTCCTGGACTTATATAGCTGTAAGCAGCATCCCTGTTTATGTGTGTCTTGAATCCAGCAAGAATCATAGGTGATCATAGCGAAAAGGAAGATGTTCCAGGAACCCCATTTGGCAGTGACAGAAGGGGAATAATCAGAAGCTGTTGGCCATCAGCAACAAGAAGTGGGAAAGGGTAAAAAGTTCAATGGCATGAACCTCAGGGGAACAGAGCTTTTACAAGATAGAGAAGGAGTAGCGGTGTAGAAACAAGAAGAAGGAGCAAGGAGAGGCCAACACCGTCATCTCCTCCTCAAACTCAGGTATTTGAGATTTGTGAAACAAGCAGGCTCTGCACAGAAAGGCTGTGGCAGATGGTAGGGTCCCTCAATTTCCTAAGATTTAGCTCAAATGTTTTCTCCTCTGTGAAATATTTCCTGATTTTCCCAGCTGTAAATAATTTTTTTCTTCCCTGAAATCTCTAGCAACTAATTTGTGCCTCTTTTATCTCCAGATCTTTTTCTATTTTAACTATGTCATTTCAGTAGGTTCTTATCTACTGTAGCAGAAGGTATGGTCTTTGGGAGTGGGTCTCTGTCTGATGCATCTTTGTTCTACTATAATACTGTTTCTTCATTTATTTAGTCATGGTAGAGGCATAATAAATATTGAGTGAATGAATGAATATTATTATTTCATTTTGCACCCAAATCTTAGTAGAATTAATTATGTTTTTGAACTAGCTTTATCTATATTGCACCTAGAATCAATGTAAATGGAATTTGCGGTTTTGCAATCTGGGTACAAGGTACCATATGAATTGTGTTTAATGGTAATGTCTGTCTTTTTCTTTCTTTACTACGACAGACTCTTCCCTTCTTTTGTAGTTTTTGAGTAGCAGCAAGAATTTCAAGTATTAATGATAACTATATTTGATACAATTATCTTTTATAGCTTGTATTTTTATTAAACAACAAAAATCTCATTGTTATTTAAAATGATGATTATAAACAACAATCAATTGTGAATTGACAGTTTGTCTTTAGTTCATACAATATTTTTGTTTTGTGAATTTAGAGATCTCATGTGTGACTGTTTCTTCAGTGAATTCAGCTGTATATTTTATATTCATAATAATATGCTTCATCCCAGTATAACAATTGAAAAAATGAGATTCCTCACTCTTTTGAAGATCATAGAATACATAAATAAGTATTTTTGGGTTCCTGGGATAGAGATTATTAATTGCTTTATGTCTAATATTGGTAAATGAATTCCTTATTTGATTATGGTAGAGTACATTTTTATCCTGGAAGAGTAAATGAAAGACAATTTAAAAATTTCTCCTTTGGTTTCTTAAGACATATATCTCATTTCTAAAAGCTTTTAAAACTCCTCTTGTCTTATCAACAAATGATGCTAGAATAACCAGACATCCACAAGCAATAAATAAATAAATCTAGACAAAGACTTTATACCCTTTACAAAAATTAACTCAAAATGAATCGTAGACCCTAATGTAAAAGGTAAAACTATAATATAAACCTCCTAGAATATAACAAGGGAGAAAACCTAGATAATAACCTGAGTTTGAAGACGACATTTTAGATAGAACACCAAAGGCATGATGTGTGAAAGAAATCATTGATAAGCTGGACTTCGTTAAAATTAAAAACTTCTGCTCTGTGAAAAACACTGTCAAGAGAATGAGAAGACAAGCTACAGACTGAGAGGAAAAAAATCGCAAAAGAGAAAGCTGATAAAAGACTGTAATCCAAAATATTCAAAGAACTCTTAAAACTCAACAATAAGAAAATAAACAACCAGATTAAAATGTGGGCAAAAGACTGAATAGACACCTCACTGAAGAAGATATACAGATGACAAATAAGCATATGGAGAGATACTCAACATTATACCTCATTAGGGAATTGCTAATTAAAACAACAATGAGATGCCACTATATACCTATTAAAGTGGCCAAAATCCAGAACACTGACAACGCCAATTGCCAGTGAGAATGTGGAGCAGCAGGAACTCCCATTCATTGCTGGTGGGAATAAGAAATGGTAGTCTCTTTGAAAGAGAGTTTGGCAGTTTCTTAGAAAACTAAGCATACTCTTACCACAGGATCTAGCAATTGTGCTTTTTGATATCACCCAAATAAGTTTAAAACATGTTCACAAAAAATCTGCACATAAATTCTTCTAGCAGTTATATTTATAATTGCCAATATTTGGAAGCAACCAATATGTTCTATTTGGAAGCAACCAATATGTTCTCTTGAGCAAGTGAGTGGATAAACTATGGTACATCCAGTCGATGGAATATTATTCTGCACTGAAGAGAAATGAGCTGTCCAGCCGTGAAAAGGACATGAAGAAAACTTAAATGCATGTTACCAGTAAAAGAAGCCAATCTGTAAAGCCTACATACTATATGATTCCAATTATCTGACATTCCAGAAAAGGCAGAAACTTTGGAGTCGGTAAAAGAATCAGTGGCTGCCAGGGGTTAGTGAGGAGGAAGATATGACTAGGCGGAGCACAGAGGACTTTTCAGGGCAGTGAAACTACTCTGTGTGATACTATAATGGTAGATCCACGTCATTACAGATTAGTCCAAACCCACACTATGTATAACACCAAGAGCGAACCCTAATGTAAACTACGAACTTTGGGTGATTATGTCAATGTGGGTTCATTGATTGTCACCAATGTACTACTCTGGTGCAGGATGTTGATAGTTGGGGAGGCTGTACATATGTAGGGGTAGAGAATAGAAGAAAAATGTCCGTACCTTCAATTTTGTTGTGACTCCAGAAACTGTTCTTTAAAAAAAGTATTGTTAAAATGACAGTAACAACAAAATGCTCCTAGCCTTCCAGATAAAGAGTATTTTCCTAGCATGGTATGCCTGGCCCTTTTGGACCTGACCTTCAGGTATCTCTTATTTTATCTCCCACCACATCCCTCAATAACATCATTTGTCCATCCATCTATCTATGAAATATTTATTTATATTCTTTATGTACCAGATATTGCAAGATGCTAAGGCAAAACAGTTAAGAGACAGACACTATTATAATATTTATAAAAATAAGTTGTAAACATTGATTTTTTTATTTTAAGATTTTGAATTCTTTGAGGATAGAAATCTTATCTTGCTTACCAAAAGATAAGTACTCAGATAAAGCTTATGGTTCAATATATAACTATATACATACATAAATAAAATTTTTCTTCATGACATTTTCAAATTTTGAGTTCAGTTTGCATATTTATGTTTCCCTTTGAAAATTTTCCTCAAGTGGGCATTTATTGAAGTGTACATGCACCACTAAATTATTATCCTTACTGCTCAGTAGATCTGAGTTATAAGCCAGGAGGGAAGAGCATGCTCTGTGTCACAGCAGAGCTGGCTGTTGCAGTCCAGCTTGTCTCCCTTTGGAATAGCGATAAAGTGTGTATTTTCTCTAACTGCTAGAGTTAACAGAGAAGTCTTGGAAGAGGAAATGGAGCTTCAGAAACAGAGCTTAGTTTTGATTTGTTTACCAACTAAAAGAACTAAGATATCTGAGTCAGTTCTATTTGAGATCATAATTAGCCTTTTAAAAAAACTTAAATAAGGATAGGTAAGAAAAGATACTAAAACAAGCGTTAAGAAAAATCTTCAAAATATTTGTTAAACATTTAATTATAAAATTTAATTATAAAAATTTGAAACTTTTACTAGAGTTGAGAAAGTGAAATAGTGAATCTTCACGGACAAGCGCCCAGCTCTAATGATCATCAACTCATAGCCAAATTTGTTTCATCTATAGTCTTACCCACATCTGCTCTTTCTGTTAACCACCTAGATGGTTTCGAAGCAAACTCTATCTGTAAATATTTCAGTATAAAACTTTAAAATAACTCTTTTTTGGCCGGGCACGGTGGCTCATGCCTGTAATCTCAGCACTTTGGGAGGCTGAGGTGGGCGGATCATGAGGTCAGGAGTTCAAGACCAGCCTGGCCAACATGGTAAAACCCCGTCTCTACCAAAAATACAAAAATCAGCCAGGCATGGTGGGGGGGTGCCTGTAATCTCAACTACTCAGGAGGCTGAGGCAGGAGAATTGCTTCAATCGGGAGGTGGAGATTGCAGTGAGCTGAGATCATACCACTGTACTCCAGCCTGGGCAACAAAGCAAGACTCCGTTTCGGGAAAAAATAAAATAAAATAAAATAACTCTTTTTAAAAATGTAACTACAACATTATTATTACACCTACCCAAATTAATGATCATTGCTTGCTATCATCAAATATCCTGTTGGTGCTGAAATTTCTCCTTTTACCCATCATTTCTAAATGACTTAAATGTTTGAATCAGTATCAAATCAAGTTCATGTATTGCAATTGGTTGATGTGTCTCAAATCTCATTTATTTCATAGGGGTATCTCCCTTTGTCTGTTCCCCTTGCAATTCATTTGCTGAAAATACCTTGGTTTGTGATTTGTTTGTCTTGTAAAGTTTCTAGACTGTGCTGGTTCCATGCCAGTGGAATAGTTTAACATGTTCCTCTACCCTATGTATCTCCTATAATTTGGTAGCTGGCTGCAGAGGCTGATTGGATCAGGTTCAATTTTTGGCAGGAAGATTTCATGGAGAGTGGTGTGTACTTCCGTCAGGAGGCACATAATATATGATTGTCTCTCTTTTTGTGATGCTAGTAGCTCACGATAATCATTCCCTAGATCCATTATTTCATTCAAGATTCCAGAGTGGTAACATTCTAAGTATATTATTCCTTCTATAACCATTCGTTAAAATTCTGTAAAAAGAAAGTTCCCCTCTTCAAACATTTGGTTATCCTGTGGTACAGTTCATTTTGGAAAACCAGAATGCTTGATTCTTTCCCTTTATTTAACAGTATCAAAATAATGAATTGATTCCGTGGCATCCTCCAAAGTTGATGAATGAGTATTTTTTTTTTCCAATGAGCTTTTGCCCCCCAACGTCATTATGAACTTAAGAACTTAAGTGTATTCGATATCTTTCAATCTGAGCATCACATATATTTGATAATCCACTGATTTCATCTTTGGGTGGGTGGATGCCTCCCCAAGTTGGCTCCTGAGTTTTTTTGACGTGACTTCAATTGGCTTTAATAGTTTCCCAGCTTTCACATATGATATGCAAGGCTCATCTTGCCCTTGACCTGAAACTGGCCATTTCTCCAACAAGCCCTATTTTGTTCTAGTGGGAAATGGTTGCTTAGAGACCACTATCTGGCTGGTAGAGGAGTTTATTGGTACTGGATTGGTCACTTTCTAGGCTTTTTCAGTAGATAGAGCTAGTATATAAAATACATTTGTTTAAAAAATGTAAACAAATATGATGGTAAATGCCCTTCACCTATTTTTACTTAAGCTATTTAATTTATGGAACACAAATACTGTTGGAGTGACATTATTAAAGACTTCTGAACTTCAAACTACAATAGTAGGAGATCATACTTAAGAAAAGAGTTCCCCCTGGGAAATTGTTCTTCTGATATGAAGTCCCTCCTTTAAACAAAATGCTCCATTAAAATTTTACAAATGAATCTGTGAAGTGTAGGACTGTCCACAATATCAAATTATTTCAAAATCATCTTTAATATAAAAATAAGTATAAAATTATATTTTCTAAAAAAAAGTAAGATATAGAAAATGCATATAGCATAAAATGATTTTGGCTAAGTATAATGCCACAGAAAATAAATATACTTAAAACACTCTTGAATACTTAATTCAATATCCTTTGTAAGAAATATAAAATTCAGGGAGTATGTTAAGGCTTTTGTTCTAAAAGTTTTAATACATGAAAAATATATGTATATAAAATTCTAGTGTGAATTTTTCTCTTAAAAAATTTGAATACTCATTTTGAAAAACGATATTTCCAGAAAGGAAAAAGGCTTCTTTTCTATATTATACACCGTATCCTTAGCCTAACTAGTTTTGCTTCTAGAATAATAAGTGAATTAATTTATAATCTTATCAAATGTCCTGGTTATATCAGATTTCTATCAAGAAAAATATTTTTAGATGTTCTTGTTCATGTCTTTAAGATTCCGTTACATCATGTCCATTAGGATTTCTGGGTCCATAATTTTTCAGCATTTTCATTTGCACTAAATGGATGAGAGCAGAGAAGAGCAGAAATAGCTTTACCCCAGAGTCAATTTCCCATACATTCTAATTCAGGAATGTGGAGGAGAGGCAAATTATGACGTCCCTATTTTTGTCACAGTCTCTTGCTCCCCACCATTACCTTCTCGCCTCTGAAAGCTTTTTATCCTATCATTAAAAAGACTGCCAGCAATGTGTGTCTATATTCTGGCATTAAACTTATAACTACTGAGAACATGCACATATTTCTCCTCCAGCTAGATGATGAATAAATCCTTAAATGACATAAAAGGAGCCCAGTCACCAAGTTCAGGGCCAACCATTTCCATTTCTATGTGCCTCTGATGCTATCTGCCTCCTGAGAACGCTGCTCAGCACTGCAATGGAACTAACCTTACACAAAGAGCAGCTGCCAGATGCCTGGACTGCAAGCCGCCTGCAAACCCAACCTGACATGGACAGCGAATGCCACACTGATAATGACACCTTGCTCCGGTGTGGTACCCAGGTATTGTCACTCCACATTAAGTAGCATGGGGACAGACAGAGAAAGGGCCCAAACATATACATCATACGGAAAATGAATCTTGTGAGTAAAGATGAAAGTCATGTGGGTAATACAGTCTGGTAGGAAAAGGCAGGTTTTTGTTGATGCCACATATGGGCTGGGGCCTGAAGGTGGGAGGAACAGGAGGGAAGATATCCTATGAAAAATAGATTGAAAGTCTAGTTCTTTGAGTTCTGGACTTTTATCTCTTCTCAGAAGACTTTCTTTCATTCCACTTCACCCATTAGTTTAACACAGATTCACTTCAATGCACAATTAAATTTCGCTATAGTGTGAAGGAGTTTAGAGATAAATGACATATAGTTGAGGGAGAAAACATTACAACTATAAGCTTAGGTTAATCAATTCTCTTGGCATAAGTCTAAAACAATAAATTCTTTCAAGTGGCCCCTGTTGACACTTCACTTTCAGATGATAAGAACTCCATACATGGGAAGTTTCATTTCTGATTCAGTAGCTTTTTGTTAGTTTCTTTGGCCAAGGGAGAAGGGGAAAAGAGGATAGAGTTATTGACCCCTTTGAGAATCTGATGCTTGCTAAAGATCTGATCTTCTCCCTAGAGAGACAGAGACACAGAGACACATGCATTTTTACACACAATTTCAGAGGCGCATGGACCTCTCCTGTTTTACTTCATTTCTGCTTTCCAGTCCAAGGACAACTTCTTGCCTTTGAGCCCCTTTCTGCTCTGAAAGAATAAAGTCCAGATTGATCCCAGCACCGGAATGATTTAATTTGACTTCCAAAAAAAATCGTAATCTTTTCAGACCTGTCCTCACCCACCCCAACACTGGCTGTGGCCTCTGCATCTACCCAGGACTTTCCCTCTAACCTGACCTTCTGTATTAGGCTGTCCTGGCACTGCTAAAAAGAAACACCTGAGGCTGGATAATTTATAAGAAATGAGGTTTCCTCGGCTCACAGTTCTGCAGGCAAAACAGGAAACACATCACTGGCATCTGCTTCTGGGGGCTTAGGAAGCTTAAAATCATGGCAGAAGGTGAAGTGGGGGCAGGCACACCACATGGCAAAAGCAAGAGCAAGAGAGAGAGCGGGGCAACGGGGAGCCACACACTATTAAATGACCAAGGCTTGCAAGAACTCACTATTTGGAGGCCAGCACCAAGGAAATGGTGCTAAACCATTCATAAGAAATCCACTCCCTTGATCCAAACACCTCCCACCAGGCCCCACCTGCAACACTGGGAATTGCATTTCAGCACGAGATTTGAGTGGGGACAAATATCTGAACTATTAATTTATCACCTTCTAAAATGCTTTCCTATGCCTGCTTCCTCACTTGCCCTCTCTGGAATACCAGGTTCTTCTCTTAACTGCCTCAGTGCTACAGGAAGTGTCCCTGGTACTTAGAGGTTCAGTTCAACCCTCCTTCCCCTTTACAATTGCTCCTGTGGGGAGCCACTGTAATGACAGGATAATGACAATTCCACAGTCTTTCCTAGCAAGCTTTAAAGCACTCAAGGCTGTTCCATTTACATTTTAACAGGAGAATCATTAGTCCCTTGATGGAGAGAGTTTAGCTCTTCAATTCACTGCAGCTTTTTTTAAACAGTAGGAACATTTTATCACAAACCCAGATAAAGAAGATAAAGTGTGACTTAATGGCTCCCTTCATGCATATATTTCATTAGAGACTACTCTGTTTTCATAGCTACCAAGAATCACATTATTTTCGTAACTTGAAAATAAGTTAAATCACCATATTTCTTATCCAACCATCTACTTTTTCCCACAAAAGTGACAGGATGTGAGAGTTAAGATTCTGCATATTAAAGTCCAAAGCACTCTTGCATTTTTCTTATTTTTATTGATAAATAATATAGAAAGCTGATTAAAATTACATTGTATAAATATACCTTTATACATGACATGCATAGAATACTTAATTACACATTTAACTATAAATATAAAAGTCTTATTTTTCCAGAGGAGAAGTAACTTTGAACAATTCTAATTAATTAATGATCTCATTTTAGGTTACATGTACCTTATTACCAAGCACATGTTGTGGTTATTTCCCTTTTTTGTGCTACTTTTTTTCTTTGTATGTCCCTTAAAGACTTATTAAGGATAATGATTACTGAAATATGTGTCATGTTAAAAAAAATTATTCTTACACTTTTGTTAAGAACAGTAAGGCAGACTTTACTCAGGATTCCTTCAATGGGGTTTTGCAGTAGAGGACAGAAATTGGGCTTGTTCCAAATACAGCCAGGAAAAGTGGGAATTTACAGCCAATGAGCAGAGTTGGGGGTTCCATGGATGGAACCTCACTAAAAGGGTAGGTATATTAATCTGTTTTCACACTGTTATGAAGAACTGCCCGGGACTGGGTAATTTACAAAGAAAAAGATTTAATTGGCTCACAGTTCCACATGGAAGCCTCAGAAAACAATCATGGTGGAAGGGAAAGCAGGCGCGTCTTATATGGTGGCAAGAGAGAGAGCATGTGAAGGAGGAACTGTCAAACACTTATAAAACCACTGGATCTTGTGAGAACTCACTATCAGGAGAACAGCGTGGGGGTACCATCCCCATGATCAAATCACCTCCCTCCAAGCCCCTCCCTCGACACATAGGAATTATGGGGATTACAATCTGAGATGAGATTTGGGTAGGGACACAGGGCCAAACCACATCAGTAGGGTAATTCTTCACTAAACTGACCTAACAAGATTCTTCTGAAGGCAGGCCAGGGTGATTAGATGTCGCCTGGGACATGGTGGGGGATGGGTACAGGTAATTTGATCAGATATGGAGGGTGGAAGATTCTGGCTAAATCAACTTGACTGGATTCTTGCCCACACTGGACTCTACTGCAAGGATGGAGACAGAAGCCCAAGGTGGGTCTAGTGAAGCAGAGGGCTCAGAGGAACCTTACTGAAGTTTCGTCAAGGAGAAAATCTTTGTTAGTCAATACAAGATATGCCTTTTAATGTAGAACTGTTGAAGAACTCCCTGTGCTTTCTTCATTTGAATAAACAAACTTAAAAACAGGTTTTTGACAAGATATTTCCTCAGTAATTTCACCCAAATTTCTGGGAAACTAAACAGTTAGCTGCACTATTTCTCTTACCATGATAAAGCATAGAAATGAAAGGAGATGAAAAAGTGGAGACAGAGTTAGCATTGCCAACTGGCTGACAGATCTTTGAGAATATGATTCTGATGGAGATGAGGATATGCTATCCCCAAATATGGCACCTTGGTGTTTGAGAAAGCTGCAGAAGCAGGAAGGTTTCTCTCTGACCTTCTCTCACCCTTCTCCCCTGAAGCAGGCTATTAGTTCTAGAAAAGGAGTTTCTGACCTTCACCTGAATAGGCCATAAGACCTTCATGTGAGCTCTGAAGACCCAGAGAACAAACCGGCTTTGCTAAGTTCCTCCTGGTTTACTATCATTAGACCATACTTCTTTTACTTAGTCTTACTTTTCCACAACTATCCATTTCTTCATCAAACTCAGGAATGAAAATACACAGGTTTCTCTGCCTCTTTAGATCTTCATTTCTGAAGGCTACTGTGTCATGCAAGACTTATATTAAATAAGTTTGTATGCTTTTCTCCTGTTAATCTGTATCTGTCTTTTGTTATAGAAGCCTCAGCTATGAATCTAGCAATGGATAAGAAATCTTTTCTCCTCTACAGTTCTCATTGACAAGGATGACACAGGTATTAAGTTTATTAGTGACACTTTGAATATCCCCAAACATAACAGCAAAGTTCTGAGGAGGAAAGGAGATGATCCAGGGGTCAAGTGCAGCACACCAAATCAAAGCTCTTTTCAGCAGGCAAGTGGGGAGATAGGATGCATCATAGCAACCACAATTCCCTATGGTGCTTTGAACACAGTTCTCATCAAGGGCTTCTTTAATTCTCTAAGTCTCTACCTGCTTCCCTCTGAGACTGCCCAGTCAAAAGCATGGGTCTGAATACATTTTACTTGTTTTTGTGTCCCAGTGCCTGCTCCTTAATGGATGATCAGTATATACTTCCTAAATGTATATATGACATCAGTTCCCTGTGAATATTTTCTTAAGACTTTTAGTTGTTAGGTTATTTTAATTAACTCTCATATCATGGTTGCTCAATACCTACTGGGTGCCAACCTGAGGGTACATGGTACATATTACTGATCCCTCTTCCTGGATTTCTCCTGAGGTGCTGTGCCTGATTAACACCTACTCATCCTTCAGGCTCAACTAAGACCCCACTTCCTTCCAAGGTCTCCCTAATCATGCTGAACCAGGTCCTTCCCTTCCAAGGTATACCTGTAGCACCCTGTGCTTCCACTTTTATAACCATGTGAAGAGACCAACAGCCCATCAAACTGGTATGGAGATACTTCAAAGTAAAGACTTCTGAGCTGCAGAAGATTCAGAAAGAAATCTTTGAATTTCCTTTATCTGACAGTGCTTTATGAGAGTCAGCTGCCCCTAAAGCCCCTTTGGAGAGGTGTCCATTCAGGAAGGTAGTGACCTTGCACGCCAGGACAATCAAAAAAAACGGTGTGAATGAGCCCCATCAGAACCTTTCAACTTTTGAAACTCTAACTTCTGCCCTTCTTATTAGAGACTAATAGACTGTCTTATTAGACTAATAGACTAATAGTCTAAGAGACTCTAACTGTTCTGGGAGCTACTCTCTATATAAGGTACTCCTGCATGCCTAATATATTTTTCTCCCATTAGTCTGTTTATTGTCACTTAATTCACAGGCCCCCAACCAGTAGGACCTGAGTTGGGAGAGGAGAAGTTTTTCCTCCCAGCACATGACTCTGTTCATTACAAATTAACTTTAACATGAATATAAGCTCAGAGAGCAGAGACTGAGTTTGTCTTACACTCCCTAAATCCTCTAGAAGATTCCCTAAGCCCTTGCTTATCCTTGACTATTTTTTTACTTCATTCACACATGAACAACAAATCAATGTACTACAGTATTTTTGAATATGGAATCCATGTCCTATAGTATTTTTTTTCCAAACCTATTTCTCAATTGAACTAGTTATTTGATCCTTGATAAATATACTACTTAGTCTCTTTTTTCAAGTCCTCACCCCGCCCTCCAAATCCATTCAATGTTTCTCTACCCTGCTGTGACCACTAGAAGGCTCACAGCTGTTTTCTGCCTCTGTTAGCCCCCTCGCCTGCTGGCTCCGGGCTGGGTTCAGGCAATGGAAAGCACCAGCAGGTGATCAGAGGGCAGGAGGGGAGAGAGAGGTCAGAACTTACCTTTTCCCTATTTCCCCTAGCCCAGTGCAGAATTTCTTACAGCAGCTCTGTCCCTTTGTGATTTTAGAACACATACAGGGCCCCTGCTCTGCTAACTTTACTTCCTCTTCTTGTTTCTTTAGCCCAAGAGACATCAACAGGTTGTTGCTAGTCTCTGAGCGCCTCACCTTCCTGTTTGCTCTTTTAATCCTTTCGGTAAGTAGTGCCTTTATTAAAGTCTCTTCATGAAACCATCAGAGGTGGTTGCTGCTTCCTGCAGGAATCCTAACAGACACAGTAGATAACTTGGTGGGTTGTTGTTGGTTTATTTTGTGTGTGTTGCAGGCGGCGGGGGCAGGAGTAGGGGGGCAGGGTGGTGAAAATGTCTAGGATTTTTACGTTCTCTTAATGGTTGAGCATTGTCATTGTTTTGTTATGACAATACAAGGTGAATGGGAATGTTATTCACACTTTCAATGTCTAGATGTTTAGACTGAGTTTCTCTGGATCTTTTCTTACCTTAACACTTTGATCTTTGTTTCTGGCCCAACAATTCAATTGTCTCTTTTGGGAATTCTATATTCCTTGACTGAATCTCCATGATCTTTTCCCCATATTTTTAAATCTCACTCATCACCTCAATCTTTTACCCATTTCTTCTGTGTTCTCGGAGAGTTTTGCAAATTCTTTTGTACTTCACTAACTGATTTTCTTCTATTGGCTGCTTTCATCTCTGTTTTAAATTTGGCAGTCATGATTTTCAAATTCAGGCAATCCTTAATTATTTTAGATGTTTATTCAAGTTATATAAATGCAATTCTCTCTTGAATCTTAATAAGAAGACAAATCAGTTGTTTTTTCAAAACAGTCTACTGAGAATGGCTGTTCTCTGAGTTGGATCATCACCCTCATCCCCCCACATTTTTTTGGTTTAAAAATACATTTGTAGGCAACATGATTTTTCTGTTTACCTATTGTTCAAAGAATGCTATATGCTTGCCAGTTTTGCTTATAGTTAAGTAAAACTTGAGATGGTTCTATCAAAAAGATTGATGTATTTGTACAAATCCTTTCAGAAGGGCATTAGGGGAAAAGCCTTCAGAAGATAGTTCTTGGATCAGAAATGACCTGGAGCTTGAGTTGCTGCCAGAAACCATGTTTTATTCCTTTTTGTATTTCTAGCACAATATCTGATAATAAAGGTTTGATGGATAAACAAATGAATGAGTTCAAGAGTTCAAAGTTCAAGAGTTTTAAAAGTAGTCACTGGAATAAATTTTCCATATTAAGAAAAAAAACCTTTAAATATTCATCATTTTAGCACACTGTCAACTCAACAAAATTGTGGGTTTAAAGAAAAGATTAACTTAATGTTTTAAAGGTCCAAAGTGTCATTTTTATTAAAATGCCATTGTTTTCTAAGTTCTGAACCAGTATTCTTCGTCTCTGTACTTAGACGGAACAAATATGCAGATGAGTCATCCAACTTGCAAAGAGGCCATGGGAGGCACAATGAGGTCAAGAAAAGAGCAAAGTGATTTAGTGAGAGAGACCAAAGTTCCACTGCCATCTTCCAGCTGTATGACTTGCATATGCCATTTAAATGAAGTCTGGGTTTTCTTAATCTGAAAAATTTGCCTTATCTACCTCAAAAGAAGGGGATGAAAATGCATCTTAAGCATGAAGTGTTATGCAAATCTTAGTTGTGGTTATTACTATAATTTCATGTATTGATTTTAAACAAAATGTACTTTGAGTTGGAAGGTAAAAAATATGAAAGACTCTAAGAATGGGGGCGGGGGGAACCAAATGATCTGTGGCTGCACTGAAGGTAGAAAAAAAGGAAGTGAATTTGAACTAAAGAAGCAGAAGTTGAGAAAGTACCAAAGTCTTTGACTTTCAGAGTAACCAAAGACCAGCATAGTTCACCAGAGAAGATCAGGAATGCTGTCTCTTCTGAAAGGGTACCAAAAAGAGAGTAAACAGATCATTCTATATTGATCAAGGAGTGGCAAACTGACATCTGCAGAACAAATCTGATCCCCAGATGAGCTCTATTTGTTCAACAAAGATGTTGTTGTCATTGTTACTTTTTTTTATTGAATTTGAGTGCTTTGGGGCACCTAGTCTTTCTGCCACTGTAGGTCCCATGACTTTCTGTTGCCTTCTGCTCAACCCTTTAATTATTCAAGATACCTGCATAGCCCTAGAGGCATTTGAGGTTATCACTTCTACTGAAGGCCAATGCTCAAGGTTGCTGCCCTGCTATCTCTCCTCCTAAGTTTTCCTAAATGTATTCTAATGGTCACTATGCCTGCAGTCTGCCTTCTCTCCACTCCATCTAGCACATGATAAGTCCTTAAGTCTAAACTTCTCAGCCCAATATATAATATCCTTTAAGAAAAGTTTTCAAACTTCCACTTTCAGTCTCATCTCCTAACTTATTTCCACACTTTTCCCTTTAAGTCCTCCAAACTTTCCATTTGCTAGAGACATCATCCTTATTTCTACTCTCAGACTTACATTTGGTGTTTTCTATACTTGAATGCTTTTTATTATTCAGAGCCAAGGTCAAATCTCATTCCTATGAGGCCTTTCCTAATTTTCTTCCACTACCCAAACGCTCACTTTAGGAAGAATTCATTACTCTTTTTTTCTGTGTTTCCACATTAATCTATCCAATTCAAGGACGTCTTTGCACGTAAATCTCTATATCCATATTTCCCTACCACACTGTAAAATCTTCAAGGTCAAGGACTGCATCATATTTATTTTTGCATCTATCTCAGGTCCTAATACAATGGTTATACTATGATTGTAACTGAGTAAGAGTTATGGTGGATACACAATTTTCAGCAGATGTCCACAAAGGTAGATAAATGAAGAAACATAGGAAGAGTCCCTGTTATTTTCTGTTTCTTTTAGGATCAGTTAGTACTTTTATATAGGTCTTTGATTGGGCAGTGATAATTTGTGGGGTACATTGCCTACCACAGGAATGGAGAACCAGTCTTTTTTTTTTCTTTTTTTTTTTTTTTGAGATGAAGTCTTGCTCTGTAGCCCAGTCTGGAGTGCAGCGGCATGATCTTGGCTCACCCCAATGTCCGCCTCCTGGATTCAAGCAATTCTCCTGCCTCAGCCTCCAGAGTAGCTGGGATTACAGGCACGTGCCATTGCACTCGGCTAATTTTTCATATTTTTAGTAGAGACAGAGTTTCACCATGTTGGCCAGGCTGGTCTTAAACTCCCGACCTCAGGTAATCCACCCTCCTCGGCCCTCCCAAAGTGCTAGGATTACAGGCGTGAGCCACCACGCCTGGTCAGACAACCAGTCTTTCAAACATGTGCCTCTGATGACACAGAGCAGGCTGGGAACAATGCTAAGTCATTGCCCCCTTCTTTTGAGGTAGATAGGGTGGATTTTTCAGATTGTTACTTGCAATCTTCTTCCACACCTAAAACTGCAAAAACTACCAGTTATAGCACAGACTGAAGGAAAATTGCCTAGCACACTCCAGGGCACACCAACTTTCAGCACATATATGCTCAAAGCTTGATGACCTATACCCCCCAAACACTGCAATTCTATCTTAACAATGTCAATAAGCAGGACATTTGATTTTTCACATTGCTTTAAAAGAGAAACAACAGTGATAGATTCGATTTGCAGAAGAAACACTGAAAAGGAAAACAAACAAAACATGGTTTCAAGAATGAAATGCCCTAAGAGGGATTGCATGATTTCTAGATGATACTCATTATATATAAGTCTGTGCAATATTCCTGTGTTACAGTTATCCAGCACAATACTGGTTCTTCATGACACTGGAGTAAATTAGGAGATTAGGGTTAAACAAGGTTGTACAAAAAGGTTTGACTTTTGACATTTGGAAGCACAGTTGCATGGGGAAATAAGAGGAATATTTGTCACAGCTCTGCAACTTAAAAAAAATGGAAAGGATTCTTTACATAATATCTGAATTTATTAATTCAAATCAGTATCATTGAGAACAGATTAGGTACTGTTCTACATGCTGGGACTAGAATGATGAACAAAACATGCAGAACCCTATACTCATAGAACTTGCATTCTGGATGAGGCTGACATTTTAGTGATGGATTCAGATTTCTTCTTTTTAAAATTTCAGAGTCTTATAATTCCAGAGGAAGTCAATATTTTGGAGAAAGGATTTTCACATTATGTAAAACAAAGGTCAAAAAACAGTAATAAATCATTTTAGGAGAATAAGAGGGAGACTAAGAAATATCCTGAAATGCAACTAAATAATCTCTTACACTTGCACTCTCTCCTTCCATACCTACAACTGCAAAAAGCGCTAGTTAGCATAGGCAGAGAGCGAGTATCTTCTCGTTTTCACTCCTCTCAGGCATGCTTCATGGTCACTAGGTTGGTCAACTTGCTTTCTCCCAGGAACTGAGAGGAACTCTTCTGCCAACAAGTTGACTGTTCTTTTGGAGTACACAAGGCAGAATGGACCTGTCTGGGTCATGTTCTCTGAGACTGTGGTGTAAGCTTGGAGTAACTCTTAACCTGTGGGTTCTGGGGCATGGAGAAGGAGGTGAGCACCTCAGGAGCCAGCCAAGCAGAATCAGAGAACCAGAGACCACATGAGCCAGCAGAGCACATCTGAACCAGGAAATGTGACTGCTCTCTGGAGCAGTGGGTTTCAACCTTGTCGGACGCAGCTTTTTTTTTTTTTTTTTTTTTTTTGAGACGGAGTTTTGCTCTTGTTGCCCAGGCTGGAGTGCAATGGCATGATCTCAGCTCACTGCAACCTCCACCCCGCCAGGTTCAAGGGATTCTCCTGTCTCAGCCTCCTGAGTAGCTGGGATTACAGGAGCGTGCCAGCACATCCGGCTAATTTTTGTATTTTTAGAAGAGAAGGAGTTTCGCCACTTTGGCCAGACCGGTCTCGAACTCCTGACCTCAGGTGATCCACCCGCCTCGGCCTCCCAAAGTGCTGGGATTACAGGCGTGAGCCACTGTGCCCGGCCCGACACAGCTCCTTTTATAACAAATATTTTGTAGTGTACCTTAAGTGAAATAAATAATATAATTTACTCCACACGTTTTT
Organism: Hylobates moloch; assembly: GCF_009828535.3. Taxonomy (NCBI): domain Eukaryota; kingdom Metazoa; phylum Chordata; class Mammalia; order Primates; family Hylobatidae; genus Hylobates; species Hylobates moloch. The sequence goes on along the minus strand of NW_026652277.1, from coordinate 105,882,508 downwards.
TAAAAAGTCAGTATAATGCTCTAAATATATAAGCTTAGCCATAGAGATTATACATAGAATCCCTGCAAATGCCCTAGTAGTGAATATAGACTGACAAAGATATGTTGGTCTATGGCTTAAATGCCACAGTAAGGCAATTTTCCATAATGTTTTAACTCTCAATTTACATGGTGGTTATATTCCTAAAAACTTCAATGTATATTAAAACCATAAACAACAACAACAGCAAAAACCAACTTTGAATTTATATGTAAAATGTAGTTAGGCTCTGGGCCCAGAACAATAAGCAGGTTCTTCACCAATATGAATGCCCACCAAAATATTTGTAAATCGTGTGGGACACAGGACAACGTTTAATTGTGTGGAACTGCCCTGTGCACTGCATCAAGCCTAATCTCCCAATCCCTTATTTTAACCTCCCAGTCAAGGCGACAACAGAATACCTCTCCTCCTACAAGTTTCCAAAGCCCTTGGGGTGTGGAGTGCTACTGTCCCCTGGTCTACCGTACTTGAGCTAGCCCAATGCTGTCCTAGAGATAGGGCCGGATGGGGTTTTCACTTGTATCCAGCGACGTGCTAAATGAGTTGATCAAATCCATTTAAAGGGCTTGGTATGCAATTGGCATTTTCTTTCAACATTTGAAATGCACAAAACTTTGATTGGAAAATTCTATTTCTAGGGATTTGTCCTTTAACTCATCCAACCAATTATATATACAAACAATGGCTAAAAGGCTATACATCACACTTAACGGCAAATTTCTCTGGGTAAGGAATTGAGAGATGGGAGTATGGGGTGGAGACTTTCACTTAAACTTTCTATTACCTAGTCTTTCTTTATAATGAGTATGTTTCAGTATTTATTAAAACAGTATTTTTAAATGCTATTTTTACTCAAAAATAATAAAGGGCTAAAAATTAGATGATGAACTGGAGTATTGAGCCCATGACTTGACTCAGTGACCCAATCAATTGAGTACATTAGTCCCAACATATTATGGCCATGTCACCTAACGATGTCATCTTGACATCGTAGTATCTTTAAATCATTTTTTTAATAAAATAAAAATAAATATCCACTCTGTTGCAATGTGCTGTAACTTTCAGAGGTATTCTAGGCCAGTCTTCTTCTCTGAGGTCTTTTAGAACAGAAATAAATTAGTCACGTGTCTGCCCTGGCAGAATATGTAAGGAATTCTCTAAAGTCAGACTCTTGGGGCTGCCGTGGGAAAGCTGAGCAACATTACCACTTCACATTAGGCAAAGCGTCAGGGCACGAATGTCACATACCATCTCAAGTTTCTAATTTTTAGTATTTAAGGGACTGTAAGAGATATAAATACTTCTGAAAAATCTTTCTTATTTTCTCTTTTCCTGTTGTTTCTTTATTCCTTCAGTTCATTTTTTCCTTTCCTTATCTCTACCCTGCCCCCCACAGTTTCCCTATTAAAACAAAGACAGCTATTAAAGGAAGAAAGACCTGCAGAAGGGGGAAAGGAAGGCTTCCTCTAGAAGGTGACAAAGGAGGGAAGATGTCAGAGGACTGGACGTGGCCTTGACATTAGGATTTTCCTCAAAACAGATCATGATATAAAGCTCAGAACTAAAGATATTTTTTAAACATTAACCAATGGTTCATCATCCCCCCATATGCTCTTTAATAACTTTAACACTAGAGTTGTGCTGAGTTGATACATGAGGTCATATCTGAGAAATTATTAATAGCTCCTAAATTAACATCTCGCATGGGATTTCTGCATTTACAGTTGTTCTTCTGATGCCTGAGAACCACACACAACACAGAGATAAAGTTATCATTATTTTACTCAATGCCTACTATAGGGAGAATATGCAGCCTGAACATTCATCAACCCGAGTTTTGAGAAAAAGGATATTTTCAGAGGGTAACAAATTGCATGTTTTATAGATTTTTATGTATAAGGAAGCTATGTTCTCTTAAGTTGAAAAAGTAACCCCCAGTGGGCAACAGTTTGTAGCATGTAGTAGCAATAATCACAGGGAGATCAATGTCTTCATCCACTTGGGCTACTATAGCAAAAACCTGTAGAATTACTTGGTAATTTGGAAATAATAGAAATTTATTTCTCACAGTTCTGGAGGCTGGGAGGTTCAAGACTAAGCTGTGATGGAAGAGATGAATGCTGTGTCTTCTCATGGTGAAAGAGGCAAGGTAGCTCCCTTCAACCTGTTTTCTAAGGGCACTAATCCCATTCATGAGAGTGGAGCCCTCATGACCGAATCCCCTCCCAAAACTTCCCACCTCTTAGTACTATCACACTGGGGGTTAAGTTTCAACATATGAATTTTGGAAGGACGCGAACATTTAGACCACAGCAATCAGTCAATTCGCAGCTTAAAGATCATCGTGCCATGAACTAAAATTGCTTTCAATATATATAATCATCCTTTACATTCATCTAGTATTCTGGCCTAAGAGTCTTTAACTTGGTTATTAACACATTACATCCTCTTTCATGAGCCTTCAATACAAAAATCAATGCTGTCGAAGCTCTAAGATTCACAATTTATTTATTGTTCTTTCTTGAAATAAGAATAATTAAAATATTCTGTGTAATTTGATACAACTAAGAAATTAGTGGACCATTAAATCAAATAAATTATTGACAATAATTGTTTGAATTTTTCTTGAAGCTCTACCAATATATTTCTACCTTTATTATATTAGGTATTCACAAAGACTGTATAAAGGAAGTTAGAGATATTAGTGTTATTCCCATTTCACAGAATAGAAAAATGAGGCCTAGAAATGGTGCATGATAGCCTGGGCCATCAGCACCACAGCTGGGGGTAAAATCTATATCCCCAAATGTTCTCAAATCTCCACTACAGCCTGTCTAAATTAATGGTTCCTTAAACAAAAAAAAATTCAAAAACAATCTGATCCTTTCAATTCTTAAATAAGGCCTAAGCTGTACCTGTTTCTTTAACAATATTTTAGATACAACAAGCCACACAAGGAATCCAGAGATAAACCACACACCCCATTGGCTTTTGCCAATTCTCATTTTTACTGGCAGCTGCATTTCAAGGAAAAGCTGGTGAACTGCAGGAAGTAGATAATGGGGGCTTCTCAAGGTATCAGTACATCCAGACCACTATGCAAAGCAGATAATCTACGGCATCTGTTTAGAATGGGAGAGACAGCAAAGAAGTCACAGCTGAGCTCCAAGAAACCCTCAAAATGTGAGCACTTTGTTTATGAATCAGCTGCCTGCTCTATGGTTTGAGAATTAAAGAGCCTCAGCCAGGCTGTGGTCCTCTCCATACACTTAACACAGATGCAGCAACAGTGTAGCAGAAGTTGTGGGAGAAATAAAAACAGCAATCACTGATTGAGAGTCTAACTTCCAGGTACCAGGCTGGTTGTTTTATGTATATTGTTTCATTGAATCCTCATAGACCAAGACAGATGGTCATTTCTTTTTCTTTTTCCAAGTTTCTACCTGAAGTTGAAATAAACCATGAAGAACACCAAGAAGAGAGTTTACTCGGAAGGCCAAGTGATTAAGAAGTACGTATCTTTTAGTAGTATGTTTCTATTCTTTGCTGTATTTTAGCATTATAATACTGCTGCTTGCTCTATTTTTTAAAAGTGAAATATTTAGACATATAATATTTATAGTCTTTTAATTGGAAAGTTGTGATGACTCGTTTGTAAGAGTTTAATCAAAGGGGAACAAAAGCTTTATTAACCTGCCTCCTCACCCCCCTTCTTTGCACGATGTGCTTGTTTATTATCTGTTGGAACATACTCCTCATATGGTTTGAAATGAAAGGATGATCCATCTCCTCATTACCAATCCTCTGCTTGGTGATGAAAAACAAAACAAAACATATGAACAAAGGAAAATGCCTTCCTGTCATTTCTCGGCCTTCCCTGTGCTGCTCAGCTGGGATGTTAAAGATCTGGATTTAATGAAAGAAGGTGAGAAGGTGAACAGCAACAAAAAAAGCCCTAATGAGTGTATATTTAGTTATACGGGAAGATCACTGAGAAGTGGCAGTAATTTTCTTTGTACCTAATACAACGCAGTATCTCCCAAGGTCAAAGAAGCCCATGGCCCTTCCTTACCCATTCATTGCCTACCCCGGCAACCCACTTCTCCACCTAGAGCAGGTCTCACAAAGTTTAATTTCTGACGGCTGAGTGGAAAAGAATCTCTTTTCCAACACCAACTTGTAGTTCTTGAGAAGCACGCAGAAGTGGTGCAGGAGTTTCTTTCAGCTGCTTGCGTCACTGGTGGAGCATCTCATGAGCAGGCATTTCAGACCTTACGCTGTGATGGCAGAGCCTCAGCCCAGTCTGCAGGCTTACTGACACTTACCCTTTAGACTGGGAGTGAAGAAGCAGATTCCCATCTAGTGATGCAAAGCCACTGAAAAACAAAATGCTCCAAAGGAGAACCAATAACAGCTGTCGAAACTCTAAAGCAATGCTCCGAATTAGAATGAAATCGTGTAGTCATAATATCATTCCTAAAATGTCCTTAATCAGTGAGCGTTCCAGCCCTGTAGTGTGAGCATCACACTGAAAATACCAAAGAAAACGTGAGGACCAAACTTGGACCGAACCCCCAAAACTCTAAAAGAGAGTGATGTCGCTTTCCAAACCAGGAAATCATGACTCATCATCCCCAACAGACCACCCATTTGGGGAGTGGGAGAGAAGCACGACAAACCATGACAAGTTAAAAAAAATAAAATAAAACCAAAAACATCTTGAAGTAGAGCTCCTTTTGGATCCACAGATATCTCACCAAAGCAGACATGTTTCCTTGATGCTCTATGGCCAGTGGAACTCTTAACACTTTGGCAGGCATAAATTGAGATCTTTCTTTGAAGTTGAAATATGCAGCCTTAACTGTGCTCTCATCCTCTACATTTCACTGAGTGAATAACCTAAATTACACAGAACGGCAGTAAATTGGCTCATCATAGCCCTGTTCTAATTTTAAAAGGATAAGGATCTGAAAAACCAGGCAGCCTAGCACTGAAGGGACTACTGAAGCCTGTTCAGGGGCTGCCGGGGCCTTTCCTCAGAAGGCCATGGATTCAAATTCAACCTGGGTTTGTGAAGACCAAGAGCCATTCAGCACTTCATGTTAAATTTATGTGTGCTCTCAACATAATGTTCCTAATAGGGAGGCTGACAGCTTGCATTTGTCATTCTTGCTGACTGTCTCAGGAGTACAGTGGATGGCCAACCACATGTGGAAACTAAATCATTTCCTCCTACATAAAGGTGATCCTTGCAAAATGTGAACTCCAAGGTACTGAAGAGAATCTTTCCCTCGCACCGTCTGCTGTCTGATCTCTGCCCCTCTTCCAGTTGCCCCAATCCAAGGGAAAAGTACAGCAGCTCTCCTGTCAGTCTAACACCTTGACGAAAATTTAAAGATACACATGAATGCCCATGAGAACAGTATTTGCCAAGCAACATAACTCTTTTGGTTTTGACACAGCATTCACTTGTGGTGATAAAATGCCAGGTCATAAGTCAAATTTTGACTCAATTACTGATTATTATCCTTGAGCTCTAAATGGAAAGTCAGTACAATTCAGCTGTCAGGCTCCAGTTTTCCCCCAACCCTGAACAACAATAGAATAACAAACTAAACAGTTATCTCAGCTGGAGTCACTACTACATGAGATTCTGAGTGATTGGCTCTGGCCACAAGTCACACTGGCCCATCAACGATCTTAGGTTTCTGCTTGGAATTTCATAGAATTCAGTGAAGAAACCCAACATCAATCAGAAGATATTTGGGATGACTTAGAGACACAATAATCAGATTGTTCCTCTTTATGAAAAAGCAAAAGCTGGTGTGGCTGAGTTGAGATACAAGATTTCCATGGAATACCTTTCACAGGTTGATGCTGACCACCACGAAGGTATAGATCAACATGTGGGAGAGTGCTCCTTATAGAAGGGGCACCACCAGGGTGTGTCAGTGTTGTTTAGCTGAGTGATATTGAACAGCTCTGCCACTCCAACAGCTCATGCCCTCCAGCTACAGCGGAGGGTGGCAGCACCCAGGTGAAATCCTGTGGCCTGAAAGCATTCTAGGAGTCCAGCTCCCCCAGGTTTCTTGTGACTAAAGATGTCCTTATCACAGTCAGAGGAAGCGCTGCCTTCATCCTTTCTTTTAATTACTAGCAATCATTTGAACCTGAGCTGCCAGGTGGAGGAGAGACTTTGAAGTTATTGCCATCTGGCCTCTTGGGAAATCAGAGTCTGGGAGGTCATAAGGAGAGAAAATTTTTGCAAATATTTCCTACTGCCAGGGGTGTGAGGTGAAGGGAAAATCTAACAACCACGACCCCTAAAAGAAAAAAGCAACAGATGTTGAAGCCTCCTCCCCCTCCCTTTGAATCTTGCGCTGGAGCTGTCTCTGCCATGCGGGTAGGCTAAAAATGCCTGTGAGTAGAGCCTGCCCCAAGCAGCAGGGTTAAGGCTCAGCACTAATCCCACATCTACTATCTATCTCCCAGTCATTCTTCCATCTATCGATGGGTCCATCAGACCTCTATTGATAACCTTTTCTAACCACCTACCTAGTAGGACTTAATCATTTCTGTGGTGGACTCTCTCAATGGAGTCAAATCGTCATTTGCTTGACGGAAATACTTCTAGTCTAAAGCAGTCTAGGGGGATTTTCAAAAACTGCACTAGTGCTCTGCGGGAAGCCTTTGTACGATTTGGCCTGACGTTTCCAAAACGGATTTACAGCCTTCCCTCCTCCAGGACCTTAAACTCAACGATCTTCTTTCTTTCCCTGAGAGGCTCGCTTTCACGGATTCTCACCACGTAGTTCAAATATAGGGTCCAGATATATTACGGTTGCTGTTGGGGTCTGATCAGGGGCGGGAAGACCCTGGAGGTCGGTAAAACGGAGAGGTGCAGGATGATGTCTGGGAACACCGGCAAGGTATCATAAAATGAACGCCAAGGCGGCCACAAGAGGAGGGCCGGGAACCGAACCCAGCGCCCAGCGCGGGGCCCTTGTGGCCGACGTGACGTGGCTCCGTCAGGTGGAAACCGTGCGATCCTCTTCCGACCCAACTCACGAGAGATAAAGATGTCTAAATAACCACCACCGCCGCCGCACACCCTGCGGGGCCCCGGGGGCGGAGGGGAGGGGAGCGCCTCCTCGGCAGAAGCGGCGGCCCAGGCTTGTTTGGAGGTTCGCGATTCACCATGATAAATGTAAAGACCAATTAAGGTTTGATCCGTGCACACAGGAGGCAGACGGCGGCTGATAGTGGAAACAATTAACGAGCATGTCCCCTAATTCCTGCCGCGGCTGCTGAGCACACCGCTGCTCCCCAGGCGCCCGCCGCGGCCGCCCCCGAGTCCCAGAGCCCCCAGTCCGGCCCTGGAGTGGGGCGTCCTCCTCCAGCGAAAAGGTGCGAGGAGCGGGGCCCCGGGTGGCCGGGGAGGGGGCGCGCCGGGCCGGGAGGCGCGGAGCCAGCCGCCTACGGAGCCCAACTGTTTGCATCGGGGACCGGCGGGCGGGGCGCGCCCGAGTGGTCTCGCCGGGAAGGGGCGGCGGGCGCTGGGGAAGGCGCCTAGCGCGAAGCTGGGCGGCGCCCCGAGGGCGGAGGACAGGTGGCCGCGCGGCCGCAGTCAGGTAGCGAACGGCTCGGGGGCTGCGCAGCGCGGTCCCAAAGCTCAGCCCGGCCCCGGGCCCGGCTCGCTGCCGCCTGCCACGGGAGCGGCCTTGGGCGGAGGGAGGGGGCGCGAGACCGCACCCCCGGGCCCGGCGCGCCTCGGCCTCTGGGCTCCCGCTCCCCTTCCCCTTCCGGCTTAGCCCGCTGCCCCAGACGTGACCCCCGCGCAAGGTGTTGGCGATGCGCGCTGCCCGGGAGCGTGTGATTAACGGCCCCGAGGTCGTGGGCGGCGCAGGCACGAGCCCCTTCTTGGCCTGGCCAGGGTGTGAGCGTATCCGGGACCACAGCGAGGTCATGGCAGCGGGGGCCTCCGGGAGCGCGGCGGCGGAGGAGGAGGAGGAGGAAGAGGAGAAGTAGGTGACGCGGGTCGAAGAGGCTTGTCCCCTCTGGCCCCAGGGCTGGCGCCGCGGCGGGTCCCCCGCCCCAAGCAAAGTTTGGCGCTACGGGCGCTGCGCGCAGGTCCCTCCCCGCGCAGTTCCCTCGGCTGGGTCTGTGCCGCCGCCGCTGCCAGGGCAGGACAAAGGCTCATTAACACGTGATGGGACCGCGCTTCATAAATGGGACTGGAGCGAGAGGGAGCCACAGACAGCGCGAGCGGAGGGAGAGGCAGGGACCGCGCGAGCGGGACGAGGCGACGGGTGCTCGGGCTGGCGGAGACGGGCGACCCCACGCCGGGCCAGGCGGGGCTCGCGGGAGGACCCAGTGAAGAGCCGGGGAAGGGGCGAGGCTCGCCGGCGGTCGGAGCAGCGGGGCGCCAGTCCCGGTCGCTGTCGCGGGCGGGCGCTGGAGACCGGGACGCCGGCGCACGGACGGACTGACTTGCTGACCGCCCGCCGGAGGCACACCCCACTCCACCCCACCCCGCCTCGCCAGCAGCCCGGCGCCGGCGCCGCCTCCCGCACGCTACTCCCTCTGCCACCCCTTCCTTCTCCACTTCTTTTCCGCCTCCGCCTCTTCTTGTCTCCCGCGGCGCCAGCGCCTTCCCTTGGCCCGGGCGGGGGCCTCGGCTCCCTGCAGAGCTCTCCGTAGTCAGTGGGGGACACTTCGTTCTAGCGGACAGCCAGCCCCTGAGCTGGGCGAGAGGTGCCAAGGGAGCCTCTGTCCCGAGGACCAGGGGATGCGAAGGGTAAGACCTGGCAGAGTTGCGTTTGGAAATACTTTTTCCGCCTCCCGCCCCCTCGGGTACGACCAGTGTGGTCCCCAAGTGTCCTTCGTGGAGTTCTCATTCCGTGTGAGCGAATCGTGCGTCGGTGTTTACTTAGCTGTATGGCCCCAGCCTGTTAACTGTGATCTGTGCTACTTCTGGAGATTTCTACCATTTACTATTTATTGAATGTGTGTGCACCTGGCTCTGTATGCACTGATGTCTGTTTGTAGAAAATGTGTAATTGTGCATGTTTGAAAAACGGGCGCTTGAGTTGGTGCTGAATGCCTATAAACCATATTAGCAGCTAAGTCTTCCCAGGGAAATACATCGATCTCTGCTGCAAACCTAGAAACTGACTAATGTAAAATAGTAAATGTCATATAAAGAGATGTATGTCAAATAATAAACTTTTGATAAAGAAAAGGCTACAGGAACCACTTCTCTTTGAGGAAAAACAAATGTCCATGTAACTAATACCTAAAATTGAATGTTGATGGAACCATTTAACTCAGAACTAGCCTTTAGATGACTAAAGTTAATGTTGCATTTTTAAAAGACATTTCTTGTTAAGGCTTACAAATCATAAACGGATCACCTCTCAAATAAAAATATGTTTGCTGTAATAGACGTGAGAAACTGTCATTTGGTCATTTGGAAGTTTAAAAGCAGCATGCATGTTTCTGATTTTAATAGATTGTCTCTCAGATATTTAAAATTGAACAGATGAGAAAAACAAAAGAAATGTTTAGTAACGTATTAATCATTTTGCCTCCCATCTTTTTTTATTTTCCTCCAAATAAGTGCTATTCTTGCCTTTGTTGTTGATTTCCTGATATATTAAGCCTCCTCGGGCATGTAATCCAATAAGAGATTAGAACAGATTTACTGGTTTTAAAGGTGTTGAAAGATTATCTCTGTGGGTCCCATAACTTCTCCTCATTTTTATTACCAGGTTAATATCTTTTGAACAATGGGGGAAATGCAATTTCTTAGAGGAAGCTCAGTGGACACTGAGTATTAGTGGGGTCACCGTTGACATCAATCTATTTTGCAGAATATTGAGAAGCTCAGAGCAACCAACCTTTAAGGTTCCCATAGGACTTTATGTGATTTAAAGTGTTGCTTTTCTAATCCTACCCTACTGACAGTTTGCAAGGGAAGATACACTGATTGATTTTTCTCTGTCCCTTTTTTCCCTGGTACTCCTCCCCCTCCCCCGCTCTCTAACTCAGTTAAGAGCAATTTTATAAAAATAAAAGGCCATTTATAGTTTCTTAAGTGAGACAAATTACTTTCAGATTATATCCATACATGAGCAGAAGACATGCACCTCCAGAATTTTAAACATTGCATACTACAGGCACTTATTTGTAGGCACAATGGCAGTTACCATAGTGGGGCAAGAGACTTGATGTTGGACATGGTTTTAAAAAACTAATCCATTTTAGCTTATCAGGAGAACTTACTGTAAACAGACTCTTTTTGTTTCAAAGATGTCTCCCACTCCAGGCGAGGAGCGCTCTTGGCTGAGGTATGTATCAAGTGTCTGATGGGGAGAGGTCTCATTGTGTTTCTAAGTGTCCATGGGGGTAACATGATGCCACAAGGTGGAAATACTCGATTCTGGCCTTTCACAAGTAAAATTACTGTGCTTGCATACTCGTTGTTAGGAAAGCAAATTAGATATTCATGCCCCTGAATTTTAATAACATTAATATATGTATGTAAAAAGAATGTTATGACTAGAACCTTAAATAAGCCATAAGTGATTATTATTTACTGTGTAAAGTTTTAAATTCTGATGAAAACCAGGTCTCACATTGAAGTAGTGCTTGGCTTTGTTTGTTATCCACTGTTTTCTGTCCTTTTCTGTTACCCATTTCCCAGTGGACCATGTTCCTCTCTGTCTTGCCTGTGAGATTGCTCTTCTCTAATAAGCCTAGCTGCAGGATCAGTGTGTTCTTTTTGGCATTTCGAAATGGTAAAATAGTGAAATTGTTAAATGTTACCAAGATGAAACTGCTGGGAATGAAATTCTCAAAAAGAACCACTATATTTGTGGCATGTTTCAGCCTCTTCCAAAAGAAAACTCTTTGATTCGGTTTACCTATTTTCCCAAGAAGGAAGCAGCCCCATTGATTGTGTTGATAAGTGTTTAGTATGCAGTGTCAGCTTATTAATTACTAAGGCAAAGCCTGAGGAACTGTTTCAAAACAGTCGTATAACACTGTTCTTTGCTTTGACTCAAAATTAACATTAACCACGGGGAAATTTAGACAGGCTCCTTGGTTGTCTTGCATATTAGTGTTTGGAATTAGAATTCAAATACTTTGCTATGTAAGAATAAACTATTATGTGATGGAACTTCTAATAGCAGTTTATAGTTCGCCACGCTTACCAAATGTTTCTTACCAGAAAACAGTTGGCCTAATAAGGGATTATTTCCCATAACTAGCTATCCAGGAATGCTGCAAAAACAAGAGTAACAAATTGAATTTGAAAATACCTAATGACACATAATTAGCAAAATGAAAGATTTGGTTATAGCTTCTTGAATTTATAAGAATTCTGGGTGACAGTTATTGTTTCTTTTATTCCAGGAAATATTTTGGAGAAATCTGAATTGATCTATATTATAAAGTTAATCCAGTCTAATCTAAGAATATACAGTGAATTAAATGCTAATTAAAGCAATTAAAGCATGCTAACAGGCAGTAACCTAAAGGACAGGCTCCATCTTACTTACCAAATTCCATGTTAGCTCAGTTGCATAAAGAACATAGATGAGAGCTTTCATTGCCTGCTGAAAAGGATGCCATGCCTCCACCAGTGTAAGTCTGTTTCTTCTATTTTTGTATTTATCATTTTCTAATTGAACTGACAAATAGTTAGAGTGAAACCAGACTTTGGGTTTAAATTATTGTAATTCTGCTATTGGCTCTAAAACGATCTGGACCCAACATTGTTTGAAACACTGTGCTAGGGCCAGGTTTACATACTGCATATCTGTATTTTGAGAGGCAGCCTGCTTTGCTGATTTTTCTCTTATATACGGAAGACTGGTAGAGAACTCAAAGAATAAGAGGAAATCAAAATCAGTTTATATACTTTATGTTGCCAAAATTTTAACTTCATGTTTTCTTCCCTGAATCTCCAGTTCTTTCCTAATCCTATTCGCAGAGAAATGGTAACTTTATATTATGGCTGCATGAATGCTGCTTTTGGGGACTTGGGGGATTCAACTTTTTGCCACTGAATTGCTATTTAATACTTTGATAGCATTTAATTTTCTGTATATTCTTAGATTAGATTGGATTGACTTTATAAATTCAGATTTCTCCAAAATGTTTCCTGGATTAAAAGAAACAGTAACTTCACCTGGAATATATGTATAATATCAAAGTATATATTGCATAATTTTGGACAACTGGACATATAAACACTTTTATTTACATGCATAAACGTTTTTATAGATGTAAATAATGACTGAAATAAAAATTAAATATGTTGCCTTTATACATTTGAACATATAATTCTGATTTTAAATAAATACCACAAATTTGGGGAAATGTCCGCATTCAAAGCAGCTGTGCAGATGGACACTGAAGAGTTAAAGCAAATATCCACCTTGAATGGAAACAAGGCCGTTCTTGTTGTCCAGGATAGGTGGAAATCCGTGCCAGTCCCATGTGTTCTAAGAATCTTGCAAATATGCCAGAATGAGCATCACCACATTTGATTATAATTTTATCATGAACACTGATGGGTTTAAGACAGTTTTTTTTTTTAGCCAATCCTTTTAGTTGTTTATTATTTATTGGAAATTAGGGCTATACAAGTTGGAGGAAAATACAGAAGGTTATTACCATATCTCAGAATGCATATTAAGGTAGTTATATTTTTTATATATAACACATTACAATGGTACCACAAGTGAGTTAAAACTATAGGAAATTTGTTAGGCGGGCAGGTTTGTAAGGTGGGTGATTTTTAGTAGACCCTGTCACCTCTCTTGCTGCTTTTGAAACCAATGTTAGAGCAAGCAAATTCCATCTCAAACTTGCTCACATGGATAAGAGGTATGTTTACTACATATTGCTAATAAGAGGTCAAAGTCATGACATAAAGTAGTGTAATTATCTTTAGTTCTTATCAAAGTATTTACTAAAAGCTTTCCTGGGTTATATTTCTTGACTAAACAAGGTCCCATAATGAAAAAAAGTATATTTTTTATAATAGTTTAGAGGACAGTTAGTTGCATGTATATATTCTTGATCTAGTTTCCATTGATATTTTCCATATATTTGAAGTATTTTCCATATAGATGAATTAATAGTGGACAGCCTCTAATTTAAGTTTCACTTGGGCAGGTTAAGCTAATAACTTAATCACCATGGAATTCTCAAGGTTCATAATTTGTATGGGTTTTTGAGGGAAGAATTGTTTACTCCCAAAACCTGAGCAAATGGGCATGGCAGAGTCATTGCAGTTGTTCTGGGAATACTATGAATTCTGTTTTAGACCCAGCTGGAGAAATGTTCACACCTGCACTTTAGGAAAGCTTTCAAAGTTTTGCTTTCTTTGCTTTGTTTTCTTTTGTTTTTGAATATGTAGAGATTGGTTAGATGGAAATCATTGTTTTTGAGCAAATTCTTTTTTAACCCATTGTGCTGTTGCATAATATTCTATATTTTTGAATGTTTTCAAAAGTACATTTTGCATTTTTTTGAATGCAAGAATTTAATTTGCCTTTTCTCTCAACACAAATGGCAAATAATTTTTCCCTAAAATACAATATTTTACTACTTAATGTCTTATTTTTCCACTCTTATTTGGATTCTTAATTAATTAGAAAATTATGTTTTTCAAAATTTATGTTTAAATGAGAGGGTCCCCCTCTTTCCTTCACCGTTTCTTTATTCATTCTTTTAGATCATAACTTTAGAGAAGAAAATTGGAATCTATGAGTCCTGAGAATTGAGTGAAGTTTTAAGGAGTATTACATTCAAGCTGGCGATAAATTCTAATATGCTTTTGAAAAAACAAATTCTAGTCCAGGCGCGGTAGCTCACGCCTGCAATCCCAGCACTTTGGGAGGCCAAGGCAGGTGGATCACTTGAGGTCAGGAGTTCGAGACCAGCCTGGCCAACGTGGTGAAACCCCGTCTCTACTAAAAACACAAAAATTAGCCGGGCATGGTGGCATGTGCCTGTAATCCCAGCTACTCGGGAGGTTGAAGTGGGAGAATTGCTTGAACCCAGAGGACAGAGGTTGCAGTGAGCCAAGATCACGCCACAACACTCTAGCCTGGGTGACAAAGTGAGACTCTGCCTCAAAAAAAAGAAAGAAAAAATTTTTAAAGTTTGTTTTAAATAAATTTCTACTTATATGGACATTTGTACTAGGTAATTCATAACATTGATTTCTTTGGGTCAAGAAGCTAAAAATGATGTTTTTATTTATTTATTTTTAATTTATTTATTTTAAAATAAGAGTCTCACTGTTGACCCAGGCTAGAGTGCAGTGGCACAATCTCGGCTCACTGCAGCCTCCGCTTCCTGGGTTCAAGCGATTCTCTCATGCTACTACGCCCGGCTAATTTTTGTATTTTTTGTAGAGACGGGTTCACCACGTTGGCCATGCTGGTCTTGAACTCCTGATCTCAAGTGATCCACCTGCCTCAGCCTCCCAAAGTGCTGGGATTACAGGCGTGTGCTACCGTGCCTGGCCTAAAAATGATATTTTTAATATAGCAAGTTAACCAATATAATTGTTGATCTTTAAAAAAAAAGATCATTTAGGTACTAGACTTTTGTCACTTGTGTTTGCTTTTAACTCAGCTATATTTAAAAATTAATCAAATTTATTTATTCTTTATATGAGGGACTTAATGCCACTATGATCTGAGTATTTTGGTTTATTCCATGGTGTTTGGCTAAATGGATCCAATTTTCAGCTCATTGAAATGCATCGCTACCAGAATTTGCTAAATGTTTTCTTTAGCTTTTGTACAAGTTGTGGTGAGCAGGCAGTATGCATGTGAAAAACGAAAGCTAGACAATTTAACATATAACTAAAACAAGTGCAAGATTGGCCAAAGAATTTTGTGTCTCTGCATATGTGGGAATTTAACTTTGGAAGATACACAGCTACTTTTGGAAATGACATCTAATGTCTTATAAACAAAAAGGAGAAATCTTTGAATTATTTTAGTCTTGAGCTAAAGTAACTAATTGTGAGTAATCTGTGATCCATTTTTATTGACAAAATAATTAAAGAGAGAACAGTTTGCCCAGAGTCATGTATTTAAGTGCGTTGGGATACATTTCTAAATATTTATAACTTTTAGGTATTTTTGAAATATGTCCACTATAAAAAGTGCAAATTGCATAATTGCCAGAGTAATTCTGTAAAATAATTTGCAGTAGATCTATATTACTTGGGCCTGCAGCAAAATTTTCATTTTAGTTTGTTCTTTCCTGGGTGCATCTCTTAAAATGTAGTATTTTATGGTTTGGGGGAAAAGAAGAACAGAAACAAGTATTTCCAGTTTGAAAGAAATAAGCTGACATGTTCATTACTTTTAGTTTTTTCTTGTTATGCTCAATAATCATGGGTTCCTTCACAGTGGTGGTGACGAAATGTCTTAGCAATCCTATAAAGCTTTGCATAGCCTCTGTAAATAGAATTAGGAGAAAATGGTTTGGAGTTCTTAATATATATCTGTGTATTATATCAGTACACATTACATTTTGAAGCCACTTTCCTTTGCTGGACAAAATACATAAAAAAAGTTTCCTGAAAAAGTACAGAGAAGCCCTGGATTGTAGACTAAAAAAACTGGAGAGGTTTTCCACTCTTTACTCTTATTTTCTGGCTAAATGACATTATTCTATTCCAAATAGGAATACCTCGGTTATAAAGATCTTCTGTGGGAGGTTATTTTATCTTGAGCTGGCTCCTGTAGCAATCTGTTTCAATGATCTAAAAACCTGTACTTACAGAATATTCTTTCTTCTTCTCTAACCTTAGTTCTTCTTAAAGGTTAAATCTACTTCCCCTTCTCCTTTAGTCCTTTTCATATGTCTCCGTAATCTTTCACAGTGGTTCTTAAACGTCAGAATGTGCTAGAATCTCCTAAAGGCCTTGCTAAGAATGGAGATGCACCCCAACCTTAGAGTTTTTGTTTCCATAGATCTGATCTGGATCCTGAGAATTTGTGTTTCTCATAAGTTCCCAGATGCTGCTGATGCTTCTGGTTGGGAGACCACCCTTTGAGAGCCACTGACCTATAGACTAACCCTGCATGCACTTACAAGCCATTGTGTAACTTCTCAGACTGGTCTTTCAGATGTACATTATAATTTTCAGCCCATTGGTGCCTGTTTTATTTACTAATTCAATATGTTCACATCATTTTTTCTGAACACTTTCCAATTCCTGAAATCTCTTAATTCTTAATTGTATCACACAAACCCTAAGAAGGGCTCGATCTGGAATGAATACAATAGAACAGCCTCATGGTTTCAATCGCATAAAAATTCTTCACTTGCATCCAATTTGCATACATACTTCTTAATCACAACTACATTTCCAGAGCATATTTTGCATTGCTACTGAAACCTCGTTCTTCCAGTTCTGTTTGTATGTAATTATTTACATCTTGAAAGCATATTTTTCTGTTTATGTCTTGCATTGTTAGCACACACTGAAAATTTCCTTAACATTTAGACTAAAGTAGGTGATACATAAGTACCTAGTTTTTAAAATAATGTCTGAAGGAAACCCCGGATTTATGCAGTAATAAAAACTTATTTAAAATTATTTTAGTGAGAGAATGATAGGAAGGAAATTGAATTATTTAGAAAGTCACTATGTCCTCAATTTGTATGAATATTTGAACCAAGATTCATTTCTCTTGTTAAATATTCCATTTTAGTCCCTACAATAATAGAGATTAATTTTCCATTATTTTTCATCACAGAGTTAGGACCAATAGTGATGATTGCATATTTGGAAATTGGAAAGCTGAATATTTTATAAAATAGAATGAGTTGGTTATTAATATTGATTGTGGGCTCCTGAGACCACCCCTCTTACTTTTAACATCTCTTGGTTTAAACATATTTGTTTTAAGTAGAACTGCTTTCCTTTTCTCATTCTTAATTACTTTCTTGAGGCAGAATTCCCGATATTCAAAATTAATTTTTATCAATATATTAAATTTTCTCAATGCCCTTTTGCCTCAGAAAAGTAATTAGAAATTTAGTTTTCGTAGGCAGTAGTAATAACCCATTTTTAACTCTCCATAACATATTTCCCTATTTGTATTTTAATTAATTCAGTTGTAAAATACATAAAATGTTGTAGCAGGAGGAGAAGTTGCTCAACCAAAGCAAGAACTATGTCCACCAAATAGAATAACAAATTGATTCCTGAGGGTTTATAAAAGCCACTCCATCTAGTGGTTGAATTTTCACATGACTTCTCTTGAGAAGTTTTAGAAGCACACTCGCAAATGGAGAAACCCATTTGGGAAACATCAATGCACAATAATGTGCATTTGGGGGAAGAAAAAAGTCCATTATAATAGTAATTTAATATATTGTCTTTAAACGTCTATCAACAGCATATAATTAAGATTCATTCAAGGTTGTGCATGTCACAAAAGACTCTTGATTGTTAAGTGGCTGAACTTTGCAGTTCATAATATGTACTCAGGCTGAACAAGGATTGGAATAAAAAGTAAATACCTGATCTTTGCCCATAACTTCCACTTGCCATCAATATAATTTCTATGTGATACTGAAATAAGACATCCTGGGGTAAATAATTGATGGATTCAATATAATTTTCCCATTTGGACACTTTTTCAGATGGATGTTTGTATGAGACCAAGATTTAGGTTTAATGCCCTCATGATCAGCTGGCTTTATGCCAGAAAAAACTGTCCATGGTTAAAAGCTGTTCTGTTATGTTGGATCTTCCATGTTGATGATGCATACCAACATTTACTTAGTAAACAGGTATTGAATACCTACTCTGTGCCAGGCACTGTGCCAGGCAAAAGACCTATAAGATACCCAGCTCTCAAGGTGTTCATGGTCTGAAGAGTTTAGACACAATAAAGACAACTACAGGATGGCTCAGCAATGCTCATCACCTCTCCTGGGAGAAAATCTCAAAGCATGTAGAGAAAGAGAATTTACACAGCCCAATACTATCTGATGATTAAATATATTCCCTTTATATGTTTTTATAACCTATTCTACTCTTTCAACTAGGGAAAGGAAGACAGAAGGGTGGGCTGTATTCGAGGTGGAGGGGTGGAGGGGAGAACCATTTCCCTTGCTTTCTTGACCTGACCCATGTCCCTTACATGGGTATGAAGCATGGATATATTTTGGGGGTCATCTATCACAGAAAAATGTTATATCTTGGAATATACTGTCCACAATCCTAGGCACAGACTGTATGCCCAATAAAAATGTCTTAAATCAAGCATTTGAAGGCCTAAAACTTTATATCTGTTAGCCACATTGCTGTAGTAATGCAGTTTTACATCCATTGGGCACCAGGAGATGGTAACGGTCACTCATTTGTTGGAACAACAAATGATGCAAGGTTTATATAATTTGTCTACCTTGATTCCAGCCAGGAACTTAGGAATGGGCCACAGAAAGTCTTCTTCTCCCTGGTCTAAGAAAACCTCATGGCTTATGGTGGGAAGTTGAGTGATTTTGAGTGTTTGAATTTCTCCATGTAGGGAATGGATGTTTGAAGCTTTCATTTACTAATAAGCATGTCTCATTCAGACCTAAGGAAGGTGCCCTATTCATGTCTCACTGGTGTTGTGGAAAGTGTCATTACCATCTATATTCCTGACAATTGACTAATGAAGCAAAAAAACACCTTCCCTTACTTACAAAATAGTGGCAAAAATGACTTAGGTTTTATTTGCCAGTTACTGCCATTAGCACCAGTGACTGCAAACAAGGTGCTAATGCAGAGTTAGGATTTATACCTTATAGTTAATTGGCATACTTTGTTCCTGAAGACCGTGGAGCAAGGATGACTTGCAAGTGCTTTGGGCAGCCCTTTTGCTGTCAACAGATCGTTCCTTCAGATTTTAGTTGTTTACTGTGTAAAATTATCATGTACACATCAGATAATGTGTACCTTCTCCCAAACCAACTCTTCTTCCCTGTAAATGAATGAAAGGGTGTCTTATTAAACGGTTCTTGGAACTCTGTGTTGAGAGCAGGGGCTTTGAATTATGCAGACCTGGATCGAAGTTCCAGCTCTGCCCTGTCTAGTTAGAG
This sequence comes from Hylobates moloch, assembly GCF_009828535.3. Lineage (NCBI taxonomy): Eukaryota > Metazoa > Chordata > Mammalia > Primates > Hylobatidae > Hylobates > Hylobates moloch. Next base: position 105,863,326 of record NW_026652277.1, on the reverse strand, counting down.
ACCTTGGGTAAAGCATTTTTCTCTCTGATTGTGTGATATAGAGATTGTAATAGCACCCACTTCATGTAAATATTAAGGAAAAATAATATATTTTTTCCATGACTGGCATGTAATAAAAGTTTAAATGTTTCTTAAATGAAAATATTTGAAAATTAGTATTTTCTCTATTGTGCATTTGCCCAAATTCTCTCAGATTTGAATCTGGAGTAATAAGACTTGGCTTTTAGTTGGACTTAATTTGTATGATTATGGACTGAAAGAGAAAATATGCCTTCACTGATAGATGAAGAGAGAAGAAACTGTGAAAGGTGTGCTGCACAATTGGATATCATGTAGCATACTTTTCACTCTTGCTATGGACTCCTTGATAGTGAACTGCAAAAGTAAGAGCCTGTTTACTAGTTTCTACACATTTTGTGGACCAGAATAATATATCACCTTCCACTTTTAATGACCAAATCTCATATGCAAGATAAAGACAATTTTATAGAGTATTTTGAATATGGCCATGGCTTTTACTTAATTGAAAACTTTGTATGTTCTCTGTTAGTGGAAGGCTGCTTTAATAATTGCTTTCCGGGCGGGCGCAGTGGCTCATGCCTGTAATCCCAGCACTTGTGGGAGGCCGAGGTGGGCAGATCACTTGAGGTCAGGAGTTCAAGGCCAGCTCGGCAAACATTGTGAAACACTGTCTCTACTAAAAATATATAAATTAACTAGGCATTGTGGCATGTGCCTGTAATCCCAGCCTTTTGGGAGGCTGAGGCAAGAGAATCACTTGAATTCGGGAGGTGGAGGTTGCAGTGAGCTGAGATCACACCACTGCACTCCAGCCTGGGTGACACAGCGAGACTCCATCTCAAAAAATAAAAAAAAAATTAAAAATTGCTTTCTTTACCCAGTATGTAGAAAAGATCTCTCTCTCAAGAAAAATGCCAAGGCACTCTTAATTGGAGGAAACAGCTAAACAGAAGAGCAAAATTAAATAGCAAATGGAATTTGTCATACAGATCAACAAATGATTTTATTCGTATCATTAATTCAAGAGGCTTTTTTTTTTTTAGCATCATCACCATGTAGTTCCTAACCTAATGAAGTTGCAAGACATCATTTTCTTGAGCCCTGAAATTGTTTTAACTAGTCTCTAAATGTGAAACCTTTGGCATATTTCACATTAAATTTGAACAGAAGTACAGTCTAATACAGTCTTATAAGTCTCTTAATGTCAAGTTCATATCAATTGATATATTTTTATGAAAAATATAACACATATAGTGTTAGTAAAGAATAGACTAGAGAAAATGGTGCATGAAATAACTTCTATTTTATGTTACAAAATTTATGAAGAACTGAAGGTATGAGAGCCAATTGAGCATTACCAATATAATGGAATTTTCTTTCATATGTAGGAAAAGGAGCTGACATTAATATAAGGAGGAAAGATTATGTATTTTTGCCTGAATTATCAGGATAATTAAGTCAATCAATTATTTCACTTTGCTGTAGAAGATGAGGGAAAAGTGACCAAGCTTCTTTAATAATTCCAAAACTCTAATGATTAGGTAAGAGTTAGAAAAGACTCATTGCCCATTCAACTGGAGTGGAAACATCATTCATCAAGTTATGGTGTTGGCCCATGGCATCTGCCGTGTATATTGACAGTGTGACTTAGACATAATGCAGTTATATGAGTTGACTAAAATTTTCCCTACTAACTTTAGAGAAACACATTAGCACAGTATTCTCTTGATCAAATTAGTAGAAAACAGACTTATTTCCAGAAATGAATGGAAAATAACCAACAAATATATCCACTGGAAACTGCATTCTCTTGAACTCTTCACAAGGTTCTTTTATGAGGCCAGCCAAGCGAACAACAGAACCAACAAAGTAGGACAAACAAATTAAGCAAGGGCTTGGAACGTCTGCATTTGACATCCTGGACTCCTGTCAGTGTAGACACTGTGCCAGGCATTGTCTCTTTAAAGCACTTAGAAACTTAGAATATCAAAGAAGGAGTATGATGGATTAAAGCAGTCTATAATATATCAGGGAGCACCAGTCCTTCCAATACTTCTACAGTGTTTTCAGCCTAGAACACATGGACATTTTAAACCCTTTGTGGTTATATGAATAAAAATAAAGACTCTGGATAAACATTAAAAAAAAAAAAACTTTATGCAGCAGCCATACCCACGGAATTCCTTTGATGATACCATAGCTTGCTAGCTGATAGATATGGTTTTCTTGGAAGCAGGTAATGGAGAGGCAGGTTTGCATACAGAGAAATAGACAAAAAGAATAGATGATATTAGTCTAAAAATTGAAATGATTTTTTAAAAATAATGGATTTAATACATTAAAATATCTTTATCTTTACTATGAAGTCATGATTTATATAGCTTACACTGTTAGAATATGTTGGCTATATTTTTTAAAGCAGAATTCTGGGAAAATTCCCTTATATGTCATTCAATCATTCTTTTACTATAACTGTAATAAAAACCAACTGCTTCTTTAATAGGTGCATCTACACATCTTGCTAGAAATTTCCAATTATGATTTTCCCAGTAGCAAACAAAAACAAAATTAATGGCAGCTACATCCCCCAAAGCCTAAGCCATATTAGTAATGAACTCTCAAAGAAAGCTGTTGATGCAAAAAATAATAAGGTGGAAATTACTGTAATAATCCAAATGTAGAAATAAAGGAAAGAATTATCAAAATGCAGACAGCAGTTTTCCTGCCATGATCCCATTAACTGTTAAAATAGCCTGTGCACAGTAGTATTTCGACATTACTGAGATCTTTGAACTACATAAAATCCATATATTTTTAACTGTATTCTTTAATTAAATTGGCTTATATTGGACAGAAATTATTATCGTATAACCACACCATGCCCTAGCTTAGATTTTAACAAGCTAGTTTGTTTTAATGAAAGTGCTTGGTTGCGTTGAAATGGGAAATTGTGATCACACTTGTGGTGATCTTAATCTAAAGTAAGTCACAGAAACATGTTTTTTGCATTACTGGAATAAGATATGTGATCCTTTGTCTTCACTGAAGAAGCTTTATAGCTCTTCCAAATAGTGACTAAATTTTAATCTTTAGGGCCATGCAAGTAGGCAGACTAACCTAGATGGGCTTTGATAGGAAATAGGGATTTAGTAGCAGGTAGTCTTAATTACTATTGGCAAAATGCCTTAATTTACATTTCTAAGAGTCCAGAAGACTTAAATATAAGATGCAAAATGGCTTTAATCTACTTACTGTTAATTTTGAAATCGTCACATAAAATCTAAAAACAGACTGTGGAGTCTGAGAAACTTTGATTCATCTGCAAATCCATCATATTCTAGGCAATTAACATCTGATGGCCTCCATTTCCTCTGTGAAATGGGGATTATAAATAAGCACCTGATAGGGTTGCCTTGACAATTTAATGACAGACTATATCTAAAGTTTCTCAAATGGCTGGATATAACAGCCATTCAATAAAGGTTCCCCATCCCTCACCCATGTCTGTATATATCTACTATTTGCTTTATGTTTTAAGTGCTGAGGCAAAAATAAGATTGAATAATTAAGGCAATGAGCATTCTTGAGATATAATTAGTATGTATTATATTATTGTAATATATTCTTGCAATATAATTAGTATATCGTATATAGCAAAGAGCCATAATACTAAGTAATGATAATAATAATACCCATTGAAGACTTACTTTTATGTCAGGCACTATGTTTTACATGCATTTAATTGCATTTAATTTCAGATCAGTTCTGCGATTTAGGCATTATTGTCATCATCCTCATCCCTATTTTACAGATGAAATACTGAGGCTTAGAAAGACTGATTGCCCAAGTACCATCTAACGCCAATCTTGGTCTGCTAACTCTTAATTCCATTGACTAGGTGCTTTGACTGGTTGGGATCGGTGAAGAAAACAAGGAAGATGGTAATATCCCTGTCTTAGCTTAGAGAGACGGTGTATCAAAAAAAATTACAAGCAAGGGCCCTACACCTGTGCTGTCCAGTATGGTAGCTACTAACCACATGGAGCTATTAAGGGCTTGAAATGTGGCTCTCATCTGTGTGCAGTCCTTGCTCTACTACTTACTAGCTTTGCCTATAGCAACTTACTTACCCTCTGTGCCTTTCATCTGAAAATGGGGATAATAGCACCTACTTCATAGGGCCATTGTGAAATACGGGAATTGATATATACATAATAGGCTTAGTGTCACCAGTCCATAAGAAGCTCTCTCTATATGCTTGAAAGAGGAAAATCAGCAAGACTTAGTGGTCTACCTGATTGTAGAGGTCAAGAAAGAGGAGGTGTCATAGTAAGTCCAAGTTAGGAACTTAGGTGATTAGAAAGACTACTCACAATGCCATAAGAAATGTGAAAAAGTTCTCAGGAGTCAACTCTTGCTCTTTGCAAACTTATGTTTGCTAAACAACTCCATTTACATATGAAAGTTTTCATCCATAATCAAAGGGACACAGAAGACAGCCACCATATATGAGAGAGCTGTTCCTTACATGGTCCTGGCACATCCACAAACCTAGCTTTTGCCTTTCGACTCCCACCCATACTTAAACACCAGGCTTACTGGCCCTGAGTGACTTGCTGAGTGACTTGTGGTTGGAGTCAATTTATTGCAGCATCATTTCTAATAGCAAAAGATGATAACCTAAACCTCCATCAGTAGGAGGCTGGTCACATTCATCTAACAGATCCTTAAGGCAGCTGAATGAAGAGAGAGGTTTTATATACGAATATGGAACTGTTCACAATGTGTACTTCTAAGAAGAAAAGAAAGGTATGTATAATAATGTTAGTTACTATTTGCTAAAAAGAAAACAAAGAGGGGTAAATACATGTATTTGTTTGAATATGCATGGAGGATCTCTGGAAGGGGTAACAAGAAACTTATTCCTTGCCTTTGAGAAAAAAAAACTAGGTGGCTAGGATATAGGGATGAGAGAGATTGACTTTTCTCTGTATGTCTTTCTGTACCTTTTGAGTCTTGAACCTCGTGAATCTAATACATAAAGATAATCAAAATTTCTGATAAACTAGTTTCCGGTTGGAAAGTGTAAAGGGGGAGTTAGTTAATTGAGGGAAGATGGCATAAGGAATGGGAAGATGACTGGAATGGCTCGCAGGAGCCACTTGGAGATGGAGGCTCAAACTCTGGTTTTCAGGCTAAATGCCTACTGCATTAATTATTTTTTGTGTCCTCTAATTTTAAGAAAAAGGCAAATGCAAATCACTGTTTTAAGGTACCACCTAATAAAAATTCAACTGCCATTTTATTAGGTTCAGGTGAACATTTCTGTGGGAACTCAGCTCTCTGCTCTCCTGCTATCATGCTATCAGGCTGGTAAACCACTTAAGAAAAAAAGATGCCATTCTGTGTTTGGAAATCTCATTCTAGTTGTGGAAATAAATATATGAACTCCTGATTATATGATGTGATGAGGCCTGTAATAGAGGGATGCGCTGGGGAACTAGTTATACCTAGTGGGAGGGGCTGGTCAGGAAGGTCTCAGACATGGAAGTAGCATTGGCACACACCTGGAAAGCTAAGTTTAGTAGGCAGAGAGCTTCCATCCAGATAAAAGAAGGGACAAGGTGAAGGAGGAAGGTGTGCAGGTATGATGGTATATTCAAAGAGCAGCAAGTCACTCAGGGCCAGTAAGCCTGGTGTTTAAGTATGGGTGGGAGTCGAAAAGCAAAAGTTGGTTTGTGGATGTGCCAGGACCATTTAAGGAACCGCTCTCTCATACATTGTGGCTGTCTTCTGTGTCCCTTTGATTATGGATGAAAACTTTTCATGTGTAAATGGAGTTGTTTAGCAAACATAAGTTTGCAAAGAGCAAGAGTTGACTCCTGAGAAATAGCCGAATGGTGGGACATATAGAGCATATTCTAGAAGAGGTGAGGATATGAGAAAAGATATGACAGACAGACAGATGAACAGGGAACCTAAGGATACTCGAGAGTTAACATTGGAGCCAGGCTGAGGTTAGGAACTCAGGAGATATTTCAGATAGAGGAGCCCGGAAGCACTGGGCAACTGGCTTGGCTGTTGGTCTTTGGTCTTTTATTTCTGCATCCTTTATTTCTATAGCCACTAGCCTTTGCCCCTGAGACACTGCCTTGACTTGATTGGCGTTAGCAGACTGTACCAGCACACTGGGTGCCTCTGTGTGGCTTGTACCCTAGAGCTCCTGCCTCTGGTCCAGTAGGTGATGGGCTCCCATCTCCTTTATTCTATGACAGTTGCAGGAGAGGTGTGCATAACTGGTCCAGAAGCCCAGACCAAAAAAACCTTTAATTTTCTTAGTGATGATAGAAGTTACCCATGGGAGATTCAGAGCCCTCAGTTTGGCAGTGCCTCCTACTGCCATCACAGGCTACAGTGATCTTGTAAAAGGGTTACACAACCATGGAGGAGCTAAGGGAGCCTTCTGGCTTACCTGTCACATTAATGCTGAGGGCTCTTTCTCTGTTCACCATTTGGTATGGCATTGCCAGTATTCTTGTTTGCCTCTCTGTCGCCAAAGTTGCTTATTGCATATAGCTCATTCCATGAGAGTTTAGACTAGATAATTATATAGGCAGCTTCATTTAAAATGCTAATAACCTTACCTAAATAGAGCATATTTCTAGCACAATTGGATTGGGCAGCTCTCCAGGCTAGATATCTTGATTCAAGTTACATGATCATTTTTTTTAATCAGCATTGGGAGAATCCTTCCCCTTCCTTGGGTAGAAAAGAGCTTCTTGTTTTTGTTCCATTTTGAAATACATATATCCAATCAACCAGCTTATTTGGAGCCTTCTTCTATGTGTTAGGCATTCTACTAAATGCTGAGTTGATACTAAGATAAAGTCCCCAGTAAGATCTTCAATGAACTTACTGTCTAGTGGGTGGGAGGAAGTAGTGGAACAGACGCAAACACGAAGAAGTATTAGAAAATCTGGTCAGTACCATGATAGAACTCTGTTTGGGTATTCTGGGAGCCCAGAAAGGGTGTTCATCGCCATGGGAAGCAGGGAGCTTTGGCAAGAAGTGACATCAAAGTGATGGGGAGGAGTTGACCAAGCAGGAGTGTAAGGGGCAATGGGAGCAACAGCACTGAGGTGAAGAGCAGTCAATTTGCTGTGTTTATGGAACTAAGATTCATCTGGTGTAGCCCAAGTGGCAAGGCCAGGGGGCTGGCAAGAAGAAGATTGGAGAGGTGGGCAGGAGCTAGATCACAGGAAACTTTTTACTGGACTTCATCCTGCAGGTGGGAGATAGAAAGCCATCCTGTTTAGGGAGACAGGTTGTGGAGACGATTAAGGACAAGAGCCTGAGGGTCAGAACTGGAAAGGAGCTCAGCTGGACGGAAACATAGAAGGCAGATGAGAGTTGCATACATGTCTGGAGGGCCTGGGCCTGAAAGGGAAACTGCGTGAAAGTTTATATTTGGTTTTTAGGGCAAAGAGATTGAAAGAGGGGAGTCACATAATCAGCATACATTTATGAAGATCACCCCCACAGCTGTGTGGCAAGTGATCAGAAAGGAATAGGACCAGAGAAGGGCAGGAAAACTGGTCAGAAAGCAGGCACCCTAACTCTGGTGAGCAGTGATGAGTTCCTGGAAGTGGAGGTGGCAGCATGTGGGAAGGTGGGCCACATTTAGCACTTTATGCCTGTTCCAAATTACTTTTCTTAAGAATCATGACACTAGGGTATTAAATAAAATTATTTTCATTGACTCTGTGTCCTGTCCCCAGCTACACTGATGCTACCTATTCTTAGCATAAATATCTTTTCCTTGGGGAAGCCTCCTTCAGCCCTCTAGACTGGGTGTCCCCAGAGCATCCTGTACATCCCCAGTTGTAGCTCTCCCCATGCTTTCTTTTAATTTCTGAGTCAGCTGCCTGCCTCCTCTGCTGGACCTTATCCTTCATGCGGGCAAGGAGTCTTTTTTTCACAGAGTGTTGCTCTGTTGCCAGACTGGAGTGCAGTGGCATAATCTCGCCTCACTGCAACCTCCGCCTCCCGGGTTCAAGCGATTCTCCTGCCTCAGCCTCCTGAGTAGCTGGGATTACAGGCAAGCCACCACGTGCAGCTAATTTTTTTTAAATTTTTTTAAATTTCTTTTTATTTTTAGTAGAGATGGGGTTTCACCATGTTGGCCAGGATGGTCTCAATCTCTTGACCTCGTGATCTGCCCGCCTCAGCCTCCCAAAGTGCTGGAATTACAGGCATGAACCACTGTGCCCGGCCAAGGGCAGGGACTCTTTCTTGATGCTGCCAACACTGGTGTCTAGTACAGTAGCTAGACATAATACAAGTGCATAGTGGATGCTTCATAATTTGTTAATACATGAATAAATGAATTATTAATTCAGATATGCAGGGTCTCTGAATTAATAACTCATTTATTGTTAGTTCAACATTTTTTAAATTTATTCTAAAATAGTGATTATCTCTCCTCCAACCCCATACAGTGTGATATGTTTCAGGAACAACAAATGCCAATTAACAAGTAGTATATTGTTTTAATGATTATTTTAATTGTTATAGATATCACTCTATACTTCTAATTTTTAAAAATAAACTAAATAAATGAATAGCCCACATTTTAAACAAATATTTATAAATACTAAGATCACTTCTCTGGCTGTTTATTTTGAAACAAAACCAAATTGCTTAGCTTAGAATTGAAGAGCCTTAAAGTTTGGGCCTTTCCTCTTAGCTGTCCACATGGAAATCCTTGGACACTCTCCGGCCTATCTCCTGTTACCAGGCACACTTGTGTCACCAACCTGCTCATGAGGGGGCCCGTCAGGAGGCCTCCTCCATATCCCCCTCCCCGTTGTGAAAAAGCTCAGTCTTGGCCGGGCACAACGGCTCATGCCTGAAATCCCAGCACTTTGGGAGGCCGAGGCAGGTGATCACCTGAGGTCAAGAGTTTGAGACCAGCCTGACCAACATGGTGAAACCCTGTCTCTACTAAAACTACAAAAATTAGCCGGGCATGGTGATGCACACCTGTAGTCCCAGCTACTCAAGAGGCTGAGGCAGGAGAATCATTTGAACTGGGGAGGCAGAGGCTGCAGTGAGCCCAGATCGTGCCACTGCACTCCAGCCTGGTGACAGAGCAAGACCCTATCAAAAAAAAAAGAAAGAAAGAAAGAAAAAAAACTCAGTCTTCCTATACGCCTCATTGCAAGTTTGGTCTTTGTGACGTTTTTCTTGGTTGATGTGGACATCCTAGAAGTTCATGTCAGCCACGGCTCAGTCCAGACCTCCCCTTCTCTGGGTGAAGAAACTTGTCTTGAGGAGCATCTCTGCCCACATGGCCTCAAGCTTCCTCAGTTCTCACTAGCTCCCTCCTCCCCCGCTACAAGTAACACACAGACCACACAACTCACCACTTGATTCTACACTGTCTTATTCTTTGGTTGTCTTTTACATTTAGTCTCATTCGTCTGACAAGGTGAGGTCTCTAAGAGTAGGGGTCATGTGACACATCAGTGCTCTCGCCAGCCCCCACCAGCACTGGGATACCACATGTATGTGATAGGAGAAGCCAGGTGCTAAACACTTACTAATGTGACTGTGAAATGGACACTGTCCCCAAGAAACATTTCATTTAGCTCAGCCTTCTTGGCCCTGGAGTTCCTTCCTGGATTCACACACTGACTTCAATACAGAGGGTTTAAATAATGAAAAGGTCGTATGTTTCTGGTGGGTGTCACACCATCCCCGAACTTTGGGGAGCTTTTCTCTGAGTGACTTACTCATTTTGTTGACTGAGTCTGGTGAGAACTTGACCTCCTACTGTTCAGAGACAGAATGAGTTGCCATGACAGTACATTTGCCACATTTACGGTGTCTCTTTGTTTTTATTCTTCCTATTTCTCACCATTCAGCTTATTTGTTTTCCCTCCTCTTAGGATTGCCCCCTGCGGGTCACTTTCTCAGTCATTTTGAGCTCAGCCTAATCAAAGACTGAGGTTATGAAGTCGATCCTAGATGGCCTTGCAGATACCACCTTCCGCACCATCACCACTGACCTCCTGTACGTGGGCTCAAATGACATTCAGTACGAAGACATCAAAGGTGACATGGCATCCAAATTAGGGTACTTCCCACAGAAATTCCCTTTAACTTCCTTTAGGGGAAGTCCCTTCCAAGAGAAGATGACTGCGGGAGACAATCCCCAGCTAGTCCCAGCAGACCAGGTGAACATTACAGAATTTTACAACAAGTCTCTCTCGTCCTTCAAGGAGAATGAGGAGAACATCCAGTGTGGGGAGAACTTCATGGACATAGAGTGCTTCATGGTCCTGAACCCCAGCCAGCAGCTGGCCATTGCAGTCCTGTCCCTCACGCTGGGCACCTTCACGGTCCTGGAGAACCTCCTGGTGCTGTGCGTCATCCTCCACTCCCGCAGCCTCCGCTGCAGGCCTTCCTACCACTTCATCGGCAGCCTGGCGGTGGCAGACCTCCTGGGGAGTGTCATTTTTGTCTACAGCTTCATTGACTTCCACGTGTTCCACCGCAAAGATAGCCGCAACGTGTTTCTATTCAAACTGGGTGGGGTCACGGCCTCCTTCACTGCCTCCGTGGGCAGCCTGTTCCTCACGGCCATTGACAGGTACATATCCATTCACAGGCCCCTGGCCTATAAGAGGATTGTCACCAGGCCCAAGGCTGTGGTGGCGTTTTGCCTGATGTGGACCATAGCCATTGTGATCGCCGTGCTGCCTCTCCTCGGCTGGAACTGCGAGAAACTGCAGTCCGTTTGCTCAGACATTTTCCCACACATTGATGAAACCTACCTGATGTTCTGGATCGGGGTCACCAGCGTACTGCTTCTGTTCATCGTGTATGCGTACATGTACATTCTCTGGAAGGCTCACAGCCACGCCGTCCGCATGATTCAGCGTGGCACCCAGAAGAGCATCATCATCCACACGTCTGAGGATGGGAAGGTACAGGTGACCCGGCCAGACCAAGCCCGCATGGACATTAGGTTAGCCAAGACCCTGGTCCTGATCCTGGTGGTGTTGATCATCTGCTGGGGCCCTCTGCTTGCAATCATGGTGTATGATGTCTTTGGGAAGATGAACAAGCTCATTAAGACGGTGTTTGCATTCTGCAGTATGCTCTGCCTGCTGAACTCCACCGTGAACCCCATCATCTATGCTCTGAGGAGTAAGGACCTGCGACACGCTTTCCGGAGCATGTTTCCCTCTTGTGAAGGCACCGCGCAGCCTCTGGATAACAGCATGGGGGACTCGGACTGCCTGCACAAACACGCAAACAACGCAGCCAGTGTTCACAGGGCCGCAGAAAGCTGCATCAAGAGCACCGTCAAGATTGCCAAGGTAACCATGTCTGTGTCCACAGACACGTCTGCCGAGGCTCTGTGAGCCTGATGCCTCCCTGGCAGCACAGGAAAAGATTTTTTTTTTTAAGCTCAAAATCTAGAAGAGTCTGTTGTCTCCTCGGTTATATTTTTTTAAGTTTACCATGCTCAGTGAAAAGGTGATTGTCACCATGATCACTTATCAGTTTGCTAATGTTTCCATAGTTTAGGTACTCAAACTCCATTCTCTAGGGGTTTACAGTGAAGAAAGCCTGTTGCTTAGGTGACTGAACCATCCTTCAAAGTCTCAACGAAATAGGAGGGAAACCTTTGGCTACACAATTGGAAGTCTAAGAACCCATCGAAAAATGCCATCAAATGAATAATGCCTTTGTAACCACAACTTTCACTATAATGTGAAATGTAACTGTCCGTAGTATCAGAGATGTCCATTTTTACAAGTCATAGTACTAGAGATATTTTGTAAAATGTATTATGTCCTGTGAGATGTGTATCAGTGTTTATGTGCTATAAATATTTGTTTAATTAGCAAAACTGAAAAGTAGACTCTTACGAGAACAATGAACAAGCAGTGGATACATGTCAATGAGTGCACTTTTTTTCTGTATTATTGCCCATGATATAACTAGAAATAAACCTTAGTATTTCTTCAAATATCTCTTTAATTTTGACACTGAAATAACCATAAAGATTTATTTTTCTGTTACCTCAACAAGAAGAATTTGAAGACTTCAAAATATTGAGCAGAATTCATTCATACTTAAAAATTTATTAGCCCTGCATTTTCATAGGAAGACACATTATCTTCTGGACTCTAGCTGTTCTAATGGATTATAATCAGAATGGAAGAGAGAAAGCATATTGACTTTTTTTGAGCGACATCTCTGACTTTCTTTAGTCTTTAGCTATTACTGGATCTCTTAAGACAGCATGTGTTAATCTTAATGTATATTGTTATCACTGTGCAGTTGCTGTTTACTTGAATACTATTGTGTTCCTATATTCCAGGTTTAAGTAGATTTCATGCCTGGGTGGCCAAACAACAGTCTTCATTTTTTTTAATTGAAAAGAAGTTGTGTCTGGATCAGTAAAATTATACAGTGTGTGAGTGTGAATATAAATGTGTGTATGTGTGTTTCTGTCCTGTAACTGTTACAGTAATGTCATAAAGTGAGAAAACTGTGACCAAGTATAAACTGTTACCACTTGCTGCCCTCTTGCACATGGATTCTGTTTCTAAAATTGAGTTCTTCCTGTAATCTTGTTGATAAAAATACTGACTCCGACCATTCAAAAATTTCACCCCATCCCTCCTTAAGAGATTGGATCAAGTATTACTAAATTGACCTTTAGGTATTACATAAGACCAGTGTTTAGCAAGAAATAATGACAGACATCCAAGTAAGGGATGTATTTATAGTGTTATTGCCGGGAAAGGAGAGTACTTTGGTTTCTGAGCACCGAATATTGAGCAAGATGTCAGTCACTAAAAGGAAGACTTGTACAGAAAAGCAAATGGTAACATTTTTCAATAGCATGTGTAGGTAGTATGCACTATATGCATCACGTTAAAGTAGGACTATCACACCCAGCCCATGTGGCTAAAAAAGCTGAATCAGACAGTGGATGAGACACGAAACGGCAGTGAAGAGCCGACACCCTTGGCATTGACGTCTAGATATGCTGCATCTGTGCTTTGCCCACATGCCCTTGGTGACAGCTGAGCACCCAGCTCTGTCTTGGTAGGTTTGGTCTAAGGAACAGACCTCTTCTTTGCTCGTGGTTAGCAAGATACACTCAAGCATGAAGATAAACACAGCTGCTTTCTTCTTACACCCTGGTCTCATACTCCTTCATGGAGCCATGGGTGCCCATTGTTGGGCCTTTTTCCAGTAAGGAATGATAATTGCTGAAGAATCTACTTAACCCTGACAAATTTTAATTATAATCTTTTCTTATACAGATAAAACATGACTCCTACAAGGCCCCAAGGTCTACATAGTCTGAAGTGAAGTAGAGAGCTGGCATCTATCTGGTGATTTCTAGCTCTCGAGATACCCAAGCAGCCTGATAGGGCAGTTCTCCTTCTTGCAGTTCATGCTCTAAGGCAGGGTGTGGCTTGTGAGATACTTTGCATTGTCTGTCTGCACACCTTGAATCTGCCTGCTGGTTCCTTCACTTTACCTCTCTGTCATGTGCAGATGAAGGCTCAGGGTGCTAGAGGATTAATAAGATCTCTTTCTAAAGAAAGGAGAGATTATTTACAAGAAGAACTCACCAGGGTCTAGTTTCCATTTAAGAATTGCCAGTGTTTTGTCCAGCATCATCTTGAATATTAATCCACATGTTTCAGAGCTCACCAGGCAGTACCAATGTTCTTTTCACAGCTATGAAGAGCTAGTAGAGATGAAATTCTTGTTATGGTAGAAAAATCTCACGATTCATTTTTGAAACTGCATTTGTGCGTATGCAATGTAGATTTTATAGTGTGTTGTGCTTTCAAGATCTAAATCATATATAATAAATTAAGGGACAATGGGGCTGACAGCACTAAACTTGGTGCTTATTGATATTCTAAGAAATATCTGTGAAATATCATCACGTATGTTATACAACCTTCATTTAAAAAGGTTTAAAACTAGTTAGATTCACTTTGACACTTTTCATATCATTTCTTAACCCAAGTGACGGAAACATTGTCCCCAATGAATATACTCATTAGAATTACCATTTGTTAATATCACTCATTAGCCCCATAATTAGATCCATTAATTTAAATATGATTTAAATTTAAGTAAGTTTTATAAGGTCTGACATCAGAGGTATCTTACTTTCCTCTGAGGATGATGTACTTGCCCTGACCATGCATTTTACCATCACACATGTCTTCAGAAAGGGCCAAATTCCCAACCTGCTCATTTTTTTTTTATCAGAGTCATGATGATGAATCAGTCCTAGAATGTTTCATTTGGACAAGTAGGGCTGCCTCCAAGAGGAACCTCTGATTTATTTTGTATGAAATACATGTGAAAGAATATTAATCTGAGAGATGCTGTAGACATCTGTCCTACACTTGAGATGATTTCCAAGCCTCTCTGGCACTTTGAATTAAGTCTATTTGGTATTAAATGCCAAGGACCTTTTGCTGCCTAAATCCACTTTGCAGGAAATAGGCCCAACCACCAGATGAGAATTAGGCCCTGGATAAGTAGCACTCTAGTTACTGTCCTGTTGATTAATTTCTGCCATTTCATGTCCGTAAAAGAGACCACCCATATCATGCACACAATTAGATTTCTCACACTCTAGCTGTATATTTGTATGATATTTTAAAATCTCCTAAATGCTGGGCAATGGCTATTAACAATTAATTGTCTTGCACTGGCCTTCTGATGAAATGTTAACAATGCCTATTGTAATATAGAAAAAAAATTCTATCTACTGATTTGGGCTGAATGTATGTAAATAGGTTTCTGAAAAGTCAGATGTTTGAGCAGTGGCCTACAAATCAGTAATTTTTAGATGGGAGAGTTTCTTTACATTGCCGTGGCATCTTAAAAGCTATCTTCAGGTAAATTGACTGTACTAGGCCTACTGGGGATCAGAGTTCCCAAGAAAGGAAACCTTTTCTTGTATCTGGATTCAAATTTATTTCCAATGTTTCAAGTGGAAAACATGACTCTTTATTGTCTGTAAATCTAACATTATTACTTTTCCTCTTAGAAGAATATTGTATTGTTAGATGTTTGTTAAGCTGGTGACATCGTTGCAACTGCTGCAGTATCTTCGTTAGTAATCTGTATAATACTTTGTATACAAGTACTGGTAAGATTGTTATTAAATGTAGCTTCAGTCATTAAATTACTATAGCAAAGTAGTACTTCTTCTGTAATATTTACAATGTATTAAGCCCACAGTATATTTTATTTCAATGATGTAATTAAACTGTTACTTATTCAAAGAGAAAACATCTCATCATGTCTATTGTCCAAAGTTACCTGGAATCAAATAAAAATTCTAGATTACCATGAAGAACATAAAATGCCTTTGAACTCTCCCTTATTTCACAGTCTGATGGCAAAATACCAAGGATTTAATTTCTAAAAGATTGCCGAACTAATTTATTCCTCAAAAAGACTTAACGACTTTACTTGAAAAGTGGGGACATATTGGATTAATCTATTTATTTTTAACATAGGAAAAACACAAAAAAAGCTATTTTTTACACAATAAAGCAGAAAAGGCCACCACACCTTTAAAAAGCATTATTTCATTAAATATTTTAACTGATTTTGCAGTAAATTAAAACAAACATACCATTCATAATGTGTAAATTGAGACTTAACAGACATAGTACAATATAAATTGAAAGAATTTATAAGCATTATATATTTTGAACCACAGAAAAGAGATAAGTGCTTTTCAACACAGTTTGTAAAAACTCATAATTTCAATTTGAACAATAAGAGAAAATACCTTTAAATTTTATAATGAAGAAAGCATTACAATGAAGTTTAAATATTACTATCTGAAATAAAGTATGTTTGCAGTCAATTTTGAAAGATTTTAATTTTTTCAAGTAATATTTGAAAATAGATTATATTGAAATATTGAGAGTAGATTATCTTTGCTTTCTAATAACTATAGTCAAAAATTGATCATTTTGCCCCTTTTAGTAAACTCTAGCTAGGTGCATAAGCTGAATGCTTCTTAACAAAAAGCAAATGATAGATATTCTTAGCTCTTAAATTTCATACTGAGACGATGAGAGAAAGATACTTATTTCAGTATCTTCATAGAGTATCTTAAGACTCAAAAACTAATCTACAATCAATATATGTTACTATCTATATTGAAATATACATTTGGGATCATGTAGAAACAAAATCAATTAAGACATGCAGAAACTCCAGTTTGCCTCAAGGATGGTTCCAACTGGAAAATTTCTGTACTCATCTCTAGAATATTCTGTAAATTTTTCCTGGATTGAAGGTGATACATGTAAAGTTCTTGGCTCCATATTGGATTTTAGAAAGTGAACAGTACACATCATCATTGTTCCTTTACTCGCTACCCCTGGAATGCTGATAGGAGAAATTTGGAGGATATATATCTAGTTAGCTTAGGAGGTGAAATATGTAATGGGTTGGTCTCCGAACACCTCAGAAATGCTGGTCATTAAGTACTGTCTTAACCACTTCAAAAGTTTCTGGGTAATAGTAAATAACAAATACCTGGGCTTATAGACTACATAGTTCCCTGTGACATATCCAAAAAAAGGGGAAATGACCAAAAGAAATTGACAAATGGGAAGAGTGGTTAAAATATTACAGTTGCAGCCTTAGCTTAAGAGAAAAATCAGACACTGGGACTCCCAAGTATTAACTGCAGCACCTCCTTCATTACTTTGAACATGCTCAAATATTTGTAGAGCAAACAAATAATTGTTCTCAACACTAAGAAATAGGTGACTAATGCAGCACTTTACGTGTTTATTTTAATAATAATAGAATACAACTTTGGGTAAGCCTGATCTATTTGAAAATGTTCATATGTTCCTTACTGAGTATGCAATCTTTTTGGCTAATATCAGAATCATGACAAATGTCAAAGATACCCAGTTTTGATCCAGGCAGCCACTGTGTTGAAAAGATCACTGGAGGAGGAGTTACCAGCTGTGTAGATGCAGACCCACTTGTAGCAGAAATGTAGAAGTGTGTGCTCACTTTCTAGCTGTTTAGACTCAAACAAGCCACAACCCCTGATTCGATTTTCTCATCTGTAAAAATGCCAGCTCTGAAAATAGCAGTAACATCAGATGGTATAAAGTGTTTTGAAGAGCTTTGAAACCTGCAAAAGGCTACAACAATGTAAAGTATTAGAATTAATCTGTGTTGGAATACTTCATTTTGGCTTATTCAGTTAATAATGTCTATACCAGTTCTTTAGCTAGTGATCAGGACAAAGACACTATATTTTATTGTGCCTACTGAGTGTCAGGCATTGTGCCAGCGACTTATATATATTATTTAACCCTCACAGCATCCTTGTGATGTCTCTCTTATTAACTTCATGTTATTAGCAAAAGGAAAACTCTATGAGGTAAAGACAAGGTAACTACGGTTAGAACCCAGGACTTCCTGATTCCAAAGCCCAAATTATTTTTATTAAGCAGTGCCTCCTTTTATCCACTTTTCTTTCAGTTAAAGCCATATATTCCACAAGTATTTATTGAAAATTTCCCATGTGCTAACAAATTTAAAGATGAAAACCACCACCTCTACCTACCAGAATGCCTAGTAAAAATAATGTTTAAAATTCTAACGTCTAATTCTACATATGTAGGCTCAAAGAGGCCAAGTATCTTGCCCAAGTTCACATGGGTAGTTAGTAAGTTGCTCTTGAATGCAAACCCAGGTCTTTTGTCTCTAAACTCTGGAGCTTTCCATCACACCACATTGCAAGGGAGCATGGGTGTGTGAGGTACATGTTTCCATTTCCTTTCCTTCCCTTTCCAGACAGCAGCAATTCAAAAACTTTGTCAAATATATTCTGGATGTCAAAATAAATTAAATTTGTGTTCTTTGTTACTTGGCCTCATATGAATCATCACACACCTTGGATAGCTGAAAGAGTGGTTGAGGGGAAGTTAGATTTATTTTATCTCCAGAGCCGGGCACTAAAATAATTCCTGGTCCCACCTACAGTAGCGAGTTTTCCAGCCCTTTAGCCACTTTCTTGTTTTGATTTTAACTCACTTATTTAAAAAAAAAAAAAAACTTGCCTTTTATTTTTAACTTGTACATAGAATATGTCATTGAGGAAATAATACTCTGATAGCCAGTGAAGTGTAAATTGTGAAAATTGTAAAATACAGTTTAGCAAGTATTTACTGAGAACCTACCACGTACTTGGCATTGATAACAATGATTGGTATTTATCTCATTTAGTATGAGATGAATCATCTCATTTAATCTTCTCAGCCACTCTGTGCGGTATTAATGTTCCAGTTTGACAGACGGTAGCCTGCTGAAGATCACACAACTAGTAAGTAGTATAGCTCAGATTCACTCTTAGCTATTAGGTTACTGAGTTGAGACCCATAAGTCAATTTCTATATAAGTGAACTGTGCTGTGCATATATCCTGTTCAACTCAAGCAACATTTATTATCTACCATGGTGAATCATCAAATTACTGAAGATCTAATTAAAGTAGGTGAGCACTTAAAAAAATAATTGCAACACAATGCAATCAATGCTAAAATGGAGGAGGCTATGGGAAACTAGAAAGGGCACAAATACCTGATTTAGGAAGAAGAGATGATGCTTGAATAGAGCACTGAAGACAAAGTAGGAGCTAGCTATGAAAAGAATAAAGGCAAAAATGGGGATAAAGGAAGCTCCAAGGAGATAAATTATGGTGAGTTGGGGGTAAGAGGGGAGAGATGTAAGACAGTGTGATACGTCTAGTGAATGACACATAGTCTCATGTGTCTGGGACATGGTACCTGAAGGAGAGTAATGAGGATGAGGGCAGAGGGCCAGATAACCAAGGGTCATAGATGCTAAGGTGATTAATTGTTCTTGATGCACCTGCATTGTGGTTTACAGAGGTCTGAGAAGATTCATAATATTAGTCAAAAGGTCAAAGTTTAGATAGCTTTTTTCCTAGTTCTGCTAGTTCAGAGATTTTTTACAAAGCATTATATATATATCTGTAAAAGTATCACTTCCTGCTTTCCCAGAAGAGAGTCCGGGGTGGGGGTGGGGACTCTATATCTTCTTTCCACATTAGCTGGCTGCATATTTTCCCACTTGATGACATTACCATCATTGCTAGAAAGTGGATTATTCACTTGGAACAGAGGGACATCAATTAACTCCCCACACATAGCAGAGTCATCAGTCACAAAGTGTTCTTGGTCATTATTCACCTGGGCTGGGGCAAACCCTCTGATCTCAAGATGACAGGGACCGTATTGAGCACTAGCCCTTGGGGTTTCCAACCCTTTGCCCTCTTGCCCCCTTTGTAAATAAGATTATTGCTGCTGCTACTGCTTGGTTTGCCTGAAGGGATACAGAAATCCCTTAGGGAACAAACAGATAAGGGCTAAGGGGAGAATCTTTTTAAACTGTCCAAAGCAACCCAACCCTACACCTGACCCAAGTGTACTTATTTCATTCATATTGAGTGACACAGACTGCTTTTCAATTAGGAGTTTGAGTTTACAAAGGAAGGAAAAAACCGAAGATATCTTTGGATTACACTTCTAGGAGGGAGTAAAGCTTTAAAATATTCTGGCATTAACCCTTTTCCAAATCAATTGCACATTTCACAGCTTTTATAAAGATTTTACCATACACATTTCACACAATTTTTTTTGTGTAAATTTTGTGTCTTTTTAAGGGAGAAGGAGCTTTGCCATATATTTTTGGACACATTATATTACCAGCACTTACAAGCCTAATAACAATTTTTCTGGATTGTGCTTCATTAACAATCTCTGATTATTCTACAAAGGGACACAGACCCTTTAACCATTCAATTCAGCCTCTGATTGCTTGTCGTGTTAAATCCCAATCTTTCTAACCTGGGTGCCTATGAGCAATTTGTCTTACACAGTAATCCAGTGTGAATACTCTCAAGTGTTTTTACCCTCCCACTGATTGAAGAAAACCTTAGAAAACATCCTCCAGTTCTTAAGAGAGGGAAAACCCCTATGTATTTCATCATTATTTACCTAAATTAGATAGATCCAAATATTCCTTGGAATAACCCAAATTAGGCCACACTCACTGCAAAATGCCACTGTCTCCTAGGGGGCCTCTCGAGAGATATGAGTGTGATGGACACGTCATCGTTGCAGCAAATATGGTTCAACAAAAATCTTGGTGCAGTTGCCCCTCCCAGAGAGCCCTCCAAGAAGATGGGGCTCCATGTGAATTGACTTCCTTCTGAGCCTCATTTCTCACAGCCGTTACGATGTGCAAGTGGAGGGAAAACAACAGAGTTCCTACATGAAGGTAGGACTGTTGGTAGTATTTTCTTTAGTGGTGATTCTGATCAGTCCCAAAGCATGAGAACTCTTTGTTCTAATCACATTATGTCCAAGTGGAGGAAAATAGGAAAAGAAATACTGATTCTTAGAAACTGATTATGAAAGTAAATTCTTTAACAAGGTGGCCTAAGGAGATGCCTGAAGTAAAGAAGCTTCTTGAGGCTTTGTGTGCATGCTAGTAGACTTCCCTTGGTGCTTAGGAACCAGAAACAAACAATACTGTGGTTAAAACGTGGTGTCCACCAATGCAGTCAGCTTCCATGACTCTCCATTTCTAATTTTTCCTGCCCTGTCTTGTGGGATAGGTTACTAACTGATCACTTGCCTATAGAATTTTCATTTAGACCAGAAGAATCAGAATACACTCATTTTTGTTTATAAATGAACATATGCCTAAACAACCAAAAGAGCCTCCAGGTCTGCCTCTAAGGATGATTAGGCATGTGTGAGGGAAGTTGTCATTAACCAAAATAGGACTTCTCATCTCAGATGCAAAGATGAGAATGAATACCAAAGCCAAGGAAGAGCCGTAAACCAAAAGACTTGGAAACAAGGCTCAGTGCCATTGTTCTGGTTACTATCATCTCTGACTTTAAATAGTACAAAGCAATCTTAAAAGCAAATTCTTTCCTTCGTGTCCAGGGCTAGAATATTCCAAGTGTACCCAATGGATGTCAGGCAGTGAGCCAAGAGAAAGTCAAACAGTAGGCAAAAGCAGATTTACTATGTTTTAAACATTTTTTTTTTTAAATCTGGCTTGTTTTTTATGGCACTATATGTTTGTGCTGGAACTCTGAAGCCGTGTGAACAAATGACAGCAAAGACAGAGCAATCATCTGGAAAATGGGAGCTAAAAACACAAGCTTTTGTCTAGGAGTAGAAGAGAAAAGATGAGGCATAAACAGCAGAAAAAGATGAAATTTATAAATGAAAATGAGCTTATTCTGATTCTTTGGGTCTAAGTGAAAATTCTGTAGGCAAGTGATTAAAGTATTTGCAAAGATACAAGATTTAGAAACTTAAAATAAAAACAAATACATAGGCCTTTCTTACCCAAATATACATAAATACAATAACAAATACATTTAACATTAAACAAAGCAAAAGCTTCTAAACCTGACTATATGAACTGCTCTCCTTGCTTTTCTCCCATATGTGGAGAGTGAGTGTTCAAGAAGCGTAGCAACCTAATTAGATGTGGCCCATTGAAAACTTTATGTTCAATTTACAATAAGCATTTCTCAGCTTTGAAAGTGGAAACAGCCAGGCTGTTTATAATATTTCCCTGGAAGAATGAGTCTCTTCATCTACCAGATATTCAATGAAAAGCATCTTGGCAGATTTAGCTATACAGGTGTTTTAAGACAACTTGATATATTAAAATTCAAATTCATAAAAAAGATAAATGGGGAGGGAATTATTTCTTCACATAAATACTTTGCACCTGCAAAACAGCTCATTGCACAGTGAGCCTTGAGTTGTCAACTCGTCTGGTCGATTAAAATGTAACTAAATGTTCATAAATCCATTTTACCAGAACTTTTTCTGAAACAGCTCTGTTGTTCAAAGTGAGATGTTCCTACACTTTAAAACATTTTCACCTATCTTACCCTGTAATCCTACACAAGTGCTTCTTGCATATTTTTGTATTCTGCAACCCAGAATTCTTGGATAGGCATGGCAACCTGAACATGCTCAGCACTTCAGGGCATAGGAGCCCCTCTGCAGATCTGAAATTGTGTTAGGGATATAGGCAAAACCTCAGCTATTCACAATAACAGTGGATGGGAATTAAGTGCGTAATGAAATCCATAAATAATCCCTAGATCCCCGAATCCTTGATAGCCAAATATGAAACATTCTGTCCTCATCAAAGATTTTGTCCCTGATATTAACAAGTGGGAGAGAAGTTTGATTAAAGTCTGATGGCTTCTCTCACTGACCTCTGTCTACAGACAGAACTAACAGGCAAGCAAGTGGTCAGAGAGCAGCACAAGGCCTGGGAACAGAGACACTCTGCAGACTGTGTAATTAGTTCCTAAATAACAAGAAGATCATAAGCAAGGCAAAGAACGCTGAGCAGATTTTACTGCCATTCAGCAATGGTTTTGTCCATGTCGGCTGCATGCCCAGAAGCCTAAGCACCTCAGCCTCCTATAGTGTGTTGCAGCCTCTCCCAAGGCTCTCCAAAATGGCCATCATCTCTAGCTATGTCCTCAGGCAATGGCTCCCTAAAGGTGCAGAGACTCAGTGAAGCTACCGTGCTGAAGCAGAAAGGACGCTAAGCCTGAGATGAAAGCCTGACTTAGTAGCTCAGTTTGATGTTGGCTGTACTTCTTTCCTAACCCATGTATGAGGCCCCATTAAATCTTTCTCCTGGTTGCTTCAAAGGGAAAATAGGCTGGCATTGTGAGTAGACAGGATCACTTCTTTGGCCACACCTTAAGTCTGTAAGGTATAGTATTAATGAAAGTTTGTTTGGAGATGGAGTCTCGCTCTGTCACCCAGGCTGGAGTGCAGTGGTACGATCTCGGCTCACTGCAACCTCCGCCTTCCAAGTTCAAGTGATCCTTCTGCCTCAGCCTCTGAGTAGCTGGGATTACAGGTGTGCGCCACCACACTTGGCTAATTTTTATATTTTTAGTAGAGACAGGGTTTCACCATGTTGGTCAGGCTGGTCTTGAACTCTTGACCTGGTGATCCACCCACCTCGGCCTCCCAAAGTGCTGGGATTACAGGGGTGAGCCACCGCGCCCGGCCTAATGAAAGGTTTTAGTGGCAGGATTTGGACAATGAGATATCAGTGGAAGTAACGTTAGATGGGCTGTTTCTTCCCAGGAGCCCCCAGTAGGGCCCAACTCTATTATCCGATTTCACCCCAGCAGTTTGTTTGCATTCCTCCTTACCTTCCTCCAAGAGCACTGACAGCCAGAAGGGTTTGAGAGGAAAAGTGACAAACCTTTGCTATGTAGCTGAATTGCTAGGAGAATTCTTTTACAAATATGATTCTGTCTTCTATGATCAAATTCAGTGCCACTTTGCTCTCTCCAAAGCCTCCTGGAGACTCAGTAACAGTCAATCTATGTGCATAGAATTCATACATAATGTCAAACCCTGCAATATATATTTTTTCCCAAAGGTTACATATATGCAAAGAATTAAAGGCACTGAAAGTTAAAACAAACAAACAAACAAAAATAAACAATAGTTGATTCCTAGTGGATTTAGAAATATACTTGAAATTTCTCCATGTTACTGATAGGTCTGTTTCAGTCCTGATTTGTGATCTAATTTTGGGAATCAGTGCAACATAGATTGAAATATCTAACTTGTATATTTGACTAGTCAAGTTAATAGGATTGTACAATAATTCTCAACTCTCAGATATTGTGTTATGATATTTTGGTAAAATTGCTTATTGCTACATTGTCTTTGACAGGCTAAAGCACTGTGCAAAGACCAGATTGCTTTATTCTTTGATGATATTTGGCATTAATCAACCAGAATTTATTTATTGATTTATATGTATAATTCCTTGATTTTAAATATCCATTATGGTTCTTGCCAGCTTTCACTTCTTGCTCCAGTGATGATTATTTTTACTAAATCCTACGGGATATGAAATCACTTGTAAGGGTGTTAGGAGAAGTGTAGGTGACAGGATGCTTTCTACTATAAAACAACATTGATCTGTGCATTTTCTGCCTTATAGGACTAGTTTGCAAGGCATAAAATGCACAGACTGCAAGGGTTCATCACACAAGTTGTGATTTATCCAATTAGGAATTAATTCAGATTAACAAGATCCTTTATTAGTCAGCTAACACCCTCATGGAACATTGAACATATTAGTCATTTATACTTTAGTGTAAATTCTTTTAAATAATAGCTTCAATTATATGTATTTTTTGACAAGCACTTTAACTTCACTCACCATGTGCTGGATACTGTTCCAAATGCTTCCTAAATTAGTATGAGCTAATCTTGTAATATTAATCAGAGTGTCTACCTGCTATACTCAGGACAGGTCTTCCAAGTTTAAAGTTCTTCCCTAACTTAAAAAAAAAAAAAAGTCACAGCATGCGTAGAATACATTATTTCCATATTACACGAGAGTAAACTGCCAAAGCTGCATATGGCTGGAAACCACTAGCCTCAGGCCCTATGTAGCCACTCTGAGGACTGAGGAAAATAACTCAACCCTCCCAAAGCTGTTTTTCACACATTGGTTTAGAATGTCTGACTTAGGAAATGGAGCTTTAATTTGGCAATTATATAGAATAGGGAATACTGGAGCATGAAGTATGTCTTGAGGGGAGTTGGAAAGCATTGAACAACGTGGAGCAAGAAGCCCATGGATTCTTCTAACCTGTCTGAACGTGAAACAAGAGGATTTTTCTTCATTAGTTCTTACGGTGCCATTAGAAAGATTTAAAGTTGATATGGTTCTGGTATTTATGGAAGAGATACTGTAATCCATGTTGCTATATACATCTTCTGTGTTTAAATAATATCTGCTGTGTAGATCCCGATCTGTTGTCAACCTTTCCTTCAGATCTGACAGGCTCTTCTGGTAATTCTCCTGTGCACATCTTGATCTCATTTCTGAGAAGGTCTGTGGGCTGCTTTCACCACCTCAATCTAATGTCTTTTAAGTTTCCAGCTCTGTCAATCAATGAAATAAGTGCTTCTTCAGCTTTTGTTTTTCATTT
The DNA here is from genome assembly GCF_009828535.3 of Hylobates moloch. NCBI lineage: Eukaryota > Metazoa > Chordata > Mammalia > Primates > Hylobatidae > Hylobates > Hylobates moloch. Next base: position 105,838,144 of record NW_026652277.1, on the reverse strand, counting down.
TTCTGTTTTTTTTCAGACAGAGTCTCACTCTGTCACCGAGGCTGGAGTGCAGTGGCGCCATCTTGGCTCGCTGCAACCTCCGCCTCCCAGGATCAAGAGATTCTCATGCCTCAGCCTCCTGAGTAGTTGGGATTACAGATGTGCACCACCATACCTGGCTAATTTTTGTATTTTTGTTAAAGATGAGGTTTTACCATGTTGGCCAGGTTGGTCTTGAACTCCCAACTTCAGGTGATCTGTCTGCTTCAGCCTTCCAAAGTGCTGAGATTACAGGCATGAGCCACTGTGCCCAGCCTTTTTTTTTTTTTTTTTTTTTTGAGACAGGATTTGGCTCTGTCACCCAAGGTGGCATGCAGTGGAGTGATCTCAGTTTACTGCAACCTCCACCCCCTGAACTCAAGTGATCTTCCCACCTCAGCCTCCTATGTAGCTGAGACTTAAGGCATGTGCCACCATACAGCTAATTTTTGCATTTTTTTGTAGAGACAGTGTTTTGCCATGTTGCCCAGGCTGGTCTCGAACTCCTGGGCTCAAGTGATCCAACCACCTCAGCCTCTCGAAGTGCTGGGATTATAGGCATGAGCCACAAGCCAAGCCAGGAATTTCAGTCTCTAAATAAAATATTATAGTAAGTCATTTTTCCAAACAAAAATGGTTAAAGGTGATTTTGATGGGCTGCAATGGGAGAAGTTCTGTATTCTTTTAAAATTAGTAAGAATATTGTTGTTCATATACGTCATTTTTTTTCTACTTGAAAAGTGTTTTCCAATAATTTGTTACTTTCACTCAATTGAGTGTATTTGTTCTCCGATCTCCATGGTTCTTATTGTAGGCATGTTCTTCTATTTCCTAGTAATAACTGGTATCATGTCAGAACCTTTCACTTCTGATTTAATTGATGTAATTCTTTGACCCAAGAAGCCAAAAGTCACTTACAAAGAAATTGCTTTGTAAAAACCCATCAGGCAGTAGCCATTACCTGCTATTTACAGCCTAGATACTGCCATTTACAAATGTAGATACTAGAATCACCTGAGAATTCCTTAGCTTTAAGGTCATGTACAAACACATAGCAAATCTGGGAATTAAAACATTTTAGCCACTGTAATATCCTCCAAAGGCAATGCAGTGATGATGGGTTTGGAAAGCAACTGGAGACCAATGGGGAGGGAAATAACAATGGAAAATGCCCAAATTATTAAATCAATGCATTGAAAATTTCCTCAGTCTCGCTGCATAACATCTGAATTTGCAGAATAAGTGAGGTTAAGTGCAAAGTTTAGAAAACAGAGGTTCTTCCACCTGTGGGAGGTTAGACTACAAAAAGCTGCTGCATTCTTTTGTCCATAAATCCAGAGAGACTAAGAGGCAGTTAAGTTTACAGGGGTTTCGCTGATTAAGAGCATAAGCTCTGGAGCCTGAGTGCCTGGGTTCAAAACCCAGTTCCACCATTTTGTGACCTTGAGCAAGTTATTGAGCTTCTCTACCTCCAATTTTCTCTGTTCGTACCTATCTCATAGTATAGTTTTGAGAGTTCATAAGAAATACACACAAATAGCAATGTAAGTCAACCATTTGAAGAATAAAAACTGGCCAGGCGTGGTGGCTCAGGTCTGTAATCTCAGCACTTTGGGAGGCCGAGGTGGGCGGATCACAAGGTCAAGAGATGGAGACCATCCAGGCCAACATGGTGAAACCCCATCTGTACTAAAAATACAACAATTAGCTGGGCATGGTGGCATGCACCTGTAGTCCCAGCTACTTGGGATGCTGAGGCAGGAGAAACACTTGAACCCGGGAGGCGGAGGTTGCGGTGAGCCGAGATCACGCCACTGCACTCCAGCCTGGAGACAGAGCGAGACTCCATCTCAAAAAAACAAAAAATAAAATGAAATAAAAACTAATTATTCTCATCTTTTCTTATTATCATGAACATCTATTCTCCAAATAATCCATTTTCTAGAGTGAAAAATATGTTGAGGTAGGTGCCTTCCACTTTGATAACTTCTACCTGTATCATCAGGTATTCCTCGGCTCTGTGGCAACCCATCCCTACCCTTGTTGCCTGCACACATGGTCTGCCTTGGGCAGATACAAAGGTTGGGATACTGGACCTATTGAATTTTTCCTCATTATGGCAAAGTTGCATCAGGAGCACTTTCATTGTGGTTTGGTTCTAAAAAAACTCCAGGAATGCTTCTGAATTTACATTATAATATTTGGCATCTCACACTGGTTCCAATATTTTGGCCACACACACAAAAGGTTTTCAATTGTCAATCATTTCCTTGTTGTTTAACTAAAGAACTATGGAGAATCTACTTTAGGACCACATTATAATGCTGCCAAACAGCCCACCCCTGGGCTGTAAAATAACCTGGAATCCAACCCACCCCTCCACCTCCACCCACAAATCAAAATGCCTGCAGTCTCCAGTGCAGAACACTAAGAGGGGCCTTCTTATATTTGATATCAAGCATTTTCTTTCACTACACACATATAGAAGTATAAAAGAGCACTACACTCTTATTAAAGGAATCCATCTTCCTTTTTCTTTCACCCTTCTCCCAGTACAATGCTGTGTCACCAAATGCTGCTTCTGTTAACCCTGCCATTAAGGGAAAGAGATGTTTTCTTTTTTTATTATTATTATTATTATACTTTAAGTTTTAGGGTACATGTGCACAACATGCAGGTTAGTTACATATGTATACACGTGCCATGTTGGTGTGCTGCATGTTCTCACTCATAGGTGGGAATTGAACAATGAGAACACATGGACACAGGAAGGGGAACATCACACACCGAGATGTATTCTTTTTTATGTTTGTTTGTTTGTTGTTTTTGAGATGGAGTCTCCCTGCAACACCCAGGCTGGAGTGCAATGGTATGATCTTGGCTCACTGCAACCTCCACTTCCTGGGTTCAGCCTCCCGAGTAGCTGGGACTACAGGCACATGCCACCACATTCGGCTAATTTTTGTACTTTTAGTAGAGACAGGGTTTCACCACATTGGCCAGGCTGGTCTCGAACTCCTGACATCAAGTGATCTGCCCGCCTCGGCCTCCCAAAGTACTGGGATTACAGGCACGAGCCACTGTGCCCGGCCAAGAGAAGTATTCTTTGCATCCAAATGCGTTCCTTCTTTTCCTTTATAGATACCGACTATGTCTAGTTAAAAGCACTATTAATACTATTCTGCAGGCAGAGTGTGGGTTGATCTGGTTGTCTAAGAACCATGAATAAAAAAGATGTCTATAGGAAAACTTCCTCCAAACAATAACTTCCTCCTTACAAACAAGCTTTGGGAATGCAAGTTACCTCTAGACTAGCTTCAGCCTCAAAGATGCTGCCTTTACCTGTAACAGCTGTTAAACTTTAGTGAGGTCAGCTGATTTCTTCTTGTTTGAGATGGGCCATCTCGGAGAGTGAAGAACACAGCAACAGGCTATCTATCTCTCAACATGCTGTGACATAGAGCTGCCATTTGCACTGGCCTGAACTGGACCTGTGGCAGCTCTGGGCAGGTTAATCATTTGGTATCCCTTGGAATGGATTTTCATGAATTATTTTCTCAAGATACATTGAAGATGAAAGTTGAGTATTACTCTGAAGGAGACTCAAAGAGAAAAACCACCGGTAGTATTGTCAGAGGCGTTTAAACAAGAACGACTCCATCTTGAACTGGGGCTGGGTAAAATGAGGCTGAGACCTGATGGGCTGTATTTCCAGGAGATTAGGCATTCTTAGTCACGGGATGAGATACGAAGTCAGCACAAGATACAGGTCACAATGACTCTGCTGATAAAACAGGATAAAACCCACAAAAATACAAGATGGCAATGAAAGTGAATTCTGGCCATTCTCATTGTTCATTGTACTATAATTATAATGCATTTACGTACAAAAAGACACTCCCACCAGCACCATGACACTTTGCAAATGCCATGGCAGCATCCTGAACTTATCCTACATCGTCTAAAAAGGGGAGGAACCCTCAATTCCAGGAAATCCCTGTTCCTTTCCTAGAAAACTCATGAATACGCCATCCCTTGTTTAGCACATAATCAAGAAATAACCGTACTTATACTCAATTGAGCAGCCAATGCCACTGCTCTGACTATGGACTAGCCAGTCTCTTGTTTCTTTACTTCTCTAATAAACTTGCTTTTATTTTACTGTATGGACTCGCCCTGTTAAATATAGTGAAGTCCATGTTGCTCTTCAAAGAATCAGTTTGTTAGTATGTTCAGCTCTCTTATTCTTTGTTCTCCATTTTAAAGTTTAACTTTCTGGTTCTCTTCACCCCCTTGCTTCTTGTTTCAGTAAACAACTTTCCCACCAGTTCTAATAAAGTAGTTCACATCTGTTCCCTGGTCACCTGGTCTGTCCTGACTCATCCCAGTCACCTGCTCTGACCTGAATCATCCTGAGTCACCTGTTCCATAACCGTCCTTCCCACCAAACTACTCACCCCACCACTCCAGCTCGTACCCCTGCTTTCTTTAAAATAACCAATCAGAATTAGCTTAGACTGTGCGGTCCAACCCTAGCCAATAGAGCAACAACAGAGCAGTAGAGGCTACCTGCATCAGGAATAAGAACCCCTTCCCCTCCCTTGTTCAGGTGTGGTCTTGCCATTACTCCATCTGTGAGTCACACCCTTCTATAGAAGTAAAAATTGCCTTGCTGAGAAAATTAAATTTATGTTTCAGTGCTATTTCTTTTGCAGCACCAAAAATTTATTTATAACAGCCCTGAATTCTTTCTTGTGTAAGATCCAAGAACCTTCTCTTGGAATCTGGATGGGGACCCTTTTCTAGTAACAGTATTGCCCCAATTTGTATGCCCAATCACAAAATAAAAGCCCTGCAGATAACTGGACCTACTTTTTTTTTTTTAGACAGAGTCTCGCTCTGTTGCCAGGCTGGAGTGCAGTGGCACGATCTCGGCTCACTACAATCTCCACCTCCTGGGTTCAAGCCATTCTCCTGCCTCAGCCTCCCGAGTAGCTTGGATTAGAGGCACACACCACCACACACAGCTAATTTTTGTATTTTGAATAGAGACAGGGCTTCACCATGTTGGCCAAGATGGTCTTGATCTCTTGACCTCGTGATCCACCCACCTTGACCTCCCAAAGTGCTGGGATTACAGGCGTGAGCCACCACACCTGGCCTGGACCTACTTTCTTTAAAAGGTACTCTGTGATCTACCACTGAGCTACAATCCATTGGCTGTATTCTTGGTAATGTTAGCCTGGGTGTACAGCTGACCCTCTCTTCCACTCCTGGTTAGAAAGCCTCATCTAGCAGTTGGGTGACTGTGCAGCCCCATGCTAGAGACAGCAGGCCTATATTCAATTTCCACAGGGGGTAATGAAGAGGGGAAACCAAACAGACTATAATTAGCTATTGGTTTCTTTCTTGAAATTTTTATCAAGATTCGGTTTAAGAAACAGTCTTTTTAAACCTAAATTAGTCCTCAGAGAAACTCATGAAAATCTGAAGGCACAATAAGAATACCTGGAGCCTAGTAATTCTCAGCAGTTCCATTCCAGGTTCTGTTAGGGTGTTTTAAACTACAATGAAGAGCTCTTTCCATTAAATTGAGCAGTAAAAGCTTCGCACAGTGCTTCTTAAGCATTCGCTTGCATTGGAATTATCTTGAGTATTTGTTAAAACATAGATTGTGAATCCCCAAACCCAGAGTTTTCAATTCAGTAGCTCTGGAATAGGAACTGATAATTAGTGTTTGTAACAAAGTTTCTAGGTGCCGCTGATCAAGATAATGTATTTCTCAACCATTTTAGGTAACATCCATCACAATTGTAATTAAGTAAGATGATAATTCGTTGTTTAATATTTGTCTTCTCCTTCAGAATGTAAGTTTCTTGAGGGCAGGAATTGAGTCCATCTTGTTCACTATAATAACCCCAGTTACTTCTATGGTGTCTCAAATATTTATTTGTTAAATGAATAAATGTTGTAATATTTATTACTTTGCTGTCTGCTTCCATCTCTCTTAAAACCATATTTTTCTTAATAAGAATGGCAGTTATAATAATAAGAACTAATGATCATTAAGCACTTAAAACATACTAGAAATTATGCAAGTTTTGACAGCCATAGTCTCATTTAGTATCATAACAATCTTCTGAAGATTTTGTAGCATTGTTCCCTGTTTCACAATTGAGGAAACTGAGATCCAGGGAAATGAAGTAACTTGAGACAGGTCCCATTACCGGTAGGTTACAGATCCAAGATTTAAGCCAGGCAGTCTGACTCCAGGTTCTTAAGTACTGTATTACCGTGCTTCCTGTATACATCCTAGTAAAAATTACTATATGTTGTCCACAATCAGCCCCTGTTTACTTCTCAACTCTTTCCTTCACACTTACACCCAGTGGCCCAGCCATACCATGGTGCTGTACCATGCGTTTTTTACTTTTAATGTTTTTTCCCTCATTTTTGGTCTAGAAAACATCTACTCATCTTTCAGGACTCAAGCATCTTGTAACTGCCTAACGGGTTCTCCTTGCCCGCTGCCTAGACAGAGCTGATTTCTCAAGACAGGGCAATTGCAATAGAGAAAGAGTTTAATTCACACAGAGACAGCTGTATGGGAGACCAAAGTTTTATCATTACTCAAATCAGTTTCCTTGAAAATTCAGGCATTGAGGTTTTTAAGGATAATTTGGTGGGTAGCAGGTCAGGGAGAAGGGAGTGCTGATTGGTTGGGTCAGAGATGAAATCAGAGCGAGTTGAAGCTGTCCTTTTGTGCTAAGTCAGTTCCTGGGTGGGGCCACTGGACTAGATGAGCCAGTTTATCAACCTGGGCAGTGCCAGCTGATTCATCAAGTGCAGAGTCTGAAAAATATCTTGAGCATCAATCTTAGGTTTTACAATAACGACATTATCCATAGGAGCAATTGTGGAGGTTCAGAACCTTGTGGTTTCAGGCTGCCTGACTCCTAAACCATAATTTCTAATCTTGTGGATAATTTGTTACTCCTGCAAGGCAGTCTAGTCCCTAGCCAAGAAGGGGGTTTGTTTTGGAAAAGGGCTGTTATCATCTTTGTTTCAAAGTTTAACTATAAACTGTTTAACTAATAAACAAAGTTAGTTTGGCCTATGCCAAGGAACGAACAAAGACAGGTTGGAGGTTAGAAGCAAGATGGAGTTGGTTGTGTCAAATCTCTTTCACAGTTGTAATTTTCTCAGTTATAATTTTTGCAAAGGCAGTTTCAGCCTTAAAATCTATAAAGCTTTTTCTGACTGCCTTCTGCCTGACCCCATTAGATAGGCTTGACCACTTCCTTGTCTATACCCAGCCTGTGCCCTATTCATCTACAACGTTTTATTGCTTTTTATTGCACTGTTGTTGGTCTGTTCTAGACCTTGCTCCACAAAGTCAGGGACTGGATAGGTCTTAATTGATTTTTGTATCTTCAGAACTTAATACAGATCTTCCTAGTGGGCATTAATAAATATTGCATACAATTCCCTTATTCTCATAATATTTATAATCTCTATATAAAATAAAAACATGCCTCTTTCTGATATGTAAACTGTTATCACACTAAAACTTATCCCTTTTAGCATTTTAAATTTTAATCTCTCTTGTTCTTATGTCTAGAGGTTCTATTTAGCTTTTTCAAAATCTACATAGTCTTAAATTTATTATATTCAGATTTGGTTAGCTAATTTTGACTTATTTGTGTGTCTTGATTCTCCTTCATGGTGATTCATTTCCTTGTGCAGTTTGTAACTTTTTAATTTGTGAACTCATCTTCTGCAGGGCTTATGTTTCCCTAGAGATCTTGATTGCTCTGGATGTGGGAGAGGAAAAAAACACTTTTGAGTCCTTTCAGATTTGTTTCCACTGGGGATGTCAAGTCACTGAATAGTGTAAAACCAGTGGAGGAGACATTCAGACCATAGCAACAGGTGAAAGATCAAATATCTACTAAAGAATTCTATGCCCATAATAGAAATTGAGCATCTTTTCTTTATTGATCCATATTTTTATACTCTAAGTTTTCCATGGGGTAAAACCGTATCCAAATGCAGCATGCCCTGAGATATCTGGGTGCCACGAAACAATAACAAAGCCCATGTATGAAAAGAAGTTATGTTGTCCACATGGAATGGGACCCTCAACATATCCAGTCCAGGGACCATGGGTATCCTAAAAGAGCAAGAGTGAGAATCAAATCCCAAATAAGAGAATTCACATAGCTCACCTTCTTTCCACTGCTTGAAATCTTTTCTCTTGCTGAATCCCTTTGGTTCTTGAAATGTTTGGTTTTGCGTATTGGCTTTTTTTTAAAAATCAATATATTGTCTCCAACTGTTTTGCTTAATTCTGACTACAATCCATTTGGGCACAGGTTCTGGAAATTTTTCAACACCTTGAAACCCTCAAGTGAGAATAAGTAGCATTCTGTTAGCTAGACCCCAATGGGCCCCATCCCCAGTCTTCCTTATATGAAGGGAGATCAAACCCTTTAAATCCTTTAACATCAATGAAGTACTGACAGAATGGATATTGCGAAGGTATATACAATTTCTACACCAAATATTTTATCTTCACACTAGATACAGGGAAATTCTACTCGCCACTGCCTGGCCCCGCCGTGCAAAAAAACAAAAACTAAAGCCAATCAAAAGTGTGACTAGCTTCAGATTTCATTACAATTGGGGGAAAATGAAAATATTTACAAATGGAAATCAGAAGCATAAGCACTCCTGAGTATTAGCTTCAAAACATCTTGCTAATTAGGCAGACTTTGTCATCTCCTTACCTTAAGTCAGTGTATGCAAGAGCCATCTATGTAGAAGCACTTGTTTTTATGGGATTTTTTGTTAGTAGTAAAAGATGTTTGTGTCAAAAGGCAGTATTTAAGGTTATCTTCTCATTAAATATGACACTTGTCACAGCATGATTTCCAGAAACAAGGGACAGTTAATGCAAATAGTTTAATATTACCATGTCTGTGATGTGTTCCATTACTGTCACAGTGTGTTGGGTTAAATACACTACTAGCCTGCTATATCTCCATTGTCCCTTTATCCTCATGGGCTACTGCACCCAAAAGAATGAGTGTCACCCAGCTGTGATGTGAGTAAATGTAGGGATTGGAAACCATTATTTTAACCTGTTATTATTTTTTTGACCAGTTAAAAGCCCTCAAAAAGCTTAGATTAAGCAACTGGCAATTCAACTGTTGACAACGCACCGTGTTCAGGGAGCAGAGGTGGCTTAGAGGATTCTACTCTGCTGTCATAATCTTCCTGATGTTCTCACATGGCCCCGTTTGATGGAAGCTGCTAAAGACACCAGTTTGGGACATAAAGGTTGTTTGTCTTTCGTTTTGCCTCCTATCCAGCTCCTATCCTTCTGATAATTTGGCTTCTTCTTTGGGGGCTCTCCGACTTTGGTCAGTAAGTGCAGTCTGAGAATCTGAAACATGTGTGGGGAGAGAAGTGGAAGGTCAGAGACCATGACAGTCTCATCCAGCAGGAGTCCACTTCAGTGCATCTACTGGGGGCAATGAAGGATGTTGATGAATGTTAGCATGGCTGCTCCTGAAACCAAATGCTTTCATTGGGATATAATATTGCTTTTTTCTGTGACTCTGCAGGGTTTCTGTGGCATTGAGCTTTGTTTGAAAATTCAAAGAATTCTCCAATGGCAAGCTTGGCTGTTCTAAAAAATAATCAATTAAAAACCCAAGTGCTTTAGACACGATGAAAGCAAGTCACAAGTGTTCCTAGTTTGCATTAGAAAAAAAGAAGAGAGCTTGAATGTTTTTTAGTACCAAGGACAGCGACAGCTGTCACCTAACGGGGTGAATTCCTCTCACAAAGAAACTCTAAGCAGTGGAAAATGCCAAGGTCTATCATTGTGGTAGCAGGTTAAACCAAAATATAATATGTTCTAAATATTTTATTGTATGATTGGTTTGATTTGATTGCTTTGTAGGGGCTGCAGACATGTGGAGAGAAAGGTGACTGCCTTTCTTTAGGTGCTGTAGTCTTATCAGCTATGTTAGAATTTCCACCATTTGATCCTACTGACTTCTGAGAAAGGTTTTCCCAAAGTGTAATATGTTTTGTTTTTTACTTATGCATTGGGTATATCATCCTCATCTAGCTGTCTCATTCATCACTGCACCAACTTTATCAACACCTGGAAATAATATTATGCACACTGTACAGCTATATTTCTGTAGTCTTCTCTGGATGTGAATGCTGAGAAACATTCTTTCTGACAAATCTCTTCAGAAAATAAGCATGGAATATATCACCTTTGCCTGGAAGGTGAAAGAGGTTGGGAAGAGGGCCCTGAGCTGTGTGTTCTAGTCAAGCTTTGCTCCTGCCATGGGACGTGAGGATGCTGCAGAACCCTGGGAAAATAATGGCCCTTGCCTTGAGCAGAAAATGTGGCTCTAGCCCCAGAAAACAGTCCCTCACCACACACTGCACCAGCTCTGCTTTCTCACAAGGCAGACAGGGAAGCCAATAATAATCATAATATCTGACACTTATTGAGTATTTAGGATGTGCCAGGCACTCTAGTGTTTTGAGCATACTAACCCATTTAATCCTCACAACAACCTTTCTATAGATAGAGCAACTGAGGCATATAGAAGTTCAGACATGCATCCAAGGTTACAGAGCTGGTAACAGCAAAATGGGCATTTGAATCCAAGCAGTCTGCTCCAAGCTGTTACTCTTCAAATCTTACTGCACCTGCATTGAATGTCATCATCAATGTGGAACATAGAGGTGCTAAAAAGAAAGGTCATGAATTAATCTAGTATTTTGAAAATACACATCAAGTACTAGATACATTAACAAATAATAGCACCTAAGAAAAACAATAAAGACCCTTGACCAATAGAATGAGCCAGGTAAAACAATATTGTCATTGCTGTTGTGTGTGTATATGTATGTTTGAAAGAGGAAGATGTGGTTCAGTTCTTGTCACATTTGTTTTCCAGTATAGTTTCAGCTTTCCTTTACAATGGACCCTTAAGTAACAGAGATGACAGCTGACATTCAATCAGTTTTATACCCATTAGGAGAACTTTCTCCTTTCCTTTCACTTCATTTTGCATATTTATTTGCATATATCTTCATAAGCAATGAATATGTGCCTTTTCCTTAGACCCAGTTATTTTCTTTTCTGTGAGACAGGTATTGCTCTGTTGCCCAGACTGGAACACATTGACAGAATCATGGCTCACTGCAGCCTTGACCTTCAGAGCTCGAGCTATCTTCCCACCTCAGCCTCCTAAGTAGCTGCAAGTACAGGCACACACCACCATGCAAGGCTAATTTTTTTTTTTTTTTTTTTTTTTTTGTAGAGACAGGGTTTTGTCACATTGCCCAGGCTGGTCTCGAACTCCTGAGCCAAAGAAATCCACCTGCCATGGCTTCCCAAAGTGCCGGGATTACAAGTGTCAACCACTGTGCCCAACCAATGACCCAGTATTATTTTTATCTCTGTTTATTCTCTATCATTGAATCCCTTTCTTTTAAAGGGCTGATTCTTTATTTCTCCCACAGCTCACCTCTTGGTGGTTGCTTCTTCTAGGCATCATTTTAGTCACTGTCAGAAGATTCCTTTTCGGCTGTGTTGAACATTTGAACTCAGGCTTCAGGGCCAAAGGTTTTTGGATATTAATTTTAGTGTCTCTACCATTGAATTATTGGGTTGTGCCACCCCCCAATCATCTGAGGATAAATTACTTGAGATGGAAGAAGGAGAGACAAAGTTCAGATTAGGAATGCTGAGAGAAGAAAAACAGAGGTCTAAGACTGCGGAGAAAAATGTGTTGGAGTGGAGGTCACCAAATGACCTAAGAGACTCAAAGGAGGTTCAGTGGAGGTGAACAGGGTGGTGGAAAGTTTCTGCTGATGAGGGAAGCCTATTGCATCCTCCACCTCGATAATATACACCAAGGAGCCGGTCCAACTCCTTTGACTACATGGAGTTCCAGGACCTACAAATATCAGTACTGTATTTGGTTTGGAAGGAAGAAGCAAACATCACCAAGGAAGCAGGACTGACTACATAACTTGTGGGGCCTGGTGCAAAATGAAAACGCAAGGATTCCTGTCTAAAAATTATTAAGAATTTCAAGATCACAACAACAGAGCATTACATCAAGCTTGGGGCCCTTCTAAGCACAGGCCCTGTGAGACTGCACAGGTTGCAGGACCACGAAGATGGGCTTTCTGGGAAGTTCCTATGAAAACAGAGTGATGTGTCTCTGCTGAAAAGTCTTTTATTTCACAATTAATAATTGGGTTTTGCCTGTGAGCCCAATAAGGGAGAATACACGTGATGATGATAGAAACTCTGTTGAAGAACTTGAGGTAAAGTATCAATTTTACAAGCAACTGTCAGAACACACAAAAAATCATGTGATAAAGTTGTACAAGCAGTTAATAATCTTCCTAGCAGCAGAAAGCTATCATCTCTGTCTGTGTGTGTGTGTTTGGAGATAACTCCAAACTGAAAGATATCTCCCTTGAGGACACTGAGTTAAATTCCAGGGTAGAAAGAAAGAAAAAAAAGGCAAGCATAATTCTGAGAGATTAGATGAAAAAGAGAAGTTGCTAGAGAAATGGGCAAGAAAGGGTGTGTATGTCCTGGTATCATGTGCATGCAAGTTATGTGAGAGAGGGAACAAGAAAAAAGAGAATTATAAAAAATGCAGCTATGTAAGCCAATGTAAAATTAGTATAGGTTAAGGAATCAAAACAAATGTTTAACTGCAAATGAAAATCTTAGGAAGAAAAATGTTTGATCTGTTGAGTGTATAGAAGCAGGGGTTGTGGGAAGGATGGGCTGGAAAGACTCTGATTAATCAGCTTGGAAATCCTCAAATTAGTAACTAATGAAAAACAAATTTGCTTTTTTCTCTCCTCATTAATTTGTATTATGTGAAGGAAATTACATTGACAATAAACAGTTAAGAACTGAACATTTTGTTAAAACAGAGGATACAACTGTATTATTAAATAAGTACACAGCAGTTCCTCTCAATTAGTTACTGTTTATAAAATGCAGTGAGACTCCTGGATGCAGAGTGCTCTGTAACTGTATATTATTATAGTTCTGATTGTGGTTAAAATGACCACGAATGAAAATAATACACATGCTACACAGGAATACGTGCATGGGAAAGCCACCGTCTACATTTAAAAAGGTGATAAAGATGATTGTTTCCTGGCTGAAAGAAAAGCCTCCCCTGAGAGAATGACATATGAACATGCTAGTTCTGCACAATGCATCTCTATGGGCTGTGCTCTGGGGTCAGTTAGGGCCCATAGAGGTCAGAGAGAACTGGTTAACAGCTATTCTTTACACTGTTACCTCCTGCTCAGCACCTGAATGAAACTGACAGGGATTCTGATAAATGCACCAGGAGGACAGGAAATCTGGTTAGTGTCACTTGGCTGCTGGTCACCTGGGGAGGCCAGAAAGGGAAACTACTGTAGACTCCTAGAATCTAGGCTTTGAAAAGCCCTGAAAAGAATCTGGAGTCCCCCTGGAAGGGCTCTAAGTATATCTCTAATAATAAAGCACCAAGAGGATCAGGATGAGTGGGGTGCAGAAAAAAGATGCAGGCAGATGGGAGAGTCTGCAGGAGCAAGTGGACACAAAGATAATTTTGCCTTTGAAGAAAGGTATAATTTTGGAATTGTGCTCTCTCTCTCTCGCGCGTGCGCTTCTCTCTCTGTCTCTCGGTCTCTCTCTCTCTCTTGCTCTCTCTCTCTGTGTATGTGTGTGTATAGTGTGTGTAGTATGAACTGTAGGTTTTGGCAAGAACTTACCTTCTTTGGAAACTAGGCCTAAAGACAACATGAGAGGAGATTTGGCCTACTGGTTTCATGGAGATAAAAGGAAACAAACAAATGAAAGCATAAAGTTGAACGTAGGCAGAAGTAAGCTCGAGGCATTTGTAGAGCAAGGAGTTCAGCAGTTGTCAGCCATCAAGATAAGGAACCGATAATCAGGACTTTTAAAAGGCCAAACAATTTTATGCCAATAGCTGCAGGATTACAAGGCAACATAAAATTATTTACTCACATGGTTGTCACCCAAACCCTTTTCCTTTGCATTTGGGTAAAAGGACTCCTTTTGAGCTGGCCTGAGCCCATGCTGTTTTGCATTAGGAAACATGGTTGCAATGATCAAGGATGGTTTCATTTTGGATTAACACTGGCAGGGCTCTGAGTACAGCAGTTGACACTGATGGGGCTTTTATCCACAACAGGTAGCTGAGTGAGCAGGCTGACCACTCGCAGGTGGCCATTCCCCAGGGATCTGCACCTCCTTGTGGGCCAGCCTTGGGGTGTTCTCTAGTCAAAACAAGAAACATAAATGTATCCCTGCTGCAATCTAATGCTCAAGGTGAAAATGTAAAGGAGGAGGCTATGAAAAATGAAGTTGAGATTGGGAAGTCAGGTAACAAAGTGATGGAAAGAAAACTAAAAGATTTACATGGGCTGTACAACCAGTTACTCTGTAGATCTCTTCTACTCTGAGGTTTCATCATTCCATAATTTCCTGAGGTATATAGAGAAAAATATACAAGTGTTTAAAAAGCAAAAAATATAAGAAAACTCAGAAATGTCTTTATTGATAACCCCACTGAAACAGGCTGGCTGGCTTCCTGCTGTGATCTGGTCTAGAAGAGAAGAACAAAAGCCCCTTACTGAAGCTCTAGCTTACCTAACTTTCAGCCAATCAGCAACAAGAGACCCTAGGTACCGTAAAACACAAGTTCCTGCTTCAGGAGGGGAGGGACTTTCCTGAAGGCCCGTATGCATAGTTAGGACTCAAACTCAATCTTTAAAGACATTTTCAAGATAGGGAGGATTTGTACATGTAAGAGGAAGAAAATGGAGCTAGGAAGAGAAAGGGTGGTGGGTCACTCAAGTAGAAGGCAGTCAGCCAGAGCATGAAGGAATATATGGAGCTTTGAGAATGAGGGTCTGAATCCTCTGGGTCAACAGAATATGGAAAGAGCATGGGTGGAGAGATAGTGGACTGAATGTTTGTGTTCTCCCAAAGTTTATATGTTGAAACCCTAATGTCCAGCATAATGATATTTAGAGATGGTGCATTTGGGAGGTAGTTAGGTCATGAAGGTGGAACCCTTATGATGGGATTAGTGCTGTTATAATAAGAGACTAGAGAACCTGCTTGCTCTCTTTCTCTTTCCACCATGTGAGCATACAATGAGAAGATGGCCATCTATATTCCAGAAAGAGGACCTTCACCAGAACCTGACCATTCTGGACCCCTGATCTTAGACTTCCCAGCCTCCAGAGCTATGAGAAATAATTTCCTGTTGTTTAAGCCATCCAGTCTTTGGCATTTTTGTTACAGCAGCCTGAGCAAACTAAGACAGATAGGTACTGCAGATCTGGCCTGTTTAGCCAATTATGACTGGACTTACACAAATTACACACTCTGGGAAAGAGAACTTCTACTACAGACAACATACATTAATTCATTAATTCATTCTCTCTTTCTCTTTCTCTCTCTCTCTCACACACACACACACACACACACACACACACACACACACCCCACCCTCATATACATATACCACACAAAGAGACCTGCTCCCACCAAAACTTTTATTTTTTATTTATTTTATTTATTTTTATTTTTTTGAGATAGTCTCACTCTGTCACCCAGGCTGGAGTGCAGTGGCGCAATCTCGGCTCACTGCAAGCTCCGCCTCCTGGGTTCATGCTATTCTCCTGCCTCAGCCTCCCGAGTAGCTGGGACTACAGGCGCCCACCATCATGCCCGGCTAATTTTTTGGATTTTTAGTAGAGCTGGGGTTTCACCGTGTTAGCCAGGATGGTCTCAATCTCCTGACCTTGTGATCCGCCTGCCTCAGCCTCCCAAAGTGCTGGGATTACAGACTTGAGCCACCACGCCTGGCCTAAAACTTTTAAAATAAAAGCTGTGCTTTGTCGGGCCAGGTGTGGTGGCTCACACCTGTAATCCCAGCACTTTGGGAGGCTAAGGCAGGCAGATTGCAAGGTCAGGAGATCAAGACCAACATGGTGAAACCCTGTCTCTTCTAAAAATACAAAAATTAGCTGGATGTGGCGGCACATGCCTGTAGTCCCAGCTCCTCGGGAGGCTGAGGAAGAAGAATTGCTCAAACCCCGGAGGCAGAGGCTGCAGTGAGCCAAGATTGTGCCGCTGCACTCCAGCCTCAAAACAAACAAACAGACTCTCAAAACATAAAACAAAAAAACAAACAAACAAACAGAAAGTTGTGCTTTGTCAACCTGTAGAAGATAGAAAATTAGATTTCTGGCTCTCTGGGTTTCCTTCATCTAAAGACATTGGTGTCAAAACCTCCCACTGGTATAAATGCCCCCTTACCCCTTCATGCTTGTCGTTCAGCACAATTAAAGTCCTAAGACACTGCCTTAGGAAATAAAGGAAAACTTGTCTTTCTCTTGCACCCCAGGGAGTGCAAAGCTAGTCTTGACCTGACATAAAGGAGAGGATCCAGTTCTTGAGATCTGACTAAGCTAGGTGCCCTCTCTCTAGTAAACACTATCTATGTGGCCACATCAAGATATACTAGAATTTTCACTAGAGGGGAGTTTATTGGTGTTGCAACTGTAGGGCCGTTTAAGTATTTATTCCACTCACAAATATGGCTGAGATAGGCTAGAAGACTCTTTGGCGGATTTGAGTCTAGAGATCTAGAAAAAACAAATGGAGGCATGGGTATATGATAAAGGATATTCTGAGAATAACGTGCCATTTGGCAGAAAAGGCAAGGTAGGGAATGGAAAGGAGCTGTGAAGCAGAAGATCTAGATTCGAATTCTGCTCTTTCAACTTGGTATTTGTGTTGCCTTGAGCCAATAACTTGCTTCCTTTATGCTTTGGTTTCCTCACTGATATCAAAAGATTAATAATGCCTGAAGAGTTGCCTAAGGCTTGGAAGGAAGAACATCTGGCACATAGTAGGTGCTCAATAATTATTTTGGAGAAAAAGGAGCAGCCAATAAAAGGTGAAGGAACTGCAGTGAGGGAAAGGTGTCTTCAGTGGAATTCTGCTGGCTGAATCATGAAAACGAGAGGAAAGAAAGATAATGTCCACACAATTTAGGTTGCGTTAACATGAATTTGATGTAGATGATAATAGAAAAAAGTCAATGAAGTGCCCAGAGGAGTGGAAAAACATGCCCACACATTGCCATAGCAGCAAGTACTAATGTATGATTGGAGGTTCTGAGAACTCTGGCTATATTGGTTTTAAATAATTTGTATGTTGTTAAATTATTTGCAAATGGCTGAGACAACAGAAGTTGTTTCCTGAAGAAAGGCAGATGCAGTCAGGGAGGGCTGAAGTGGAAAGGAGCAGTTACCAGATGTGTGGCTCCTAAGACACAAAAAGACAACGTAGCCATGAGCCATGGCAAGACAGGGAATAGAGTCACATTGACTTGCATTGAAGAATCGATCTTGGTTGTGAGCCTTAAAGACCTTGGGAGACAATTAGTCACCACATACTATTTAATAATGCACAGAAAACTTGGAACAAAATCAATTCAGCAGTCGAAACTGGCCAGTTACCTGGAGGATCATGAAGCGAGGCATGCTTCTCATTCAAAAAGCAGCTGATGTTATTCTCCAAAAGCCAGGCACAGGCAAGGAGAGGCAATTAAATTTTTCTATGCCCTCTGGAGACTGCTGCAAACTCTTTGGCTCACTTATTCCTATAATTTGCTGAAAGCATTGCTAATATATTTCACTTATAACTGACTCTATACCTCATAGCTCCAACAGTGGGTGTTGCTTAAAACTCACACAGATACATACACAGGCACACAAACACATACCAGGTTGTATACATACATGTATACCCTAGGTATGCTAGAAATACATTTTGGAAAGATAGGGAAAGGATTTAGAATACACAGAGGAGAAGAAACAAGGAACTTTCTTTCTTTTTTTCTTACCTCATATCTCTTCTTTCCCATTGAAGTGGACTTCCCATCCTTCCCGTCATGTAACTTAGTGGAGTGTCTTGGTGAAGCGTGGAGATGTCTAGAGGATCTTCCTCCTTTAATTATTGCCAGGCATAGGGCTTGTGCCTGATCCTGGCGACCGGCCTACTCACACCAATGTAGAAATTCTTCTAGCGAGAGAAATTCAGTCAACATCTGCCACCACTGCCAGAAGCCACCACTTCTCAGACCCACCCTGACCACTTTATGTTATGTTTATTGTTTGTCTCCCTAGCTAGAAGATAAATAAACTCCATTATGGCAGGAATCTTTGCTTTATTTACTGATGTGTTCAAATACCTAGATAGTCCCTGGCACATAGTAGGTGCTTAATAAATATTAGTTGAATAAATGAAAGTGCCTAATTAGTGCCAGGCGTATTAGTTGAATAAATGAAAGTGCCTAATTAGTGCCAGGCACAGTTCAAAGAGCATTGTATTTATTTAAGCCTCACTATAACTTGTACTGGTATTATTCTGATTTTACAGACAAAGAAACTGAGGCATAGAGAGCCTAACTAACTAGCCTGAGGTTACTCAACCCCTGAGTAATGGACCCAGAATTCAAACCCATGCAATGTGATTCTACAGCCCACAATGAGCTACCCCTCAGGTGGCCCACCCAGGAGCCCATGCCTAAAGGGAAAATACTCTCTTCAAAAGAAGGGAGTATATCTTCTGGCTTGCTCCATAATAAAATGATCTTAGACATTCACAGAGATTGTGTTACTGCAAAGGGATTTTAATAATGCTTTCAGTGTCTTGTAGCTAGGATGAAGATTGAATATGCTAATAACTGTAAATAGCAATTCCATTTACTAAGCATATTAGTGAGTCTGTAAATTCAACAGGTATTAAAATATGCTAATATGGTTACTGAAGAAATTGTTGACCCCAAAGGATTCAATTTGGAGCAGCAAACCAATTATCTCAACCAAAAGTTACCTGCAATTGCCCTGGTTGCTTTTTGATATGTTGATGACTTAAAATGTGAACTATCCATTTATTTATTTCTGCTTGTTAAACTTGAAAAACCTGTGCCATACTTTTTTAATTGCATCAATTAAAATGAGAGGCACGTACGTATCATGGATGTCATTGTATGCTTGTAATTAAACAGATACTGAGAAAAAAGGCCACTAAGATATTAACATTATAAAGCACATCAGTAAATAAGTGAATATTGTGGATTTTTAAGGCTAGTATTGTAAAACAATAAATATATTCACAAACATGATCACCTAACAATTCAGATCATGCTTACAGGGAAGAAAACCCAAATTAGCTCTTTCTTATTTTTTCCTATTATGGTATAAGTTATTTCATTTTTCCCTATTATGGTATAAGTTATTTCATTTTTCACTTATTAAATAGTTTATACTCTGGGTTGCATTTTATTGCCCCAGTAATGATAGAGCACCCACACTGCGATACAAGGAATCCAAATGTATACTTTTGAGTCTGACTTCTTTTGCTCAACATAATTGCAAGATTCATCTGCATTGTTATGTTGTTGCTTATGTTTATGTTATTATGTTGTTATGTTCATTTTACTCATTCATTTTGAGGTATAGCATTCCATTGTGTGACTATACCACCATCTATTTATCATTTTATGTTTGATGTTCATTTGTGTTGTTTCTGTCTTGGAGCATTATGAATATACTCCTATAGGTATTTTTGTACACGTTATTTAGCATACATTTGTGTATATTTCCATTGTAAATGTACTCAGGAGAGGAATTTCTGGGTCACAGGTTATTCATATGATTTGCTATAGTTGATGCTGCCTATGCTCAAGAAGCAGTCCCAAGACAAAGATTTGAATGTCAATAGTTTGTTTAGGCAGTGATTCCAGGATGCACTGGAAGTCGAAATGGAGACATAGAAAATGAAAGAAAGCCCTTAAACAATGTATTATCCAACAAGTTACCACTGTGAGTAACTGGAGCTGAAGAGAACAGGTTTCAGTTATTGCAGCTGAGAGGTGAAGAAACTAAGGTATTCCTCTACCAAATCCCCATCAGTCAGTGTCTGGGAAATGCACTAGGAGGGTGAGAGGGTATATTCTTCAGCATTTCTAGCTTGCCTGCAGGATGATGTGCTCCACAGCCAACACAAACCTCTCAGGCAGAAAGCCAGAGGTGAGGGTTATAGGTAGCCTTTAGCAGGTAGAGGTAGTACTGCAAAGTCAGGGGCTGACAGCATCTACTATGGTAGCTGAGCTCAAAAAAAAAGAAAGGAAAATCCCCTGGGGCAAAAATGAACAAAGAAATTTAAGACAGAGCAGTAATCAGGAGATGATACCACTGCTCAAATGAGCTTCAGATCAGATGTGGGTTCTGAAGGCCAGGGGCCGGGAACAAAAGACATGAGCTTGGGCTTGTGTGAGGTTGGAAATGAATTCCTTATGTGAAACCTTGAGCTTGAAGAACTGCCTTGTTCATAAAATGAGGGCTTAAAAACTTTGTCCATCAGAAACAAACAGAAGCTTGCTGTTTGTCCAAGGCTTTAGCTGAGGAGGGAGGCCAGTTTTCTACGAGAAATTAAAGTCTCCAGGCCTGCACCACATATGGATATGAATCCTGAACTAATACTATCTCTATGGCATAGGAATATTAAGCCAAAAATCAGCATGAGAAATTGATGAAACTCCTTGGACCTCTGGCAGAAGTGAGTGTGAAATCACTCTATCATTATCAGACAGATTCCTGTTGCAGGCAACTGAGACTCAACCCCACTAGGAAACTCTGGGAGGCAGTACAGAACATACCTCAGTGTTGTCCCAACTGAAGGGTGAGGGGCTAGGATATTTACCTATTAACACCCATCAGTCATTGATTGAGGCCATCTCCTAAGGGATATTAACTCCCCACCTCTTTTGGTCTGCCCCATGTGCCGGACAAGCTAGTACTGGCACCTAAAGGAAGTCCTCAAAGTCACTAATATTTTTTCTGTTGGAAACTGTTGGGCTAGAGTGAGTGAAAGTGGTGAACGCTGAAAAGATACAGGCAGGGCACCAACAATGTCTCTTATACTACCAAACAGTCTACATTTTCACCAACTAGGTAAAAGTTCCATGGCTTCATAATTTTGTCAAAAATTGACATTATTCCCTTTAAAACTTTTTAAAAATATTCTCAGCTGGGTGTGGTGGCTCACGCCTGTAATCCCAGCACTTTGGGAGGCCAAGGCAGGTGGATCACGAGGTCAGGAGTTCAAGACCAGCCTGGCCAAGATGGTGAAACCCTGTCTCTACTAAAAAAAAAGTCTCTACTAAAAAAACCCTGTTTCTACTAAAAGAAAGGTACAAAAAATTAGCCAGGCGCGGTGGCGGGTGCCTATAATCCCAGCTACTTGGGAGGCTGAGGCAAGAATTGCCTGAACATGGGAGGCAGAGGTTGCAGTGAGCCGAGACCACGCCACTACACTCCAGGCTGCGACCAAGTGAGACTCCATCTATATATATATTATATATATATATATATATTTTAAATATATATATAAAATATATTCTGGTGAGTGGTCGTTGATGTATTATTGAGTCTCTATTTTGTATTTCCCTGATGATGACCAATGTTTCCATAGGAGGATGGGCCATTGGATATCCATGATTGTGAAATTGCAATCGAGTATAGAAGGTCATTTTTCTTTAGGGTCATTCCTATTGACTTGACAGAATTTTTTGTATTTTCAGGATATGAGTTCCTTTCAACCATACTAATTGCAAATATCTCCACCTACTTCGTGGTTTATCCTCTCACTCTCTTAATGGTAGCTTTGATGAACAGAAGTTCTTAATTTTAATTTATGCAGTAAATCAATTGTTTCCTTTACAGTGCATTCTGTATTCTGTTTAAGAAAGATGTGCTTACTTAAAGTCATGAAAATATTTCCCTTTGACATTCAGATCTGTAACCCACCTGGAAGTGATTTTTTATATATGGTATGCAGGGAGGGGTCAAAATTTACTCTTTTCATTGTAGGTATCCAGTTGGCCCAGCACCACTTATGATGTCATTCTTCTTCCACCGCACTCACCTATAGCTTAAAGAATTCTGATTGGCAGTTATTTTCTTTCAGCACATTACCCATATTTTTCCATTGTCTCCTGGATTTTATCTCTTCTATTGGAAAGTCAGTGGTAAGTCTTATAGTTGTACTTTTCAAGGTAATGTGTCTTTTTTTATTGTAGCTGTTTTTAAGATTTTTCTCTGTCCTTGGTTTTCAGTAATCTTATTATGATGTATCTAAATGTAGTTTTCTTTGTATTAATGTTGCAAATCTAAATGATATCTACATCTGAAAAGGATTTTCTTTAGCATCTGGTAGGCAATTAGAGAGGAGACAATCACCTTAATCCAATCAGGGACTGAGCTAATTCGTAAGGTCTGGTCTATTTCCAATTTGACCATACTCGTAAGTCATACTCCTTCAGGGTCAGTGAAAGTCTGGGTGTTTCCTAGGGCTTCTTTACTTAGCTGGCCTTGAATTCTAATTGTAATCTTCTCAGTCCTGTTAAACTGCTGAAAGTTCTACTTGTATTATCTGGTGCTTAACAGCCTTTCTTCTCTTCTCTTCTCTTCTCTTCTTTCTCTTCTTTCTCTTTCTTTTCTTTTTTCTTTTCTTTGCCAGAGTCTTGCTCTGTTCCCCAGGCTGGAATGCAGTGACAACATGATCTCAGCTCACTGCAAAGTCCTCCTTCCAGTTCAAGCAATTCTGGTGCTCAACCTCCAGAGTAGCTGGGATTACAAGCACGTGCCACCACACATGGCTAATTTTTGTATTTTTTTTTGTAGAGACGGGGTTTCGCCATGTTGGCCAGGCTGCTCTTGAACTCCTGACCTCAAGTGATCCACCCATCTTGACCTCTCAAAGTGCTGGGATTACAGGCGTGAGCCACCACGCCCAGCCTTAATAGCTCCTTTCCACTTGTCTTTCCATTCCCTTCACTAATGCCATTTATAAATCAGCAAATCTCTCAAGGAGAAAAAAGTTCAGAACACTGAATTCACTTTGTGCTTCCCTTTTCTTCATAATCTGTCACCCTAAGTCCTGACTACCTTAGTAACTTTCTGGTGGCCTTCAGTGTGTGTGTGTGTGTGTGTGTGTGTGTGTGTGTGTGTGTGTGTGTGTGTGTGTGTGTGTGTGTGTGTGTGTGTGTGTGTGTGTGTGTATTTTATCCAGCTTTTCTACTTGTTCTTGGTGGAAGAATTGATCTGCTGCAAGCTAGCTCCTTATGGCCAGAAGCAAAACTCTCACTGGTATTTCATGCAGTAAACTTTGTTAAGAGATATTTTTAACCAGCACTGCCATGCAATTTCAATATAATAGCTGACATTCCTAATACCAACCTTATGACATTCTGATCCTAATGTGTCTTCTGAATCATCAAAGGTTAAATTAAAATCAGAATAATTTTAGTGTTTGAAACATGCGATGAGTTTTAATCCATTTCACAGGTAATCTATAAATAGTGTATATCAGAATTTGCCTTCCAAATATCTCTGTCAAAGTCATCTCTCATCTGTCTTATGTGGCACAACCCTGAAGAATCAATCCTGCCATATGAGCATTTCAGTGAGTTTAAAGCCACTTCTTAAAAGATGTCTTGGTCCTTTTCTCTGCACTCTAGAACTTTTATGTACAAGAGGGATATTTTCCATCTGGTTAAGCAAAAACTCATGGCAGGCTATTTAGCTTTTATACAAAAATATCATCTTTGCTAGCAAGATGCTTGGAATCTGAAGTGTATGACTCACCTAGTAATGAATTGTTTGCTTTAGAGCTCTTGTTCAAAACCCAGCTGAGACAACTGATATTCAGGAGGAATTGTCTAGGGACACGCCAATTGTTTATTTCTAGCTGCGTGGTAGAATTACTTGAAGAACACACACACACACACACACACACACACACACGTGTATATGTACATACACACATATCTGGGACCCTCCCCAGACTAACTGAATTAGCACAGCTTGGAATTTTTCAGAAGCATTTGCAGTGATTCTAATGGGAAGTCAGGTATTTTAAAATACCTTTTAGATCTCCCTAGAAAACTGCATATCTAAATTATATTAGTTTTGCTCCTGGGAGAAATATCTTTACACAGCTACGACTTAATGTTCTACTGCCATCTGTTATTGAAGGTGAATTTAAGACTATAAATATGACCAACAGTTTAAATCACCTGTAAAGCACTTTTGGCAATATTATCCACCATGTATTTCAGTATTCCTTATGCGAAGGACAGTTTGGATTCACCCGGAGTCACTCACATGGCTTCAGCTACTATATATTGACGCCCCTTAAATGTGTATCTTGGCTCAGGCCTCACTCCTGAGCCTATGGCACACCTCTACATGGTTGTGCCACAGGCATTGCATGCCTGACATGTACAAATGGAGATCACTGTTAATCAGTGTTAAAGATCCCACTC
The DNA here is from genome assembly GCF_009828535.3 of Hylobates moloch. NCBI lineage: Eukaryota > Metazoa > Chordata > Mammalia > Primates > Hylobatidae > Hylobates > Hylobates moloch. Next base: position 105,813,626 of record NW_026652277.1, on the reverse strand, counting down.
CCATCAGGATCTGTTGTCCCTTTTGATTAATTCAGTGAATGGCATCTCCAACTACCTGGGAAGCATTAACACTTTCCACACTCTCACCCCCACAACCAATCTGGTCTCTAAGTTTGCCTCTTTGATGTCTCTCACACCCACCCCTTTCTCTAAACCTTTCTATCTTCTGAGTTTGAGCTCATTATTTCTTACCTAGATCCGTGCAAAAGACTTCTAACTGGATTTTTATGGTCATACTCTTTTTAATCCATTTCCAAAATCAGCTTTCTAAAGCAAAAACCTGATTATGTCATTCCCTTGTGACCTTCCAGTGGCTCCTCCCATGTTTTCAGGGTAAAATTTAAGCTTTTCATATTACATGAAAAGCTCTTTGTAATCTGCTTCCTGCCTACTTCCTCATCCTCATCTCACGTCTTGCTTTTGCCACACTCTAGAATAAGCCACATGCTTAAATCCAGGCCTTCCCACCTAAGCTTTTCCACTCTGAAAGCTCTTTCCTTCATGCTTTGCCTGGAAAATGTAGTTGGTCATTTATAATTCAACTCAGGAATCACCTGTTCCTGAAACCTTCCCTGATTGCTATAGGATGGCCTATGGCCTCCTCTTCCATGTTCCCAGAACAGCAATGCTTGCCTGATCACACTATATCCATATTGTCTGTTTAGAAAGCTATCTTTTGCTTAATCTGTAAGTTCTTGGAAAGCAGGACACTTGGTCTTATTATTTATATCCCCACTGCCCCTCAAAATAATAGGCATGGTACATGCTCACACAAAAAGCATTTGAATAAACGAAATTTTTAGCATGCTTTTCTTTTTTAATGAAATAGAGCTACTCTTCCAAAAAAATTATGATTTTTTTTTTTTTAGACGGCGTTTCACTCTTGTCACCCGGGGTGGAGTGCAGTGGCATGATCTCAGCTCACCACAACCTCTGCCTCCTGGGTTCAAGCGATTCTCCTGCATCAGCCTCCTGAGTAGCTGGGATTACAGGTGCCTGCCACCATGCTCAGCTAATTTTTTGTATTTTTAGTAGAGACGGGGTTTCACCATGTTGGGCAGGCTAGTCTCGAACTCCTGACCTCAGGTGATCCACCAGCCTTGGCCTCCCAAAGTGCTTGGATTATAGGCGTGAGCCACCATGTCCAGCCATGATTCCTTTTTGACTTCATTGCCAGGAAGTTTAGAATTAAGGTTTGTTTTCATTGCAGTACCTAGACTTGGACCATAGTTTTTTGTTGTTTTTGTTTGTTTTTCATTTTTTCTTTTTTTCTTTTTTTTGAGAGAGAGTCTCATTCTGCCGCCCAGGCTGGAGGGCAGTGGCGCAATCTCAGCTCACTGCAACCTGTGTCTCCTGGGCTCAAGAAATTCTTCTGCCTCAGACTCCTAAGTAGTGTGCCACCATGCCCGGCTAATATTTGTATTTTTAGTAGAAGCAGGGTTTTGCCATGTTGACCAGGCTGATCTTGAACTCCTGACCTCAGGTGATATGCCCACTTTGGCCTCCCAAACTATTAGGATTACAGTTGTGAGCCACTGTGCCCGGCTGGACCACAGTTTTTAACAGCATATCCCATTCTACCCCCAACATTTTCATCACTAGCCTCCTGTTCTTCAACCCTGGCAGAACTCACTTGCAGCCTGCTATTTTATGCATTTCTCTGTGGCAGTTGGAAGCAGCATAGTATGGACTTTGCAATCAAACAGACTTTGGATTTGGGTTCTGGCCCTATTGTTTATTAGCTTGTGATGTTACATAAGGTATTAAACATCTCTCAGCCTCAGTTACCTCATTTGAAAAGTGGAGAAAATAATAGCACTTACTTTATGGGGGGAGGTGTCATGATTAAATAATATGTAGTGCTTACCTCAATGCCATAATAAAAGTTTAGTAAATATCAATTATAATTATTGTTATCAACATTACTAACACAAGGGTCAGGATAACAGTGTTTTGGAGCAGCTAGGACAAAGTTTATGCCATTGCAGCAGAGGAAGCCCCTGGAGATGTGGGTGGGGAAGCAGGATTGTAGAAATAAAGCAGAGGCACAGAGAGAAATTGAGTCAAAATTCTTTGTGGTCTCAAAGAGAGAAGGAAAGAGAGTAACCTAATTTTTATCTTTGCAGCCCCCAATTGCAATCTCTTGCTTGAATGAGTTTCCAAACTGCAATCTAGTAATTCCGGTATTCCCTCATGAAGGGAAATATTTTAATATAAAAGGGAAAGGGTCAGACATTAAACTTTTTACTTTTTATATTTCTACTGACTGTTATCATTTGTATCTATTAGGCTTAAATTTGTGGACCAATTTTATTTTAACTGACCTCAAACATAGTGACTATATATCCTTCTACAATACCTTCCAGCACACCTCCAATGGTTGATGTGAGGCTATTTAAAAAAATAATGAGTAATAAACAGAAAAATGAGTTAAGCTTATTTTTGCCATAACACGAACATTACTGCAGTACATTTTAATATATTAATCGTAAGGCAGGATCTGATTATTTAGTATTTCCCAGAAGCAACCCAAAGCATTTATTATTTCATTTTTCAAACTCTCTTTTTTCATTCTATTGAGATTTTTGTTGATATTTTAAAGAAGTCAGAATTACATACATAAATGTTTTTTTAAATGATGCATAATTTTGATTGGGATGTGATTTCCACATATTCTTTTGCTTTGTTTTGTTTTGTTCAAGATAGAGTCTTGCTCTGTCTTCCAGGCTGGATTGCAGTGGCACGGGCTCTGCTCACTGCAACCTCTGCCTCCTGGGCTCAAGTGATTCTCTTGCCTCAGCCTCCTGAGTAGCTGGGATTACCGGCGCCCACCAGCACCCCCAGCTAATTTTTGTATTTTTAATAGAGATGGGGTTTCACCATGTTGGCCAGGATGCTTTTGAACTCCTGACCTCAAATGATCCGCCTGCCTTGGCCTCCCAAAGTGCTGGGATTACAGGCATGAGCCACTGCACCTAGCCTGATTTCCATGTATCCTTAACCATATATTTTATTTGTATGTAGCCATTTACAGTGTTCACAATTATAGAAGAGAAAATGATACATGTATCACAGATACATATTCAAATGGATAATGACCAATCCCTTTGAGAAGAATTCCTAAAAACGATGCATAGGTCATAAACAAAAGTCATTACGCATTGTAAAGAGATAATTAAAGAAAAATACATAAGCCAAATTAATGACAATATTTTCATTGACTCTGTATCAGACATTTGAACATAATTTAGTTTTACTGTATGCCTTTCATGGATTCCAATACCATGAATACTATAGAAAGTATATCATCTCTTTCCTCATAGTATTTATTGTATTGTTAGAGAAACAAGGCTAACACATAAGAAATAACTGAGGAAAATGTAGCACTGCATTCTTGTGCTATTAGTCTGGGAATCTACACAAGATTTGATGGTTTCCAGAGAAAGAGTAAAAGAAAATAAGACATAAAAATAATAATTCTCTCATGGCATGAACCTGAGAGGCGGAGCTTGCAGTGAGAGGAGATCGCACCACTGCACTCCAGCCTGGGTGGCAGAGCGAGACTCCATCTTAAAAAATAATAATAATTATCTCATAAAAAAATTAGCAAACCCTGAGAACTCTTCCAGTATACCTTAAGTCTTGTGTTTCAGACTTGCGTTGTGTCTTAACAACCAGCTGGATTATTGTCTGAGTCAAATGTGCATCCCATCTCCATCTCCTCTTCAATATTTTAATAACAAACGTAAAATAAAAGAGCAACAATAACATTAAAAAAAGAAATTTACTTAAGATATTGCTACTATGGATCTAAGTTTAATTAACAGAGTTTTATCCATTAGTATTAAGTTTATCTACATGAAGCAGGGACTGAAAATGACAGTGGTTTTAACCCACTTCCATTTAAAATTGAAGTTAGTTTCACCCTAAACCAGAAGTCTGAAGACTTGAGGGTATATGAATCTGCTTCATAAGATTTTCAGAGACCCAGGCTGTCTCCAGTTTTGTAGTCCATCACCTCCATGGGGACCCTATCCCCATGATCCAAGCAGTTATAAGTCTAGCCCAGTTTCAAAGAGTTCGAGAACAAGATCCCACCTCTTGGTGAGTAGATTGACAAAGAATTTATAGCCATCTTTACTCTACCATAAATGTAAAGAAGACTAAATACAGGAACAAGTTGAGTCTTACAGATTGTTCATCACAACCAGAAAGACTTTTTAAAGTTGTTCTTGGACCAAGAAGATGAAGTAAGACATTATTTCACTAATGTGGATTAGTGGCATGAATAACAGAAAGAAAATAAAATGTCTCAACTCCTATTTTGCTTCCATATTCTCTGTAAGGAAGATATGCCAACCCGATGAGAAAGGGCAAAATTAGCATTGATACTGAGGCAGGAGAATAGGGTATTGGGGCAGAGAACCTAAGGATGTCATAGAACTAAATCAAACGGAAACACCCTAACTTTCTAAGACCAAGCAAATAATTTCGTAACTCTACTTCAGCTATGACAGGAAACATCCTCCTCATTTGGATAGGGTGTACACCAAGAAAATAACTTTGTAATCTCACTTCGTCCTCTTCATTTACATAGGGCATACACCAAGTAACCAATGTGAAACCTTTGGAGGATAGTTCTCCAGAATATTCTGTAACCGGAGCCTTGAGCCACTTGCTCTGGCCCGTTCTCACCCTGTGGAGTGTGCTTTCATTTTCAATGCTCTTGTTGCTTCATTCTTTCCTTGCCTTGTTTATGCGTTTTGTCCAATTCTTTGTTCAAAACACTAGGAACCTAGACATGCTCCATAGGCAACAATATGAAGTTATTGCAGCCCAAAATAAGCAAACAGACACAAAGAAGAGAAGAATTTAAGTGCTGTAAGTGATATTTTCCCATCACAAATGACTCAACTTTTGGGGTTTGTATACAAATACCTAACATTTATTGAGCACATAACGTATGTCTGGTACATTCATAGATACTATAGATTTATTAAAAAGAGAGAGATAAGGAGCACCATCCCTGACCTCTGCAATATTATGGGTTAATAGATACTAAGAGAACATGCCAATTTGCTGAGCTGTCAGTGTATTTGATGTCTGAGGGCTTACAAATAATAGGACCCAACCTTAGCTAGTGTGCTAGGCGATTGAGTTAGTCTTAACAGACAGAGAAATTATGGAGTCTATTGAAGACGATGAAATTCAATAGGAATAAATTAACTTCAAAGGCACACATATAGGATATAAGAGAAATACTAAAAAACTACATGTGTGAGAAAGGGCAAAAGGTTTTAGCTTTTTTAATTGTGATGTGATTCATGATATGACAAGATAGCTTTAAAAAGGAGTAATGAAATCTTAAATTACATTTATACATAACTAGAATCTGGAATGTGAAGGAAGACAATCCTACTCTGCTTGGATATCAGAACAGACCTGTAGCATTGAGTTCAGTGTCAAGGCTTTACTTTAAGTTTACTGCCAATAATCTGAAGGGATCCCCAGAGGAGTATCTAGAAAAAAATGATGAGGAGTTTAGGAAAACGGACATAAGGAGAGGATAATCTTTTTTTTTTTTTTTGAGTTGGAGTCTTGCTCTGTCACCCAGGCTGGAGTGCAGTGACGTGATCTTGGCTCACTGCAAGCTCCGCCTCCCGGATTCAGGCCATTCTCCAGCCTCAGCCTCCCGAATAGCTGGGACTACAGGTGCCCGCTACCACGAGCAGCTAATTTTTTTGTATTTTTAGTAGAGACGGGGTTTCACCGTGTTAGCCAGGATGCTCTTGATTTCCTCACCTCGTGATCCACCCGCCTCGGCCTCCCAAAGTGCTGGGATTACAGGCGTGAGTCACCACACCTGGCCAAGGAAAGGATAATCTTTTAGCCTCAGAACAAGAAAGCTGTTGATCGGCTATGATAATTTTCTTCAAACCTTTAAAAGGTTTTTATGTGACTCTGATAATAGGAAGAACTTTGTAATACTTAGAGATAATATATGAATAAATGTATTTATGTATTTAGAAATTCTATAGGTTTTTTAAGTTTTATGATTTGGATGTTTGGTAGTGTTGACGAAAAAAGTCAAACTCTGTAAAATATTTGAAGTGATTTATTCTGAATCTTATGAGTGACCATGGCCCATGACACAGCCCCAGATATCCTGAGAACATGGGCCCAATCGCTTCTCGGCCTTTTGGCTAAGATCAAGTGTGGTATCTGTTCTTGTCCGTAGAACACGGGCCCAAGGTGGTCAGGGTGCAGTTTGGTTTTATACATTTTAGGGAGACATAAGACATCAATCAAATACAGTTAAGAAATACATTGGTTGGCTCCAGAAAGGTGGAACGACTGGAAGATGTATGGTCTTCCAGGTTACAGGTAGATTAAAAAATGTCCTAGTTGACAGTTGGTTGAGTTTATACAAAGACCTGGAATCAATAGAAAGAAAATGTCTGGTTTAGATAAAGGATTGTGGAAACCAAAGTTCTTATTGTGCAGGTGAAGCCTTTGGGTAGCAGGCTTCACAGAGACTAGACTGTAAATGTTTCTTTCAGACTTAAGGTCTGTGTTGATGTTAATGCCAGAGAGATATACTGAGGCATGTCTGACCTCCACCTCCCATCATGGTCCCAACCAGTCTTTCAGGTTCAGCTTCAACAGCTCCCTGGCTGAGGAGGAAGTCCATTCAGATGGTTGAGGGGTGCCTAGAATTCTATTTTTGGTTTCCAGTAGGTTTCTACACAAATAATAAATTTGATGGGTGGAGAAATGGAAGATTTTTTAAAAACCCAGATGGAAATTGTAGAGATGAAAAATATAGTCTCAGAAAATACACTTGATAGGATAAATGCTACAGATTAGACACTGCTGAAGACTCGATCAGTGACATATATGCACATATATATGAATATTACATCTATAACAATAGAAATTATCTGACATAAAGCACATGGAAAAAATATAAATTTTTAAAAATATGAACAATATATCAGTGACCTGTAAGGCAAAACCAAGCAGTAAAATAACATGCAACTGGAGCTGCAAGAAAGGCAAGAGCCAGATACAGGGGTCGAAAAAATATTTGAAGCAATAATGGTTGAAAAGTTTGCAAGTATCTTGAAAACAGTAAACCATGAGATTGAAAAGCCAATAAATCTCAAAAAGAAGAAATGTGTGGAAAACCACACTAAGGTGCATCATAATCAAATTAGTACTAAAGAGAAAGACTTAAACCCTGACCCAGAAAAAAGACACACTCTGTACAGAGGAACAAAGTTAAGAAAAACAATAGATGCTTTATCAGAAGCTACTTAAATTAGAAGAAAATGTAGCAACATCTTTAAAGTATTGAAACAAAAACCCTGTCAACTGACAATTTTATATCCACTGAATACATCTTTCAAAAATGAAAGTAAAATAAAGACTTTTTCAGACAAAATCTGAGAGAATTCATTGGAACTAAATATGTATTATAAAAAATGATAAAGGAACTTATTCAGTCAGAAGGAAAATGACACAAGGTAGAAATTTGAAACTATACAAAGGAACGGTAAATAAATGGGTAAATATGAGACTTTAAAAAAATACATGCAGCTCACAGAGGCCGGGAGTGGTGACTCATGCCTATAATCCCAGCACTTTGGGAGGCTGAGGTGGGCAGATCACCTGAAGTCAGGAGCTCGAGACCAGCCTGACCAGCATGGCGAAACTCTGCCTCTACTAAAAATACAAAAATTAGCCAGGTGTGGTGGCGGGCACCTGTAATCCCAGCTACTTGGGAGGCTGAGGCAGGAGAATCGCTTGAACCCAGGAGGCAGAGGTTGCAGTGAGCTGACATCGTGCCATTGCATTCCAGCCTGGGCAACAAGAGTGAAACTCCACCTGAAAAAAAAAAAAAAAAGCAACTCTTGATTGTTTAAAGTACAAAAGTCAACAATGCGTTGTAAAGTTTATAACCTATATATAAGTAAAATATGACCAAAAAAAGCACAAAGGATGGGAGGAGAACTGAAAGTATATGGTTGTAAGGCTGTTTATTGTTTGTTTGTTTGTTTGAGACAGAGTCTCACTCTGTCACCCAGGCTGGAGTGCAATGGCATGGTCTCGGCTCACTGCAACCTCCACCTCCTGGGTTCAAGCAATTCTCCTGCCTCAGCCTCCCAAGTAGCTGGGACTACAGGTGTGTGCCACCACACCCAGCTAACATTTGCATTTTTAGTAGAGATGGGGTTTCACTATATTGGCCAGGCTGGTCTCGAACTCCTGACCTCGTGATCCACCCATCTTGGCCTCCCAAAGTGCTGGGATTACAGGTGTGAGCCACCATGCCCTGCCAGTTGTAAGACTCTTTCACTATATGCTAAATGATACTATATTATTTGAATAAAAATTACATTAAGTTAAATATGTATATTGTAAAGCCTAAGGTGACAATGAAAAACTTGAAACAAGAGTTATGGACAATAGGCAATAAAGGAGAAAACGTAAATCATAAGAAAGTTCACTTAATCCAAGAAAAGACAGGAAATTTAAAAACGTATGAGGTAAATAAAAAACAAATACTAAGATGATTGATTCAAACTCAATCATAAAATAATTACATTAGATGTAAATGGTCTAAATATTCTGATTAAAAACCAGAGATTGTAATGTTAGATAAAAAATTAAAACCCAACTATAAGCTATCAGCTTAACTTATAAATAGATAAAATTAATGTAAGAAAATAGAAAAAGATACATTGTGAAAACACTAACCAAAAGAAAGTAGGAGTGACTATATTGACATATAAATTAGATTTCAAAAAAGAAATATAAGAGTGATTTTTTAAAACTCACGATGATAAAGGTGTCAATTCATCAAGAGAATATAAAAATCCTAACTGTATACACCTAATAACAAGATTTCAAAGTACATGAACCAAAAAACTTGTAGAACAGAAAGGAAAGATAGAAAAATCTACAAATAAAGTTGGATATTTCAATACTTCTGTCTCAGTAATTGATAGAATAGCCAGACAGAAAATTATTTAAAATGTAGAAGACTTTAGCAGCATTATCAACTAACCTGACCTAGTGATTGGCTTTTGAATATTAAACCTACCTTACATTCCTGGAATAAACCCTACTTTCTTGAGATGTAGTATCCCACTTACATATTGTTGGATTTGATTTGCTAGTATTTTCTTAAGGATTTCTACCGTACCCAACAACAGAATGATACACATTCTTTCCGAGAGGATATGGAACACACCAGTGTTCTGTTGTGTAACAGAATGATACACATTATGTCCCCCACCCTGTACCCATGGAAACTCCAGTAGTACGCCCCCATTCTGTACCCATAAAAGCTCCAATAGACCCAGTATTTTCTTGCCTCCTGCCTATCACTTCTATTTATGCTGGGTTTAATTTGTTTTTCTTATTCTAGTTTAGATTGAAATTCATATAATCAGTTTAGTGTTTCTTATTTTCTAATATAAGCATTTAAAGCTATAAATTTTTTTCTAAGCACTACTTTAGCTACACGCAACACGTTTTGTTATGTTGTGTTTTTATGTTCATTTAGTTAAAAAGTATTTCTTAATTTTCCTTGGCATTTCTTTTTTGACCTAAGAATTATTTAGAAGTTTGTTGTTTCATTTCCAAAGATTTGAGGTGTTTTTAAGGTATTTTCTGTTACCGTTTTCTAGTTTAATTCCTTTATGGTGGAACACATACTGCCTAATTGTGGAGGAAAAGTTAAATCTTAAATATGAACTAAATTGAATGTGGACACAAACGATGGTCACCAAGTCCTGGAACAGGTTGCATGAGCCCCTTGAGGCATTCATCCAGCACTGTTTTGGAAAAATCTCTGTTTCAATCTATTCCTATACGTTAGCTATTAAAAAACAACAGACAATTGCAAAAACAGGTTGACCTTTTTGTGTTCCTTGAGCCCAGTCACAAGGTGCCCTCATGACTGAGTCTCATGCCAAACAACTCATTACAAAAAGGGCTAGGGTCCCAGACGGCGCTGAAGCTTCATGAGCTCTCTCCTGTGCATGGACGAGTGGCCGACTCTGGAGCCCAGGCTGCTGCTTCCCAGTCTGGTGATGAATCCTCCATAGTCTGGTGAGTGTAAATATATATATATATATCTTTTCCCTTCTCTCCTTCCCATTGCAATTTGCTTATTATATAATTTGCTTATATTAATTTGCTAATTATATAATTTGCTTATTATATCTGCATTGGCATTTATGTGGGGTAAAGGTTGTTTACACTTGAAGGTATTGTGTGTGTGTCTTTTCCTCTCCCCTCGCACATCTCCCACACAGAACACTAATCTACTATCATTTCAATACTTTTAAATTTATTGAGACTTGCTTGATTCCCTAGAACACACCCTGTACCCTTAAAATGTGGGTACGCCATTTCCATCCCTGGAACCAAATGATGGATTTTTGAAGAGATCAATAAAATTGCTAACTTCTGATCAGAATTATTAACACACACAAATAAGAAAGAGAGAAAAGGCATGAATTCCAAGGTCAGGAATAAAAGAGGAACCATCACTAAAGTTTATACAGACATTAAAAAATAATAGGAAAATGTTATGAACAACCTTAACCTTGTAAATTCAATATCTTATGTGAAATGAACAAATTATTTGAAAGACACAAACTAGCCAAGCTAATTTAAGAGAAAATAGATAACCTCAATAGCTCTATATCTATTAAATAACTGAATTCACAGTTTAAAACCTTTGGAAAAAAAAAAAACCTCTAGACAAATTAAATTTAACAAAGCTTAATTGAGCAAAAAACAATTTGTGAATCAGGCAGCCCTCAGAACCCGAATAGGTTTAGAGAGACTCCAGAGCTGCCACATGGTTTGATAATATCGATAATATTTATGGATTAAAAAAGGCAAGTGATGTATAGGAAACAAAAGTGAGATACAGAAACAACTGGGTTGGTTACATCTGGATGTCTGCCTTATTTGAACCTGCTTTGAACAGTTGGCTGCATATGGTTAGCTATGATTCCATCACTCTTGTTACAAGAGTAGGCTATAGCTGAGTGCAGTGGCTCACACCTGTAACCCCAGCACTCTGGGAGGCCGAGGTGGGTGGATTACCTCAGGTCAGGAGTTTGAGACCAGCCTGGCCAATGTGGTGAAACCCCGTTTCTACTAAAAATGCAAAAAATTAGCTGGGTGTGGTGGTGCGTGCCTGTAATCCCAGCCTCTCAGGAGGCTGAGGCAGGAGAATCACTTGAACCCTAGAGGCAGAGGTTGCAGTGAGCAGAGATCGTGCCATTGCACTCTAGCCTGGGCAACAAGAGCAAAACTCTGTCTCAAAAAAAAAAAAGAGTAGATTACAATTTGTTTACTCATTATTAGGTTATAGTGCAACATGTATAGAGAAACCTTTAGGCAAAACTAAAAATATGTTCAGAGGCAGCTTTAGGCCAAACTTAATTTAACACCTTCCTACAAAGAAAACTTCTGGCTCAGAGGGCTTCATAGGCCCATTCTATGGAAAGTATATCAGTGGTTGCTAGGAACGGGGAGAGATTCTAGGGAACTAACTATAATACAAAGTGAAACAGGAGAGTTTCCTGACCCTGCCTCACAGGATGTGTGACAGGAGTGTGGCTCATTTGTTTGGCTACCATACATGCTCAAATCCCTTATGGGATGAGGAGCACGCAGACAGGTGCAGGAGCCACGGCGAGTGCCCCTGGGCTCTGGCCCCACGGCAGCATCCAGGGGTGGGACCCTGCGACTTCTGAAGCCTAAGAGGGCACATGTTACAGTGCACTCTTTTAGCCTTGATGTCCATGGATGGCTTAAGTGTTAAACAGCCCAGTGCCCTCTTGGTACCCAGGTCCTTGTCCAGCATCCAGGAAGAATCAGGTCACACACAGACTTGAAGGATGAATGCCGGTGTTTAATTGACTGGTGGAGGTCGTTGTCAGTGGGATGGATGGGAAGCTGAAAGAAGGAGGTAGCGGGAAGATGATCTTCTCCTGGAGTTTGGCCATCCAGCAGCTGATCTCCTCTCTGACTTTCCCCAGCTGAACTCCTCTCAGCATATGGTCTCTCCTTCTTGTCTCTCTGCCATGCCATTCTGCTGTTCTGCTCTTCTGTTCTTCTTGTCTCCTCGTGGAGCCTGGGGTTTGGGGTTTATATGGGTACAGGACAGGGGGTGTGCTGGGCCAAAAGGCAACTTTTGCCTTTTTTCATTTAGAGCCATTTTCACTTAAGGCCCGTTTTCATTTAGGGCTGTGGATTTCCAGGCCTGGGGGGATCCCTCTTCTACCCAATATTTCCCTGTCTCCTGTCTGTATCATCTGTATCAAAAGGAGCAGAGAGAATTGGGGGAATTATAAAAACATCTTCTGTCACAATTTTTATGGTGGGCATATGACTGCATTTGTTTGTCAAAACTCATCAAATAGTATGCTTAAAATTAGCAACTTTTATTATATGAAGATTACACATCAATAAAGTAACTTTAAACACCCATTGCATATTATGTCCTCCTCCCATGAGAGCCAGAGTTTATTTCAGGCCCCTTTACTCAGTGAAATAGCTTAAAATCCATTAGATGCCATATTTTTGCTAAAATATTTCTAAGCAAAATTATCACGTACGTATTATTTGGGTTTTGTTTTTATTTTTGATGCAGTTTCTCTAGTTTGGATAATGTAACATATAGACGTTTTTTAAAAAGCCAATACAATATCAACCACAAAAGAATAAAAGATCATTTATCAGGGATGTTATAGAAGAAATTCACGCACAAGGGAGAAGATTGAGCTAGATCAGCTCTTCTCCATCCTGACTGTACTTTAGAGTCATCTGGGCAGCTCCTTACAAACACCAAAACCTAGACCCCACCTCCAGAGGCTCCAATAGTCTGATTCTATTGGACTAAACCAGAAAAATTCAAAGGTGACTTCTAATATAAACACTGAAATTTTATTGCCTTTGGCTTTTCTTTTTTAAAGTTTAAATGGAGCTAATTTGGCAGCATGATTGTTCCCAACCTCATCCAGCCACCTGGTTGCCTTGCCAAGTGTATTTTCAAAACCATTAAACAATATGCTGAACAGTTCGGCAATTATAACTTTAAGATGTAAGTTATAGAGAAATAGAAGCACTTTAGACTACAGTTGAGACACAGTATCTCAAGAACATATGTGAGATTCCCAGAAGTCCCCAAGGAACCATATGTAGACATATACTTATAAAATATCAGAAAGCCTTGAAAATTAATCAGTTTTCACGAAAGAGACAGAGACAGAGAGAGAGAGAGAGACTGTGCATGTGTTTGTGTGTATATCAGTGTGTATCTAATGAGTTTTTATTATTCAATATACTTCCTTAAAATCTTATTTTCTATGCCTTAATAATGGTCTGGAGACCAAAATGTTTTACAGATTGTCTTATTAGACTCACCATGTGACTTTGAGGAACTAAATCTTTCTCCTAATGTAAGTCGGAAGTTGAGGAACTGTTTTCTCTAAAGTTATATGTCAAAAAGACTCTGAATTTTAAAGTCAAAGAATATGTAAACAGGAAAGTTAAAAGATACTTCAGTGGGTTGGTCTTTCTTAATTTACCTTTTCTAATGTAAATATCTTCTCTTAGTTCCTGTTTCTCCAGTCCCTCCTCAAATTCTTTTCATTTTCTTCATTAATCACAGAGTTTCAATGATATATAACCTATAGAAAATCCACTCTCTGAGGTCTGACATTGTTGAGCCAGATTTTTGGTATTGCAGCCAGATGAGTCTTTGTGTTTTTCTACTTGATTCATTGTTTGTGTCTTAGCTACTTAAGTATATTTTATGTTTCTTATATTCTCATATCATTTGACGCAATGCAGGGCACTGAATTAATAACATAGGTTTTGGATTCTAAAAAACATTTTTTTTTACATTTTAACATTTCTGAAATAAGAATATACCTTATGCTTCATTTATTCATTTAATATAATATTCTTAACATTTTCTAAGAAAATGAATTAAATGGAATATCTTAGAATTAAGGAAAGATGGCATTTTTTGACTGATTATTTGTATCCTATGCAGAATATGTAGACTTTATCCTTGTATCAAGTAAACAACTTTACATCTATGTTCTTTACTAAAAAGACCTAAGTAGAAATAGTATATAGAACTAGTTAGTAGTAGTAAGGAATATGTACATTCCCATTATGTTAGGCAACTTTTCTTCTCCCTTCCTACCTGTCCAGCTCCATCTTCCTTTCCATACCTAAAGTCACAAAATGACATAACCAGGTTTTGTCTAATTTCCCTATGAAGCTGAACAACTCTAGATGCTTGCCAGTCCAGTCACCAACTTCACTTGATGAAAACATGGACAAACTGAGAAGTTACTTAACAAATCAAAGTATTTGAAATCTACCCTAAGTAATAAGTAAAAACAGATCTAGAGCCCACATTTCCAGTACTCCCGATATTCTTCTGTCTACCACAGTATGCCATGAATATATCCTGCCAGTGACACTAGTGTGGGCTAATAGTATTGCTTCAGAACTAGAAGGATCTTATTCAAAACTGAATGTGCAGATGAATCTCATGTTTATAAAGCCAGAGTATTTGCAAAACTGTCATGCACAACGCAACAACTTAAGGACAGCAGATTTTCAGCCCATCAAACTGTTTTTCTGTGTGTTTAATTATAGTTTTACATGTTATCACTGTGGAAAACTTTATATGAGAGAGAAGAACATCATAAGAATGGCTGGGGGAAATGTTGTTTAGTATTAGAAAAGAAATCAGGCTTGTCTAATCATCTGTCTTACTGCCAGAATCATACCATGCAACTATATACTTAAAAATTAGATATTTATTTCTTTCCCTTCTTCTCAGTTCTTTTTACACTTCAGTTTTAATATCCAAGGTGATCTCCATTGAAATCAGTATGTTAAACCACAGTAGTGTCAACTGAAGAAAGAGGAAGTTCATAAATTTAGAAAAGTGTTTTATTTCCCATAAAAGGTTGCAGCCTGCAGGGTGGCTGTTCTGACAGGCTGGGAAGCATAGTTTCCAGCCAGAAGCTGGAAACAGACATTTCAAGGGAGGGTCAAAGGGAACAGAAATTTATGCTGCACAGGGTGGCCAAATACACATATTCAGTAAGCTATAGGAGAAGTCATGAGTATTTATAAAAGAAGAAGCGTGTGCATGCACAACTGAGCTTCATGTTCCTTCATCGGTCCCATGTACAAACATTGGTGGTGTTAGCATGATCCAAGGGTGGAGTTTTCTGCACTCTGGCATCAAAAGGTAAAGCAGAGGACATGAAAACCCTCCCTGCACATTTTCCTTAGTCTGGGCAGAACCACTCTGTGGTCGGTGATCTTTTATGAGGCACAAAAGAAAGGGCAGTGTCAGGCCATTGGTTGGTGTCTGTGGTGGAGTCTTTTGGAAGGGCTAGTGTCTGTTTAGCTCTGAAAGATGAAACCTTCCTAGCGGTTAGTGGGGGAGGGGGTATTCAAAGTGTGTCTCACCTCCCATCCAGTCATAGCCAAGACTCAGTTTTCGAGGTTACTCTGGGGTCTACTCGGCCAGGAGAGGGTTCATTCAATCAGTTAGGGGACTTAGAATTTTATTTTTATTTCTCAGTAGCTCCTCACCATTGCCATGATTCAAAGAGCAAATATGCATTTTGGTTTTTGTTTTTTCCTCTAGTATCTATATGTTGCTTTTCAGACCAAGTCACGGTGACATTGTTGAGCATTACTACATGGATGTCTCTTTTCTGCTATTTGCATTCACATTGGGCAAAAGTCGTCAAGATGCAATCCATAAAAAACACCAGAGTAGAGCAAAAAGTTGGCACTATCCAATTTGAAGGTGACCTTCAATCTGCCTTTTATGTCACTGGACTTGTTACTCCTCTTGTTTCACCTCGAGTTCCTTGCTTTGGCTGAATTTGATACGGGAAGAAGACGGAGGGTTGTCTTCTGGGTATTCAATTAAATAGATGTTACATTTTCAAGATACTCCTGTTTTCTTTTATTTAACGTAAACATAAAAGCCAATTTAAGGAAATAAACATTTGCATACATTTTTAGTTTTGAATTTTTCAAATTTCAGATGTTACAGATGTCACAGGAAACTGGAAGAAAAATAAGCCATGCATCATTATTGAAATAATAAATGCCTTATAGGGGTTTCCTACTTGGGGTGATTTTGAAAACAACTCACTTAAACATTAATGGATATTGAGGAAAGGAAAGACAGAGAGAGAAAAAAAAGAGATTTCCAGGTTCCATCTGGTGCAAATGAAGATGGCTTGCTTGTCCTTTGATGAAAAACCCAGCAGCTGCCTGGGAAAGGGGATCTTCCAGAACACAGGGGGGATTGGGGTGGTGGTAGGGAGAGACTCTGACACACAGACAGAGGAAAATGGAAACGGCATCTTTCAGGGAACCATCCTTATCACTTCCAACAGAAGCTGCAGTGGAAACAATCACCTTCTCTGGCAGCAGCTCTGATGGAGGCACCCCTCCAGAATCAGAAACAGGCAGACTAGGAGTTTGAGAGCATCCTCTGGAGACAAGAACTGGAAAAGGAAAATAGAGGGATGAGGAGGCTGAGAGTTCCTGTCATTGGTGATGATGAGGAATGAAAGTTCCCTAAAAGGAAACTGACATTCCTGGCGGGGCAGTCCCTTGCTTTAAGGCTACTTCTTTTGACATTGTCTTGGCCAGGAAAGTTATTAAGAAAAATAAAACAGTTTTCTCCATTTTTCAGAAAAGTATTTGGCATTTTCAGAAGGTTATTGTGATTAGAAGCATTTGTGCCCAATCTTGTATCATTACTAGAAATAAGGCTTGCCTTTCCCTTCCCTGCTTCTATTTTTCCATAAGGCTGCATGTGACACTGCATACCTGAAAGAAAAAAGATGTCCTGTAGATCTAAGCCACATTTCCTCCCTTCTGCAGGTTCTCCTGGCAAAGATTCGGCTGGTAGTGATGAGGTGGTAGTAGCCAAATCAGGGTGGTGAGAGGGCTGTGGGCAGTTTATCTGGGGCCTTATAAGGACAGTGGGAAACACTTGGACCCTGAGGTCCACCTGCTTTTGGTTTTCTTAAGACTCAGAGTTGAGTTCCTGCGAGAAAACAGTGACCCAGGGACAGACTGAGTGTTATTAGGCTGGACTGCAAGTAGGTACTAGTCATTAGAGAACTGGGCTAGGAAAACACTAGCATGGACTCTGTAGGTCCAGCCAGACCCAGTCTTGCTTCCCTTCCCTTTATTTGTCCCAACTTTCCAGGGTAGAGCCCACTGAGCTCTTCATCTCCCTTTTTCTCCCTTCTCCTACAATTCCCACCCGATTCAGCACCTGCTGATGAATTTAAGACAAGAAGAATTTTGCAGCCTAAGCCTCATTCCTCACAGGCTATGGGTTCATCCAGGGATGCTTCTGTGTAAAGCCACTCTATCAAATCACTTGCTCCCACACAGTTTCCCAAATTAGGTCTCTTCTTCCTTTGGCCTCAAGTCACAGAACTGGATCCAAATTTTGTTCCACTCAACTTGCTTAAGCTCCCACCACCTTCATTTAAATAATCCAATATTTAGCTTTTACCCAAAAACTGATCGAGAGAATGATTTTGTAAGGAAAATAATGTGAGGGATATCATTTGCTCTATTAACAGGCTAAATTAAGTTAGGTCCTGGGGAGGCCATCCACTTGGCCCTAATTCCTATACTTATTTACATAAATATCTTCTCTAATTCTAATGTAACACTTTGGTCTTGTCTTTGTTTATGCCCTACCTATTTCTAGAAATAAATTGAGTTCATTCACAAAGATGATTACTGCATAATATTAACAACATGAAAATAAAAGTAGAGAACCATAGGTTATGAGGAGCAAAACAGCTATCAAAGCCTCTACCATTACTGAGAAAGAATATAAAGCCTAGTCTTAACGTTTCTTGGCAGCGAAAACTAAGAAGGCAATATATATTTGGAAGAAGCATACAAATTCTTCATGAGAGATAAAGTTTATTCTCCTATCTAATTCAGGGAGATTTTGTTCACAGTCATTGTCTGGGAGGCAGGGAATGGTTCAATGGATGATGTCCTTAGCCAAAGCTTTACAGAATATGAAAGGCCGGATGCCGTGAATTCAACATTAGCTGGAGTGTAATTTGCCCAGGTAGAAACAAAAAATAGGGATCTCCCTGAAGTAAAAGCATAAAGTTCTGAATGTCAATCTTGTGTTCAAGGAAGCATCAAAAGTCTGACAGTGTTGGGCAAGGACATAAGGAGCACAAGAAGATAGGGTAGTATAGGACCAGGGTAGACAGCTAGGGTTCCCCGCCTTTGGTAAACACGCTCGAAGTTTGCACCAACCATGAACTGTGGCATCTGTGGCTTTTACAGCTCCGTAGATTATTCTTTTATTATTCCTAAGCCTTTGCTCGAATCTAAAGTCAGATCCATGGTGCTTCACACACATAGCAGAAGATGTGAGCATCTTTCTGTGTGCAGTCAGTCTAGTTGGCAGGATAGAAGTGCTCTTTGGTTTGTATTCCATAGGCTTTCAGACAAACAAAGTTTTCTTACTGGTCTCTACATCAAATGGTTGATGAGAAATGGGGAAGAGGACATCTGTTAGTGAAATTAGGTTCCCTGGGGCCACAGGTAGTCAAAATTTAGTCACTCAGCATAACAGAGATTCCCAGAGACAGCCTGAAGGTGCTGAAGGTGAAATAAATTGTCCCAGGGCAATGAGCCTCTTGAGCTGCAACTAGGAAGTTGGGGAGCCCCTGATTTGAAAGTCAGGCAAATGTGTTCTGTGTGGATCCTAATTAGGAGACTACTTTCATCAATGACCTCTTGAGACCTACTAACAGGATGGAAACAGCTCTGTGTCAGAACACCTCATGGTAGGAAAGGGCCTACACTTAATGGCAACTCCTATGTGTTTTGTTATTGGAGTTGGTTCTGCATATGCCCAGAATTATTAAGCATTTGAAAATCACTTCTTAGTAGAAGAGACTGGAAAATATGACGGCAGAGTGAGGCATTAATTCCCAGAAGCAAAGCTGCCTCTCCTCTTGTCCCTAATATCACAGGAGTGAGAAATGATGCAAGATTTTGGGCTCAGCCACAAAGAAGGCAAATTCAGCACTCCAATGAAAGCATTCTTGGGCTATCCTGAGCTCTAATTCTACATTCCTTTTGTGAGTTTTCATTTTCAGTAGAAAAATCTAGGGCTAGGATTGAAAATTCTGTAACAGCATATAATCATCATCTAAAATGGCTTGGCATTGTGACTTGTGAGTGATGGCTCTAACTACTTCTCCAGGGTGAAATTCTTGCAAATCACTTATTGATGAATCGATGCCCCAAATGCCAGTCACCATTACAAGATGTTACCAAGAGATACGCTAATTCCTCTCCAGAACACTATTGCTTTATGTCCATTGCTAATTGTGGGAGGAAAAGCTGTGCAAGTTTCTAAGATAAAAATATTCCACAAGCTAGATATATAATAATCTTTGCCCTGTAAATTCTGTTCTAACAGTCACTTGTGTTCATGATAATAGAGTTTGAAGACGTATTCTAACCTGCCAAAGAGAATTCCAAACCACATGGATAAATATGAACTAAGTATTATGAGCTTTTTCCTAAATTTGTCAGTCACCTTTTAAAGCAGAATTAACACTTTTAGATCCCTGATGTTTGAATACAACATTGCAGCCTTAATTTAATGACTAGACCTCGAGTGACCCTAAGAAATGAATATATCCTCCAAATTTATGTAAGAGTAAAGTTCTGCAATAGGAATGTTAAGTTGATAACATCTGTCAATATAAGCAGTAACTCAAACCACTGTTATTTCCATTTGCTAAAAACAAATGCAAATGTCTTTGTTTAGTTTTACTTGGACAGGGAAATGGCTCTCTGCATCATATTACTTGAGGGTTGTTTTCTTCACATTTTTTTCTTTACTCTCCATCATTGCTGAGAATTAAAACATGGTATCCAAGAAGTTCTTACAAATAAAGATATCCTTGAGAGAGTGAACACAGTAAAACATCAACACAATAGCTTAAAATTGCAGGCAATACAACAGTTACCATTTTCACCTTTGGGTCCTTTTGGGTTCCTAATGGAACCTAACAATGCCATTGTCTTTGTTACCATCTAAATGGTTGTATTTTTGTGTGTCTGTGTCTGCAGAGGCTAGGAGTGCCTCAGGGTCTGGGAATCTCCTTATTCATCCCCATGTCCTCTTGTCCTTTCTTCCCCTCAGCCCCCTAGTATCTGGCAAAGTGCCAGGCAAATAGTGCTCAATAGATAGCTATTGAACAAAAGAATTTATAATTAAATTTAACAATACAGCTAGGTGATTAAAAAATTCAGGGGTGAAACTGCAAGAAAGTTATCTTCTTTTTATTATGGAAAAAATAAACTTTATTTTAAATTAAATTATTTTATTTAAAGCAAAATTAACTCTCAATAAATGTTAGCTGTAGTGGAAGGGAATGAATTGGAAAGACCAAGCTGTAAAGACTCTATTTTAACCACATGTGGTCCATCCTATCACTCTTCAACCATTTAACAATTCCCAAATATCTCTATCATACACCTTCACTTCCACTGAACATTTTCAGAAGGAAGACAAGCACTACATTCAGTATGTTGTTTTGTACTTTATCATGAAGGCCCTGAGTCTGGACATATTATTTTTCTTAGGCAGAGTAATCACAGCTATCACTAAAAATCACAGAAATAGAGCCAATGAGGGCTTTGATCTATGATTATTTTGCTTATAATTGTCACAAGAAAAAAACATAAAAATTTCACTGGGACATTTCAGTGCACATAACCTAGTCCAAGACTTCAAGATAAGCTTGGCACTTGTTACTACTATGGTCACATGAACTGCTTTGACGTATTTCTAAGTAAACTTACTACTGAGGTGGACCACCAGTAACACAATGCATGCCCAGTGAAAGCAGAACAAGAACCATATTGCTGTATTTTTTTTTAGCTAGGATGGCTTTAACTCAACATGTTTAAACAATAAGGAAATGTGTTGGCATCGGCTAGATCTGCTGGAAGTCCAGAGGAAGGGCAGCTTGAAGGTTAGCATCCCTTTGTGAACACAATTCTTTGCCCTCTGGTTCCTTATCTCTGGTTACACCGTATGTTAGTCTCATCCTTAAGATGAAGTCAAGATGGCCGCAATTCTTCTAGACCTCACATCTATATAAGACATTAACAGAGGAACAAAAAAGCTATTCTTTCCTGTGCTCTCTTGTAAGATGGAGAAAATATTTCTCAGAAGTTTTGCAAACCTTATCTTGTACCTCACATGCTCACTCCTGAACCAAGCTCATACTTAGGGATATGCCAGGCCCAGAAACCGAGATTATTCCTCCAACCACATGACTTCTACACAAAGTGGGGGCATGAAGTGGGAGTCAAGGAGACAACAGCCATTCCCAAACACACCATCACTGTACCAGGACTATATGGTACACTTTTATTTTTTTTTTTATTTTTTATTTTTTGAGACGGAGTCTCGCTCTGTCGTCCAGGCTGGAGTGCAGTGGCGCAATCTTGGCTCACTGCAAGCTCCGCCTCCTGGGTTCACGCCATTCTCTTGCCTCAGCGTCTCCGAGTAGCTGGGACTACAGGCACCCGCCACCACGCCCGGCTAATTTTTTGTATTTTTAGTAGAGATGGGGTTTCACCGTGGTCTCGATCTCCTGACCTCGTGATTCGCCCGCCTCGGCCTCCCAAAGTGCCAGGATTACAAGCATGAGCCACCACGCCCGGCCTATAGTACACTTTTAAAAACAACTCTGACACTTTTAGCTAGAGACGAAACTTCTTTCCTTTAAAACCTGCCCAAAATAACAAAAAGGTTATAAGGAAGAAGGGAGTAAGAATCCTAAATCACAATATTAGAAAATATCTGTCAAACATTATGAAATTTGGGTCAACATAAAAAAGGGCATTGAAAGATAATATGTGCTTTGTCAGACCTCAGACAAAATATAGATGAGCTAAAATAAATGTCCCTGTCCAAAAAGGCACATGCAAGGATGTTGCAATTAGAAGAGCAATAGTTGGCTGTATGGCAGGCAGCAGGGGTGGCTATAGGAAAAGCAGGTAATGTGATTTGACAGAGGTTGATAGATGTAAGACCAGATCCAATAGGATCTCTGAATAGAATTTCTGAAGAATAGAACAGAAAACAGAAAAGAGAAAAGTATTCAGCAATACAATAAAAGAAAACTCTTCTGGAATAATCGACAGAATTGAACCTACAGATTGAAAGAACTCAACTTTAACCCAGAAAAAAGATGATACAGAATAATCAACACCAAGCTATGTCCTGAAAAAAATTATAGATCTTCAAGAACAAAGAAAAAAAGTGAATCTTAAGTCCACTCACACATAGAGAAATAAGTTTCCTAAAAAGCAGAAATAATCAAGTCTACCTCAGAGACTTCTCTTCCGTAACAATGCCATAAATAGTGGATCAGTGTCTACATATTTCTAAAGGAAAAAGAGTATATTTAAGAATTTGGGGAGGTTTTAAGGAAGTGGGACTTTTCTTTGGATTGAATGCTATTAGGAAGTAGCAATAGTTTTGTGACTGGGTACCCTAGTAATTCCTGTCTAAAAGGTGAGAAGAATGAAGCACAACTAAAGTTGCAATTGGTAGAGAATCAGCAATTACTTATATTATACATAATATGGGGATGTTTGATCATTTTTTGTTGTTTGGACAAGGTTGTTTTTTTATCTGAAAATGGTTTTCTATTAAATTATTTATGTTCAACAGGAGGACACCACGGTCTAGCTGCAAATGCCAGGTCTGCTCCTGGCCATCAGGGACTGCCATCCTCTTACTCAATTTTCTGTAGTAGAAATTTCCTGTATTAGTCTGTTTTCATGCTGCTGATAAAGACACACCTGAGACTGGGCAATTTATAAAGAAAAAGAGGTTTAATGGACTCACAGTTCCACGTGGCTAGGGAGGCCTCACAATGATGGTGCAAGGTGAAAGGCACATCTTGCATGGCAGCAGACAAGACAGAATGAGAGCCAACTGAAAGGGGAAACCCTCTGTAAAACCATCAGATCTTGTGAGACTTATTCACTACCACAAGAACAGTATGAAGGAAACTGCCCCCATGATTCATTTATCTCCCACTGGGTCCCTCCCACAACACCTAGGAATTATGGGAACTACAATTCAAGATGAGATTTGGGTGGGGACACAGCCAAACTATATTTGTATGTCTTGGGAATTTTGGTATTCTTCAGGAAATCTTGAATTTTGCAAACTAAGTTGATACTTAAAAGTTGCTATAATGGGCAAATTTAGTTCCAAGCCTTCATTATGTTATGTTTCTGCTGTTCTAATTTTTTGAGTGTGAAGGGCTTGTGCTGCAACAGTTAAAAAACTATTTCAATAGTCATAATAATAACAATGGCCATTTATTGTGTCTAATATGTACCAGACAGCATTTCAGGTGCTCTATATTTGGATTCTTTATTACCTCTCCCGAAACCCAATGAGGTAGATATGATTACAGAAAATGAAAGAGAAGCCCTGAGACTGTACATAACTGCCTCACAGTCACACACAAAATAGGTGGCAAAGACACAATACATTTTTACATCTCTCTAAACTCAAGTCCCACATCTTTTCTATTGATAATTGTTAATAAGTTTTCAGAAAACTATTATTTTCTATTATCAAAATAAAATAGGAAATGCTAAAAAGCAGCAGCAGTAGCAAGAATAAAATAGAAAGTAAATTTTTACTAAAAAACTTTTGAGATTGCCTCCTTACCCAATGTAAGGGTTTTTTTTTTTAAACTTAAATATAGTGGATTATCTGATATTTGCATAATATTCTTCCTGTCATACTCTTGTTCCTTCAGCTGATCCCAACTAACTGGTTAAAAATGAGCTTCTGCTCGCTGCTTTCTAAAGAAGAATGGCTTAGAATGGATTCCTTTCTGTGCTTTGGAGAAACTTGTTACTGGTAGGTAAAACTTAGGTAACAAATTTCTCCATAGCACAGTGAGGAACCTATCTATGATTATATAAACCACAGATTATCTTAGAGAACAAAGTCCTGACCTGGATAGCATCAGAAAGTCCCCCTCTTAAGGTCCCTTCTGGTACATGGGCTGATGAGCTGGGGAGGCCAATAAAATATAGTGACATTTTTGGCTGACAATTATTTTACATTTTCCTTTCTTGAGTTGCCCTTGAACTAGAATATTGCACGAAAGATGCCACCTAGCCAATAAAATTTCCCAAGAATCAGCTCACCAAGAAGGCTTTATCTTTTACAAAGTTTACCCCAGGTTCCCAAAAAGGGCCATGATTACTAAAAGTGGTGTTGAGTCTTTAAAGTTATAACACTTTCCCATGCTTCCTTCTCTGAGCTATAAATCTCTGATTACCCTCTAGAATGTTGAAGAAATGACAGAGGAGACATATTTGATTAGGGGTTGGGGTAAAGAGGTAACCTTGCTTCAGAGGTCTCAACCTTCCAAGTGTCTGTTCAACCAAAGGTGAAGATACTCCAGGCTACAGATGGTAGTCTGACTCCGGCCAATGCCTGATGAGTCCCTTGGTTTGGACAGAGCAGAATAAGGAAAAGGGATGGGAGAGGAGCTATCTCAAGACTTTGTGTGAACTACTCAGCAGGAACAAATAATTATTAGTATTTATTTACTTGACCACTGGACCTGATATTGATGTGTAAAAATTTGTACAGAGGGGCAAAAGTTTTGGGATTTTTTTTTGTCGAGTTATTAACACAGTTGTCACCTACCCCTCTGTGTTTCAATGAACCTAGGAGGAATGCTTGCAAGTTCCATACTTCTGTCTGGCTGTACTCTGTCACCTTCTGGCCTTTTGATGACCCCTGTGCCTCCTCACACTGTTGCTCCCTTCCTCTCACCCTTTTCCCCAAGTGTGGGCACAGATCTGTCTCCCAATTCTCCAAAACACAGCTAAGACCAGACAACTGTATTAAACCAAATCTTACTCTTGGCTTAAGAATTGCAAAAGGGAATTAAAGTATAGAAAACTTTTAAAATTGGTACAAAACTAAAATGTGCTCAAGGTCCCCATGCCTAGCAGGGTCCCATGTTAGTGTCTCCCTCCTTAGGTCATGGCCTTCCTCCCAGGGGCCATTGCCAGCCTGGCCTTGTCTCCACTCCCCAGCCCAAGCCCTCAACTCCTCAAAGGCTTCCTCTCACTCCCAGGCTCAGAGCAGCTTCTGCTGGGATATGATTCCTCTCACAAGGAGACAAACTTGTGACTGAGCTGTAGAGCCCATCACCCCTATCACTTAAAAAAATTATTTTTTGCTTCATCTTTGCTTATCTAGAGAGCTAAAATAGATGTGGTCCCAATATACAAAAAAAGACAATTTTATCTTAAAGTAGAATTCATATCATATCTCTACCTCTAATAGAAGTTTCAGACCCTTAACCCAATTCTATCAAAAAATATAGGAGGTCTAATCTTGGGCACAGCACCCTGTTAAATGAGACATAGATAATATATTGTTTACATTATCATATGTGTTATCATCTCTATTGACAAAACAAAAACCAGTTGTTCTTGTCTCTCATATTTAACAAAATAATTGTGGCTGTATTTCTTTCAATATCCTCCTTTCTGGAAAGAAAATTTCTGTGGAGGTCCCTTGGACCAGAATAATATCAAATTTCTAACATTATTATGGAATTAATTAACAAAGTAATATGCAATTTAATAGCATAAAGGCACTTACTTTTTTTTCCTAGTGAAAACGCTGACACACTTTAACCTATCCTTAGTCATGCAGTGGGAGGTTTTGTATACTCCCATTAACACAGTGGGGACCCTGTGGTGTTTCCTCAGTGACATTAGAACCACCTAAAGCCATGGTCCTTTAAAATTTCCACCTAAAAAACTTTGGTAACCCAGCTCCATCTGACACCTCCATTTTGCCAGAAGCCTGTAAGTTATTAAGCAATTATCTCTGTAACTCATGTTTCTTCACGAAATGAGCTTCTTTATGTAATGAGCTTGGAGCTGGGTTCTGCCAATTTCATTCAATGTGGCTGTGCTTAATAGTGATGTAAGCGACTTCTTGGCCATCTGTAGTAAGTTATTTTCTCATGTTCCTTGTTTCCATTTCCCTTGTTGAGAAGGTCATTTCCTTGTATTTACATGACTTCTTTCACAAACTCCCTAGCCTTTCTCTGCAGGGTTTTGCACTCTGATTCAGTCTTTCACCCAAGGTCACAGCCCCCTGACTATTCCCATGGATTCTGTTCTTTCTTTTTCTTCTGATATTGTCCCACCTTCACCCCACTCCCCTGGCTACTTCACACTGCTCATTATAGCTTTTCTGATAGCTGACAGAGTCATCATATTGGTCTGAAATTTATCTATAGCAATATAGCATCTAGAGTTATGACCTTCAGACTTCTGGAGTAACCAGGATATATTACTCCATTTGCATTAAGATGCTACAGCATGGCTTCTGTTAGGTCTTCCCCAATTTTCAACCTAGGAGTACAGTTGGCTGTATGATTTCATTAAGATCCATAGGTTTGCCTATTAAATTCTGCCTTCCCTTTTTATATCTATCTATGTTCGGAATTTCTGGTTACTTTATTGCCATCTTACGCGTATCATGCTCATAAATTGGTGGTATGTGGGAAGGGCACTGGACTTTTAGGTCAGAAAAGTGGGTGTTAACTATCACTCAGCACTCACACAATACTGTGATGGTGAGTTCTTCAACTTCCTCTAAGCCTCAGTTTCCTCATATTTAAAAGGAGGCTAACATTGACCTCATACAGATGTAAAGATTCAATGAGATCATGAGCCCAGCACAAAAACTTCTCAGCTCTGTTGATTATAATTATACTCAAGATCATCTCACATGGCATTAGGAAGGTTAGCTGAATGCCATCAAAGCACTTTTAAGTAAAAGGTATCATATGTGTACCACAGCAACAGCATATGCATTTTTTTTTTTGAGACAGAGTCTTGCTGTCAGCCCAGCTGGAGTGCAGTGGTGCAATCTGCCTCCTGGGTTCAAGTGATTCTCGTGCCTCAGCCTCCCGAGTAGCTGGGATTACAGGCATGCACCACCACATCTGACAAATTATTGTAGTTTTAGTAAAGATGGGATTTCACCATGGTGGCCGGGCTAGTCTTGAACTTCTGCCCTCAAGTGATCTGCCCACCTTGGCCTGCCAAAGTGCTAGAATTACAGGCATGAGCCACCACGCCCAGCCTATGCACTCTTGAGCCCTGTAGCTGGTAACTGTTTCAACTAACATGTCTTAGTGTACTGTTCAGAGTAGGTTCTTCTCTCCCAGCTTGTGTCACAAATTCCAATTATGTTTGATTCCAAAATGCATCATCATCATTATAATTTGTGAAAATGATAATTTTTTTTTTTTTGAGATGGAGTCTCACTCTGTTGCCCAGGCTGGAGTGCTGTGGCACAATCTCAGCTCACTGCAAGCTCCTCCTCCCAGGTTCACACCATTCTCCTGCCTCAGCCTCCTGAGTAGCTTTGTTTTTGTATTTTTAGTAGAGACGGGGTTTCACCATGTTAGCCAGGCTGGTCTCCATCTCCTGACCACGTGATCCACCCACCTCAGCCTCCCAACGTGTTGTTGGGATAATTTTTACACACCCACTACGTACCAGGTGCTGTGCTAGGTGCTCAAAGATTTTATCATACAGTTGGAGTCCTCAAGGAGCTTATATTTTAGGTAGAGAGGTAATAAAAATGTAAAAGAAGAAATAAAGCAAAGGAACGTAAATTAATGGAAGCAGGTAAGTACAGAAAATTAGAGGAAATGGAGATCTTTATGGGGTTTTGTGATTGTGGCACAGGGTGCTAGCTAATTCCCTCTCCCCTCTCCTTAACACTCTCCTTGCCTTCCACACAGAGCATTTCTCCTTCTTCCTTTTAGTAATAAAACTCTGAATTGTAGCTAGGCTCAGACTCCCAGATACAGACTACATTTTCCAGCCTCCTTTGCAGCTAGATGTGGTCATATGACTAAGTACTGCCCCATGAGATGCGAGTGGTAAGTGATGTGTGCAACTTCCGTTATACCCTTCAAAGGAAGCTGCTTTGTTCTCAATTTTCTCTTTTGTCTTACTGCAGGGTGAAATGTGGACCTGTGCCTTTGCCCTTACTGAAGCTCTCAACATGTAAAGAAGTAGCTCTACTAGAAGATCTTGGAATAATGTCATAGATAAGAGTGGGCTACCCATCCCCAACTGCCTGCTTACCTCTAGTCACTATTTGGATGGGGTAAGGTTTTGAGTGTGGATAACTAGAAAACAGTGATACCACAGAGGAGATACTATAAAACTATATACAAAGAAAACCAGTTCTATATATGAGGTGATAGCAGTGCATCTATTAGGAAATATCCATCCAGCAGAAATGCAAAATTAAAGCTCCGAGGAGCTTCAGGTTTTATATATATATATATATGAGGCATCTGAAAGAAAGGTTGAAACCCTGGGGAAAAGGATAACAGACAGGTAAATGAAAAACAGGAAAACAGTGCTATTGAAGGTCAAGGGAAGAGTTTTGACAAAATATGGTTCACTCAACATGGGACTAGATGAGAGTAAAGGTAACTATAAAAAGAGATTAAACTTGGTTCCTAAGTTCATGTTCTCTTTATCTGTATGTCCTCATTTCTAGATTTACTTAAAATATTTTTCCCTAAAATCTGATCTTTTTGATTTCTCTGTGCTGCCAAGACACTCATCACATCCTGCCTTGATTTACACAAACTCCTTCTCACTGGCCTCTTTCTCATCAATTTCCTACTCCAGTCTTTGCCAAATGTTATTGCCAAGTCCATTTTCCTTTCCTGCTGTTCAGACTATGCTTCTCCCACTCTGCTTTGGCTTGTCTTCACCTTCCAGCCTCCCCACGACTCTGCACCTGCTTACAACTTTTCCTCATTCTTCCTACAGCCCCATCCCCCACCCCACCTCCACTCCTTCCTCTGGCCCTTTCATCTCCTCTGGCATCTTTAACCACCAAATTCAGGCACTCATAACTTCAGGCCAACACCCTACATTATCCTCCTCAGCAGATCCTATTCCTGCTGCAAAGAAACCCAGTGTATCCACTTCCTGTATGAAGCTTGCTAGAGCTAATAACGGTATGCTGTGTGCTGCATTCACCCAGAGTATACAAAAGAGTATTCTTTGGACTGTATTCTTTCCTGTCCCTATTACCTCTAGGGCCTTGTATTGTTTGTTCTGGAAGAACATGATTTCATTACTGTCAGATAATTTCTGTTTTTTGTAAAGTACTTATTGGTGTTACCTTGGGGTACTACATAAATAGTACAAATCTCACAATGCCTCTCTGATGAGAGGGCCTAAACCCAACCAGTTTGTCCAAAAGTACCTTGAGTTTTTTTTCTCAGTAGTGCCTGGGAAAAAAGCATATCTGTCAAGAAAAGGGAGAAAATTAATGTACAGAAAGAAAGGTATGATGTTTCTATTGTCCTCAACAAATAACGCTCATGGAAAAAAAAAAAAAAACATGTTTGAGTGAATCAGAAATTCAATGAGCATTATAGGTAGCTCAGCAAAAACTCCTTTCTAGCTATGGAACATTCCTCAAGGACATATCTTACTGTTATCACAGAAAGCAATGATTTGCCTTGCCACCTCTGAACTTTTGCTCATGCCAGTTTCACTTAGCATATATACTAATGTACTTCATTTTAGTGAAAATACTCACTATGAAACCTAAAGAACTAAGATGTATATTTATAAGCACATAGGCAAGTATGGAGAATAAACTCGTATATATGTCTTCTAGGAGCATGATTTAAATAATTGTTGCTTAATGCTAGGTTTTCTTCTCAACAAGAATAAAAACGTGAATACTTATTAATTTAAATGCACTTGATATTTTCACAAAATATAGAACTGAATAATAAAGAAAGGTTTGGTTTTTTGCATTTATTTTACATGATGAAAAAAGCCCTTGAAATTCAGCATAGAGGTTTCATTTTCAATAAGAATCAGAAAACTGTCAAAGACAAACTGTTTTCCATCAGACAAATGACTTGATCACAGATAATAAAATTGCACAAACCTCAAAGCCTAAATAACCATGTAAATGGGTTCTATGATTTTTGAGACAGATGGTGAATCACAACAGTGATGGGTTATGAATTCCAAAAAGATTGTCCTTCAGAATATAACAAAAAATGACTGAGGAAGCAGATTTAAAATATAATTAAGGTAAAACCAAAATAGAAAAATCACATCAATTTTTAAAAGATCAAGAAGACAGAAACAGAGAACATATAGATTATATTAGAACCACTCTACAAAGAAAATCATTTTAAATTGAAACATTATGCATATGTTAACAGAAGGAAATTGGAATGTATTTCAACAAGATGAGTAATGTTATCTGCTTCATTCTATGTCGTGTCCAAGATTGTAGAAATTGCAGCCTACTATGTCTATCAACCTGCTTATCACTTGCTGCTGGCCTAGAGGTATGCCCAGCAACCATGGTCACTGTTGGGAACTCTTAATCTCCTTATCTAGCTCTTAGCTGCATAACATGAGAGTGAATTAGGAGCCATTATGGAAGATAATTAAATTCTCATTAATAAGATCTTATATTCCCAGTACCACTCAAAGGGACCCAGGTTAGATTAAATCACAGACAACCCTATCTAGGTAAGGATTGATAGTCATAGTTTGTCAATTTTGGCCAACAATAAGTGAACCCTAGGAAGGCATAAGCAAATACGGTGGAGAAAAATAATCATGAGTGCTAACCTCAGCCCTGACTCCTGGATATGTATCCTTGGGTCATTTAGGCATATTATTTTGTATATTTATATTAACTAATAATATATATGATAAAATACATAGCATGTATAATTAAATATCTATAATATCACTTGCCTCTGTTTACATTCCTTGACTCATCTCTCAACATTCTTTTCTACTTTCTCTATTTTTTTCTCTTTTCTCTATTCTTCAGCTCTGCTGCCATTCTCTCAGGATGCGTCATGCTTCTTCCTGACTCTCTGCTGCCATTCTCTCAGGATGCATCATGCTTCTTCCTGACTCAGCCTTTATACCTGTTCTTCCCTCTGCCTAGGCCTTTCTCCACTTTAGCCAAGGTAATTCCTATTTAGGCTTTAAGTCCCCTTTAAATGTCATTTTCCCTACCACTGCTTCACAGAAACTTGTAGGTTTTCTTCAATGTATTCACCCTAGTTCTGGTTAATTGTAATGTCTGCCTTAAGTAAATGATAAACTCCAAGACAAGAGAGCGTCTACCTTTCCTTTTTTTTTCCTCCACAAACTGTACTTCCAGTGCTTAGTGAATAAGCTCAGGAATAGCTCTGTCAGTGTTTGTTGAATGAATGATGAATGAAGGATTCTGTTGGTGAGTAGTGTGTTACTCTGAACATTTCATAAAATCTGGCTGTTGCATAGGCAGAGACAAATGAATTGGTGCCCAAAAAAGAAGGCCTCTTTTTGATACATTATGGCTTGGCTTTATTTACCTCCGGATCCAGATGAAAACTTCAAAATTTTCCCCAAGAACATTTTGGTGACCAAGAAAATTGACCAGGAAAAATTCTAGTCTGGAACTTAGGAGAAAATAGGAGCTAGAAGATTCCTCTCATCTAATCTTCCTGGAGAGGGAAGAGACTGGCCCCACTGACATTCAGTGGTATGCAATGGAGACTCAAAGACTGTGTGTGGCAAGGAGGGATCCCCCCTGCCCCACCCCACAGCCTCTAATCAAATGGCAAATGACAGCAGGCTTTAATGAGACTGGAGTGATTTCATGAAGACCTGGAGCATATTATATTATAATCTACTTTACAAATAAGGCTGGTTGATTAATTTGGTGTGGTCATAGTACTTAAGAGAGGAGCCCTTAGTTTTGGAAGCAATTGGTTTCAGAAAAGCCGTCGAGGTGGGTCTGCAACGGTAGAAGGTCTAAGTGACACCCAGAGATGAAATGTTACTATTGTCAAGGTGTATTGCTGATTTGCTGTGTGTGATACATTAAGAAATATAAGCTCACTGAACCCTAGCTCCTCATGGACAAACTCACCAGGAACAGTCCCCAAAAGTGTATTTCTGAGTTGGTACAGTATTCATATTCATTTATGATTTCATTTTTGTTTCATAGACCACCAATAAATTTGGGAAATAATGCATCTACATATCCCTTCTTGGACAGTCACAATGTGTATGGCACATTGATGACTTTGAGAAGTCCTGCACTAAAGGTTATTCACCTCATTTGACCACTAATACTTCTTATTCATAAAAAAACTTATTTGTCAATAAAGATAAGTCTCAGCAAAGCTGATGTATTAAAAAACTTCTAAGCCTCAGTGGCTTAAAATAGCAAGGCTTATTTATTGCTCATGCTATATATCCATTGTTGGTTGACTGGAAATCTTACGCCACAGTCTTTACTCTGAGATCCAAAGTGTCAGAGCCACCATCATCTGAGCATTTCTTGTTGCTCTGGAAGACAGAAGGTGAGCTCTAGGTGTTTAACAGCTAAATATTGCAGCTTGAAAGTGACTCATAACTGTGGAATTTTGGCTTAGAACTCATTGGTCAGAAGTAGTCACATGGGCCCACTCAACCATGAGGGGGTGAGAAAGTACTATCCTACCATGTGTCTAAAATGTAGACAGCCAGAAATATTCAGTGGACAGCACTAATGACAACTAACCCAGTTAACCTGGCTAAACACTAATGTTCATTAAAGTATAGCTGGGACCCACTGCTGTTCATGGTTTTAAAAACAAGGATTGGGGACTTCCAGTTTTAAAATGACAGCATAGAAGCAAACTGGCTTCACTCCCTCCCACTCCCTCCCTCCCCCAAAACAAACATACAGCACTGAAATTTTCGCCAGCAACAACTCATAACTCAAATATGAGGATGAAATAGTTCCCAAGGCCACAGGGAAGTGTAGAAACTCTGAGCAGATGGTAAGAGAAGCAGACTTCCACATCTGTGATGCCTCTCCCTCCCCATTCATTCTGGCAACAAGTACATGGAAAATCTTCCCCATGTAGAAACTCATGGAATCTACACTGGAAAAAATGAAATTGAGGTGGTAAACTAACTTTCCTACTATCTTGGGTTCCCTGGAAGGAAACTTTCTTGCCTTAACCCACAGGAACTATTGTGACTGCCTGAAGAAGGAAATATCCCTGAGGAAAGACAGAGACAAAGGAGGTAGGTGGAATCACCATCCCCAGCCCTGGAAACTGCCTGCAAGTTGTTCAAAGGAGATGTCAAATCAGAGTGGCTACTCAGCCGCACTATGCTATAGGAAGTATGTTCCACAGGTCCCCTGGGCACAAACTCCTAGCCAGTCTTCCCACACCTCCAGGATAATGTCTTTGGGACCCCTCCCATTTGGGACAGACAGCACTCCCATCATTTACTAGAGCAAGGCAAACCCGGGCTTAAAATGGCATCTGGAGCCAAAAAGGAGGCAACAACTTAGTGGTAAGGATTTGCTAAGCAAAAAAAAATATATATATATATATATTTTTAAAGCCAGGAAGAGAAAATGGAAATAACTAATCCTTCAGTGCAAAGACATAGGTATATACATAGGTATATACCTACTAGAAACACGAGCAAATAGGGAACGATGATCTCCTCAGAAGGACAAAGCAAAAATCCAGTGACTGAGCCTAACAAGATGATGATTTGTGAGCTCTCCAACCAAGAATTCAAAACAGCAATTTTAAAGAAACTCAGTGATCTCCAAGATAACACAGAAGAACAATTCAGAAATTTATCAGAGAAATTTAACAAAGAGATTGAAGTGATTAAAAAAAATTAAACAGAAATCTTGGATTGGAGAAATACATTTACTGAAGAACTAAGGGCTCTCAACAGCAGAATGGACCAAGCAGAGGAAAGAATCAGTGAGCTGAAAGACCAAGTATTTGAAAACACACAGTCAGAGGAGGAGAAAAGAAAAAGATAAAAAAAAAAAAAGAACACAAAAACCTATGAGATACAGAAAATTACCTTAAAGGACCAAATCTAAGAATTATTGGTGTCCAAGGGGGAGCTAAGGAAGAGCAAGAGGTAGAAAGGTTATTCAAAGGAATAACTGAAAACTTTCCAAAACATGAGAGAGATATAAGTATCCAGATACAGGAAAGTTTAAGAACACCAAATAGATTCAACCCAAATAAGACTATCCCAAGGTATATAGTAATCAAACTCTCAAAGGCCAGCGACAAAGAGAAAATTCCAAAAGCAGTAAGATAAAGCAAATAAGACACAAGAGAGCTCCAATTCATCTGGCAACCAACTTCTCAATGGAAACAAAATAGGCCAGGAGGAAGTGGAATGACATTTTCAAAGTACTTAAGGGAAAAAAAAATACCATCCAGAATACTACATCCAGAAAAATTATCCTTCAAATATGAAGGAGAGAGAAAGTCTTTCTCAAACAAAAGCTGAGAGAATTCAGCACCACAAGAACCATTTTTCATGAAGTACTAAAAGAGAGTTCTTTAATCTGAAAGAAAAAAACCACTAATGTGCAAAAGGAAAACTTTTCAAGCTATAAAACCTGCTGGTAAAATTAAATACATAGACAAACCCAGAATATTCTATTGCTTTAATTGTGGTGTACCACCAGTTCAAAACTTTAGTATGAGGCCCAAAATACAAATCTATCAAAAACAATGATAGCTACAGCAACCTGTTAAGAGATAAGTTAAAAAAAATATGCAAATTGACACAAGTAGAAGTCCAAATGTCAGGGGAGTGGAGTTAAAATGTAAATATTTTGCATGTTCCTTTTTTGCCTTTGTTTCTAGTCTTTAATTTGTGATAAGTCATCAACTCTTTTAAAGTAACTTGTTATATCTATAAAATGTTTTTTGTAACCCTCACGGTAACCACACTGCAAAAATCTATAATAGATTCACTAAAACTAAAAACAACTAATCAAAACATACTATCAGAGAAAATCACTTAACCACAAAGGAAGATAGTAAGAAAGGAAAAAATGAAGACAGAGGTCTCATAACAACCAGAAAACAGGTAACAAATTGGCATTAGTAAGTTCTTAATTATCAATAACAAAACAGAAGTAAATGGTCTCAATTCTCCAAGTAAAAGGCATACAGTGGCTGAATGGATAAAGAAACAAGACTCAACTATATGCTGCCTTCAAGAAACCCACTTCACCTATAAAGACAGACTGAAAGTGAGGGGTGGAAAAAATATTCCATGCAACTGGAAACCAAAACAGAGCAGGAGTAGCTATATTTATATCACATAAAATAGACTACAAATTTAAGATTATAAAAAGAGACAAAGGACACTATATAAGGATAAACGAGTCTATTAAGCAAAAGGATATAACAATTATAAATATCTATGCGCCCAACACTGGAGCTCACAAATATTTAATGCAAACATTAATAGATATAAAGAGAGATATCTACTGAAATACAATAATAGTAGGGGACTTTAACAACCTGCTCTCAACAGTGGACGGTTCATCCAGACAGAAGATCAACAAAAAAACAGGGGAGTTAAACTACATACTAGATATAATAGGCCTAGCTGACATTTACAGAACATTTTACCCAACTGCAGCAGAATACACATGCTTTAGCATATGAACATTCTCCAGAAGAGACCATGTCTTATGCCACAAAACTCGTCTAAACAAAATTTAAAAATCCAGAAATCATATCAATTATCTTTTCTCACCACAATGGAATAAAACTAGAAATCAATAACAAGAGGCAACTCAGATAATACACAAACACATGCAAATGAAACAACATCCTCCTGAACAACCAATGGTCAATGAAGAAATTAACAAGAAAATTTAAAAATTTCTTGGAACAAATGAAAATGGAAATATAACATATCATAATTTATGGGATAAAGCAAAAGCAGTACTAAGAGGGAAGTTTATAGCAATAAATGTCTATATCAAAAAAGGAGAAAGACTTCAAATAACCTAATGATGCACCTCAAAGAACTAAAAAGGCGAGAACAAACTAAACCCATTAGTAGAAGGAAAGACATAATAAATATCAGAGCAGAAATAAATGAAATTGATATTTAAAAAATTACAGAAGATCAACAAAACAAAAAGTTGGTTTCTTGAAAAGGTAAACAAAATTTACAAACCTTTAGCTAGACTAATAAAAAGAGGGGAGAATCAAAATCAGAAATCAAAAAGAAGACACAACAACTAAGATCTCAGAAATATAAAGTATTATTAGAGACTATTATGAACAATAATAAACCAACAAATTGGAAAATTTAGAAGAAATAAATTCCTTGATACACACAATCTACCAAGATTAAACACCACGAAGAAATAGAAAACTTCAACAAACCAATAATGAGTAGCAAGATCAAAGCCATAATAAAAAGTCTCCCATCAAAGAAAGGCTCAGGGGGAGAAAAGCCCAAGATAAGACCTGCTGGCTTGGAATTCCAGCCAGCTACCATTAACGGCATTGCACCTCCCTAAGAAGGAGCTCCCAGGGGGAGGGGCAGGCCATATCTTTGCTGTTTGGCTGCTGTAGCCATTCTAGCCTTCAGGCTTTGGAGAGTCTGAATTGACCCGTGGTGGAAGAGATCCCCCCAGCACAGCACAGCTGCTCCACCAAAATGTGGCCAACTGCTGCTTTAAGCGGATGCATGATCCCATTCCTCCTCACTGGGCAGAACATCCCAACTGAGACCTCCAGCCACCTCTGTCCAAGCTCTCCAGCCGACAGAGATCTGAATTCCCCCTGGGACGGCTCTCCCAGAGGGAGGGGGCAGGCTGCCATCTTTGCTGTTACGGTGACTTAGCTGTTCCAGCCTTCGGGCTTTGGAGAGTGGAAGCCAACCCAGGGCGGAAGGGATCCTCCAGGACAGCATAGCTGCCCTACCAAAATGTGGCCAGACTGCTGCTTTAAGCGAGTACCTGATTCTGTTCCTCCTCACCGGGCAGGACCTCCCAACCAGGGGCTCCAGCAACCCGTGCCCATGTTCTCCAACCCACAAAGATACGAATTTCCTCCGGGACAGAGCTCCCAGGGGGAGGGGCAGGCTGCCATCTTTGCTGTTAGGGTGACTTAGCTGTTCCAGCCTTTGAGTTTCGGAGTGTCTGAGTTGACTGGAGGCAGAAGTGGACCCCCAGCGCAGCACAGCTGCTCTACCAAAACGTGGCC
Source organism: Hylobates moloch (assembly GCF_009828535.3). NCBI lineage: Eukaryota > Metazoa > Chordata > Mammalia > Primates > Hylobatidae > Hylobates > Hylobates moloch. The sequence continues at coordinate 105,776,304 of NW_026652277.1, read as the reverse complement.
AGACTGCTTTTTTCCTGATCCCGTTCCTTCTCACGGGGCGGGCGGGACTTCCCAACTGGGGTCTCCAATCATTTCCTACAGATGCCTTTGGGTGGGCAACAAGTCCATGACTCCTTAGGACAAAGCTCCCAGAGAGAGGGGTAGGCTGCCATTTTTGCTGTTTCATAGCCTTCACTGGGGACACCTCCTGTTCTGGAAAATCTGAGGTGACAAGGGACTGGAGCAAGCCCCAAACATACCACAGCAGCCCTACAGAAAAGTGGCCAGATTGTTATGTGGGTGCCTGTTCCCGTATCTCCTCACTGGACAGGTCCTCCAGGCCTGGGCCTCAAGCCATCGCCCCCCACACCCCCCACCCCCACCACCCCCATCATCCCCCACCACCCCTGCCACCACCACCCCCACCAGAGCTACTGAGCCAGTACCAACTGAGCAACTCCCCAGACAGAACCTCCGGGGGCAACAAAAAATAATTCTTTTGGAAAATTTTATGAAAACAATTTTTTTCACTTAAAGTCCTCAGTGCATTTCCTACAATAGATAACAAAATCATTTTCCAGCCAATTCCTCCTGCTTTTCTCAAATACAAATGCTATGTAACAGAAAACATGAATAATTCTATAACACAGCCTATTTCTTGGCTATTAGAGGGAGGTGTACCATAAATGCCCAGTCTTCTGCACAGGTGTGCAAAGAGTTAATGGTATCAGATAAATCCCATAATAATAGAAATAAAGTTGGCATAGAATTCATATAAACATTAAAAAGTATATATTTTGTGCTACCATGATAACCTCTGAAAATTCATTTCTGATGAAGTCTACTGAATCAAATTAATGTCTTGGTACCTTGTTTGATAGTTGGCCATAGCAGTATCACATAATTACACAGAACAAAAAGACAGTGATAATGTTCAAAAATAAATACCTTGGTTCTGAGATGTTACCTGTATACCAAGAACAATGAAGGTACTTATCAGTGGTCATTCAAAAGTCCTTAACTCATGGTTTCTCTGAGAAATACAGGACGTGTTAAATTCATGTCATTTCCTCAGGCACCTCCAAGTTCCTCTCCAGTTCTTCCTTACATATTTCCTGTATACAATCATATTTAAGTCACCTAATATATGGAAAATAGGTTGAGCAATGCTTGGCACATAGTTGTCACTAGGTAAGTATTTATTGTTATCATTATCATTATTACTTCATGTCTTACAAACTTTGTATGTCACATTCCCTGCAGAGATTCTAAAGTATGACTTGCTTTAGCAAGTTCAACCCAGTGCTTCCAGGGGAGAGAAAGTCTAATATGTAAAGCATTTCTATATTACATTGTTCTTATTTAAGACAAAACAGGCAAATCACCTAAGAAGTTATCGAAGTGATCAAAAATGCACTTAGAAGATTTGTTGGGGGTACCTTTAGATAAATATCCCCAAGCTATTACCGGAAATAAGTGTTGAGAACAAATTAAAAGTAATATTTGATAACTGTACTGGAAAAATGCACTGATAAAACAGTCCTATCCCCACATTGCATTTCCTTCACGCGGTGGCAATCCATTGCAACATTATTAAAGTATTTCAAGGTATATTTTATTTTTATAATAATGAATCTAATATTCTGTAATATCCTTTGGTTTGTTATATATCATTCAAACATCATTCATTCCATTCACTTAAAGCATCATCTTCACCAGGCATTTCTGTTGGTAATTGGTCAAGAGAAGTTGAATCTTTGTATCTCGCAGAACTCTGCTCGGATTGTGCCTCAGGTGTAGAGGCTTTTGCCCCCCAGAAAGCCTTGACTGCTGCCCTGGAAGAAAAAACCAAAACCAAAACCACCATATGAAGTGAAAACTAAAACTGAATAGATTTCTATATTTTCTATGTATAGAAATATGTGTGTGTGTGTGTGTGTGTGTGTGTATATTACCTGTATGTATATATTATATATGGTACAAATATATATAACCTGTATATATATTTGTACCTGTATATATATTACAGGTACATTACATTACAGCTATATTACAGGTATATTATAAAGGAAAGAAAAAGAATATAAATGTATTTATGACTACTGAACTGTATACTTTAAAATGGTAAAAATGATAAATTTTATATTCAAATTTTATCTCAATAAGAATACAATTTTAAAAAATTATAATGATAAAAATTACTATTCAAAAATGTTCAGCATCTACACTAAGGTTACATGACTATACCTACTCAGGAAAAAAATTGGAAGGCTGATTTTTAAAAACACTTTTACAGGGGTGGGGGGTCTGGGACATACTCAAAAAAATAATTCTTTTGGAAAATTTTATGAAAACAGTTTTTTTTGCTTAAAGTCCTCAGTGGATGTCCTACAATACTTAACAAAATCATTTTCCAGCCAATTCATTGTGATGATGCATCCAGCTGATGCATCATAAACTAAAACTGAACAATGAATAAAAAGGCACTTCTTAAAGAAGAAGTAATATATAATATATATGTATATATAGTATATATATTATATGTGTACATATAGTGTATATATTATATGTGTACATATAGTGTATATATTATATGTGTACATATAGTATATATGTATATATGGTATATATATTATATATGTAAATATAGTATATATACTGTATACAAGTCATATGTATGTACTATATGTATATATAATATATGTGTATATAATATATATGCTATGTATTATATATACATGCATGTAAATATAATATATAATATATTACCTCTTCTCTAATAAGTGTTTTTTATTCATTATTTTTAGTCTGTGATACATATATATTACATACATGTGTCTATTATGTATACACATACATACATATATGTATATATATGTATATACATAATACACATGTTTGTATACATATATGGTTCAAATATATATGTGTATACATGGTATAAATATACATATGTAATATATATGATGATATTTATAATAGTTACATGAGTATTACACCCTGGTAAGCCTGAGGGCTCATATACATACATACTACATATATATGTGATGTATACACAATCATATGTAATATATATGCATCACAAACTAAAAATAATAAAAAGGCACTTCTTAGATATGAGGTAATAGATATGTTATACATACATATATCTACATATATAATATAACCCATATATTATATACTCATGTATATTATATATTATATATAAATAATATATACTATATACATATTTGGTAATATATGACCTATATATGACATATGTATATTGTATATACATTATCTATACATAGAAGATATATGTATATTGTATATACAATATATGTACATATATTTTATAATGATATATGTATATATATAAAACATATATATTACCTCTTCTCTAAGAAGTGCCTTTGTATTCATTATTCATTTTTAGTTTGTGATGCATCAGCTACAAATCGATAGTATATAAGCCCTCAGACTTACCAGGGTGTACTACTCATGTAGGTATTATAAATATTGTCATACAAATGAATTAGTAGGTTACAATAACCAAGTTTTAGAGTTGAGAGAACCGCAACTGGACAACACAAATATTCATTAAATAAAACTTTTTAAAGCAATTACCACATAAAATTATAAAAATCGCATTTAAAAGCTCTCTCATAGTTGGAGAAGCAAGTCATGAGATTGTTTTAAAAAGCATCTACATAAAGAGACGGGGTAGCCTGAACTAGGGCAGTCACAGGAGTAATGAAAGGAGATGGACAGTTTCAAGGCAACATGTAGGAGACATCACAGACAGGGCTTTGCAATTCACTGGATGAGGAGGGGGAAGAAGAGGAGGATGTCAATCAAGGGTGATGATGCATTCTGCTGTTCACCTACCAATTTATGATTATGAAGATCAATAAGAAGATTATAAATACACAGATAATGACTCCTATGGTCAGCACAAGAATTAAGGCTGCATCTGTGGCTGGTAGGCTTGATCTTCTCATCTGCAATTCTAGAGAAAACACACAAACCTAATGAGTATTACTACTGAGGAAAAGGAAATGGATATCTAACTTAAAAGTTTATATTTGAAGAACAACTCTAGAAACATAAAGAAATACTTAGTGCAGAGAAAATTATTAATGATCTTGCTCTGCATGTTTGAAATGTCCTTTTCAAACATGCAAAAAAGTTAAAAGAATTTGACAACGAACAGCCTATATTACCACCATCTAAATACTACCATTAATATTTTAAAATTCATCTATCCATTCCTCTATCAATTCATTAATCCATCATATTTTTTATGCATTTCAATATAATTTGCAAATGTCAGTATTCTTCCCCAAAAATTTTTCGGCAAGCATATCGTTAACTGGAGTTTAATATTAGTTTTTTCTTTGAAATAAAATTTTCACACAAAGAATTGCACAAAGATTTTAAATGTACATTTGCTTAGTTTTGACAAAGGCAAACTCATATATGTAACTAAATGCTAGTCAAGATATAGAATATTACTATACCCCAGAAAGTTCCCTTGAGCCTCTTCCTAATTAACTCCTTCCTCATCCTCCAGAGGCAACAAGTATCCTGATTTTCTTTTCCACCATAGATTAGCTCTGACTATTCTAGAACTACATATAAATGGAAACACACACTAGGTAATCTCTTGTGTAAAGATTTGTTTACTTAGAATAATGTTTTAGAAATTCACTCATACTGTTATATGCAACTATCATTTTTTTATTACGAGGTATACTCCACAATTTGTTTACTCATCCTCCTACTGATGGATATCTAGGCTGCTCCAGTTGTGAGATACTATAAATAAAGCTGCCATGAACATTCTTATACAAGTCATTTTGTGAATATATATCTTAATTTTTGGCTAAATGTCTAATAATAGAATTGCTGGGTCATAGGGTCGACAGACGTGTGTTTAGCTGTCTAAGAAACCATGAGAACTTTCTCAAACTGATTGTACTGACTGTACATGTTTTATAAATGTTTTCTACCAGATTTTGGCTTGCCTATTCATTATCCTAATGATTTTTGTTAATGAGCTGAAGTTTTTAATTTTGATGCACTCTGATTTATTCAATGTTTCCTTTTATGGTGATTGTTTTCTGAATTATGTCTAAGAAAACTTTGCCTACTCCTGAATCATGCAAATATTCTCCTATATTTCTTTCCTAAAATTTTATGGGTTTAGCTTTTACACTTAAGACTATGATACCCCTCTAATTTTCATATTTGCTATAAGAAAGGAATTGAAGCTCAATGTTTTCTATACACATATCCACATACCCCGACCCCCCTCTCTTTAGGAAATGGGATCTTGCTATATTGCCCAGGCTGGCCTTGAACTCCTGGGCTCAAGTGATCCTCCCACCTCAGCCTCCCAAGTAGCTAGTATTACAGGCACACACCACTGTACCCACCTCATGCACCACTCTTACTTCAAGCATTCTCTCCCATATCTCTCTGCTCTTTCAGCAAATAACGTTATTAAAGAGACAAAGCCAACCTATCATGTGTATTATAGTATTGCTACATTGTAAACTGGTAAAAAGCCAATTAACATAGAATATTACTTACTTTGTGAATTATATAGCTTTATTGTAGCTCTTTTATGTCCCCAAATTCTGGAATCATAAAAGATTCATGGAAGAAAGAACTACAGAGATCATCTGATCCAACTATTGCATTATGCAGATAAGTAAACCAAGGTCCAGGGAGGTTTAATTTGTACAAGGTATATTTTGACTATTTAAATATTTTGATTTTGATAAGTACCACTCTGTCAGAAGTAGTCTTCCATATGAGCAATCTCAACTGCTTATTTTTCTAGATTTGTTTCCCTATCTGTTAGACATCATGGAGTATAAGTTTCCATTTTGCCTAGTAATTCTAGAGCTATAAACGCACGTTAGGGATTTCGCTAAATAGTTCCAAGTATGCTACAGAAAGTACATCTATATTTATGTTCCAACATTGTTGGATTTTTAAAAATCTTTTTATTTCAAAATAACTTTAGATTTACACAAGTGGTGGCATTTTGGAAACTTAAATAAAAAACACCTTTCAGAACTGAAACCTGACAAGGAGAAATGCAAATTTCATTTATCCATTACTCTGCAATGTTAGCTGAGAGAGGGTGGAGAGTGAGGGGCATGAAGATTTTATTTATTACAACAGTAGTCTTGCAAAGGTCACCTAGACTATTTTTACAGGTAATGAAAAAAATAGGCTCAATTTCCTATTGAAATATTTAATGAAAAATAGGCTAAATTTGATGTGTCAACTTTTAGATAAACTAAACTTATGTACTTACTAGTTTCCTAGGACCACCATAACAAAGTACCACAAACTGGGTGACTTGAAAACAACAGAAACGTATTGTCTCACAGTTTGGGAGGCTAGAAGTCTGAAAACAACGTGTTGGCCGAGCCATGCTCCCACTGAAGGTTCTTGGGGAGGATCCTTCCTTGTCTTTTACAGCTTCTCAGCTTCTGGTAGGCTCAGACATTCCTTGGATTCTGGTAGCATAACTCCAATTTTTGTCTCCATTTTCACATGGCTGTCTTCTCCCTATGTCTGTCTCTCTGTGTCTTCACCTGGCATTCCCCGCCCCACTCTCCGTCTGTGTTTGTGTGTGTGTGTGTGCACAAGCATGCCCAAATATTCCTCTTCTTATGAGGGCACCAGTGATATTGGATTAAAGGCCCACTCTGCTCTAGTACAACCTCATCTTAACTAATTACATCTGCAAAAAATCCTATTTCCAAATATAGTCACATTCTGAGTACTTCAAAGTATCTTTTTTAACAATGCCTATTTATGAAAGACAACTATTGTGGGAGTGAAAAATCTGATATTTAAGTGAATGGATGAGAATTTTTCACTAGGGAAACCATTTTTACCCTAAAAATATCTCAATTACATATTTGTTTCATGCTAGTACCATATTGTGTAGACATTTCTAGCCAAAACATTTGTTTGATTTCTAATCAGCCAAAGGGGTCTGTTGCAGTGGTGTACCCAATTGTCATGTTTAAAGAAATTAATAGATACTGGAGTGTTCTAAAAATATTTTGTCATTCAATCAGTGCACATACTGAGATGGCAGAGCTATCCCACCATTCCTGGACTGCTGCTATGAGAGAGAGAAGTTAACTTTGTCTCAATAAAGGCCTGACAGTTTAGGGTCTGTGCTCCAGCCTTTAACATATACATTACCAAATGCATGCTCCCTTCTAAATATGAGAGGAGCTAACCACACTGAATTGTCCTAACAGGGACGAGATAGTAGGGACAAAGACTGAGAATGGCTCCACACACCTTTAATATCATGAATGAGGGCTAGTTGAGATATTTTTTAGTTTAATGGTGTTTTTATTCTCTTGCCTTTTTTAGAACTTTATTGAAAATTATCCTTTTAACAACACCTGATATCCAATAGAGGAATAAGATTATTAGCTTTCACCACGAAGATGTTTCTAAACTCATTAAACAGCACATCAAAGAAAGTTTAAATAGTAGTTTATTTTTTAAAATCACCCTAAAATATTTTAACCTGTTTTCATTTCAATAAAATGGTTATGTTGTGTGGTATCTCTACAGCAGAAGCTCTTTGTGTTCAGAAATAGCTTCAAGAAGTCTAAAAACTCCTTTAAAATTACATGTAACTTTTGGCATATTCGTGTATGTGGACATTTTTCTGGAAAAAGGATCCTGAGCCTTGATAGGATTCTCAAAAGAACTTGTGACCAAGTCCCCACATCCCTAACAACAAAGTTGATAACAACAATTAAAACAGTTAAGAGCAGCTGAACAAAAGGAAATAATTACCCAGATATGTAAGCCATCATAGATTAAATTGAATATAAGCAAATGGATCTATCTCACAAGGAAAATATGGTTTCTAATATGTAAAATGACATTCAGGACAATATTTGCATTTTGTGATATATATATTTTTGAGAACTGTATTAGTGCTTCATCAAAAAACATTTGCTTCAAATATATAATTTTTAAAGAGACATACTTTGACATCGTATTTCTTAATTTTATTTATTTTACTGAATGAAAATTTTCATAAGCATCCATGAGAATTCCATTTATCCATTTTCACTTTTATAATGAAAGTAAAAGCAAGAATATAATTCAAGTTAGAGGACTGTTCTCTGAAGATTCTTAAGAAATACACCAGTTTCCCAAAGTGAGGAAATTGTGACTACTTTGTGAAAAAGAAATTAAGTAGTATCTTGTAGAAAAGTCTAAATGATGTAAACCAGTGGTTCTCAAAGTGTGGTCTCTGGACCAGCAGCAACAGGGAAACTTGTTAGAAATGGAAATTCTTATTCCAGTCCCATCCCAGATCTACTGAATCAGAAACTCTGGGGGTAGGGCTAGAGATTGGTATTTTAACAAGCCTCTAAGTGATTTTAATGCTCTTTAAAGTTTGGTATATAAGCAAACCAAGACATTGCTGGACACTTACCACTGCTCGTATAGACTGTGAATTTAATAGTTGCTACTATTTCATTATTATCCAGTGTGTCACACTCGAAAGCCAAGGGGTGACTTTCCCTGTGTACTTCTAGGATTGCTGAATCATTTACAAGTACAATGGATTGCTATTTAAAAAGAAAAAAATAACAAAGTATTAACATTCTTCATGTACACTTACCAGGAAACAATTTATTTCCCTTAAGGAAAGGAGGGTTACTGTCTCTCTTAGCCTAGTTTAGTAATTAATGATCTACATGGATTTTCAGTCACACAATCCAGACTTCAAATCCCAACCCTACCACTTCCTGCCTGTGTGACTGTGGACCAGTTAGTTACTTACTTGTAAAAATGGGTATAATGATAGTGATTACCTCACAGAATTGTCATATGGATTAAAAAAGGCTCTTAATAAACCCTTAATTAATGTTAGCCACTGTTATCATTATACAACTCCTATATAAGCCAATGAAAACCTTGCTTCTGAAATGGAATACTTTGCATAAAATGGACGTTTTAAAGTTCTGATTATAGCTGGCCCTTAGACATATGTAAAGTTTCATCCTAGTAAATAATGAAAATTTTAAAATTCCAAAATAATAAAGTTGTGTAATTCTTAACTTCATTTTGGCAAACTGGTTTTAAAAAGAAAGTTTTCTGAAAGCCATCAGAACTGAGAAACAAATTTTATCATTCACTAGAAAGCACCAGGTTATATCCATTCATTACTCACTTGGTCTGGCCTTAGAAGTTTCCACATATATTTGAAACGATTTAAAGGAGATGTGTGAATACATGCCAGTCTAACACTTTCAAGACTTTCTGAAATTGGTTTACCCCCTGAAAAAAAATTAAGCACATAAATACCATTGGGCATTATAAATTGCTTTATACACGACACTACTTTTTTTTTTTTTTTTTCCTGAGACAGGATCTGGTTCTGTTGCCCAGACTGGAGTGCAGTGGCATGATCTTGGCCCACTTCAACCTCTGCCTCCTGGGCTCAAGCCATCCTCCCACCTCAGCCTCTCAAGTGGCTGGAACTACATGTACATGCCACTATGCCTGGCTAATTAAAAACAAAAATTTGTAGAGATGGAGGTTTCACCATGTTGCCCAGCCTGGTCTCAAACTCCTGAGCTCAAGTGATCCTCCTGCCTCAGCCTCCCAAAGTGCTAAGATTACAGGTGTCACAATACTACTTTAAAAAGCAACCTCCAGTTTTAAAAATCAACTACAGGCTGGAAGTTATCAAACGTAATTGGGAGTTTGAGTGTAGAGGAACAGAAGACTGATAGGTGCAAAGATAAAGTCACCAAAAGAAGCAGGAGAGGAGACACCATGGCTCTCTGCTCCTTATGCAGAATAAGTTGTAATTGACCTAGTGATCTGTTAGACTAAACTATGAGATCTATTAGTGGCTTCCAATGTACTGGTTAGGGACTCCCATTAGAGATACTGAAATTTCAGAACAGCATAATGTGATATGGAACAGCTGTCAAAGTTCCCAATTTAAAGTTTACCAATCTACTGACAAAATGCCATGACTAAAGCATCAAAAGCATTTCGCTGCAGGACAGCCTCAAATATAGACTCTATATACAGTAAGCCTCCAGTGTATTATAGAGAATATATGTTCAATTTTAGATGTCTCTGAAAAAAATGTGAAGCAAAATCAGAAAGTTGCTCAGAACTATAACTGTTTAAAGAAGTGGAATTTAAAATTTTATGATTTCCTTTCAGTATGTCAACTGGTTGCCTCCTTCTACTCAGTGGCAACCTGAGGTGAAAAACACTTCCCCAGAGTAAACTCTCGCCCACAGTCTCCCTCCAATACATAATTCAACTCACAGCCACAATCTATTGGTCCACGGCATTCTTCTACCCGTACAACACACTTGGATTCACCACCAGGGCATCCATTTGTTAAGATAACTTCTCTAACACCAATACCTTTGGTTTAAAATTTAAAAAGGCAAATGTTAAGAAAAAAACTGATTCCAGAGTGTCTTCACTTTCCCACCTAGGTCTTTTCTTAAGACTTTTCTTCTAATTTCAGAAATTAAGTTCCTAAATTCAGAATGATAACACTTAAAATTTTTTTGGCTCTTCATTTTGAATTATTTCCTAAAACAGCATTTTCTGGAGTGAGTTACGTGAAACACTAGTTCCTCTGATTACCATAAGAAAAAGGATTCCATGATTATACACATTTGAAAATGGTACATCAAATGAAATTAAAGGGACCGCTTTACTACGGAATTTTGAGGGAACTTTTAATATGCTAGTAAATTAACATGCTATTGTGTACATTTGCATTGATCTAAGATGTAAAATTTTTACATTTTAACATCTTTAAAATCAGAATACATTTACAATTGATAACATATCATAAATTAATTGGCAGTATTTTTCCTTTTTAGAGTATATAAAATGTACATCTTACAGTCCATAAATTCGTGGATTTGATGGAATACAGTGGTATACAATATTTCCCAAATTTATTTGACCATGGAACTTTTTGGGGAAGCATGGGGAAAGTTTCTGGAGGAAAATAAAAAAATCACATTTTAGCATAAATGATGCCTTTAAATATTTAGATTCATAAAATGTCTGTATTAAATATAGAGAGGGCAACCTATTACTGACCAAATCTCCATTTCCAACAAGATGCTGTCTTTAGATTGTCACACTTTTTGTAACAAGAAATTAACTTTCCTAACTGATCTCAGAATTCCAGAGTTTGCCTCACATCACCACAATTGAGAGAAATAACAAAATGTGGAATTAGCTACATGTTGAACCGTGTCCCATGTTAAGACAGGCTAAGAAAGAGTCAATTTTTATTTCCTTAACTACCAGATTTCCTCTTCCAGCCCGTCTAAGATGTTATCTTAGAGGGCAAAGGAAAGTTGATGACTAGAGGTGTCTTATAACTGCTTCTCAAACTTGACAGTGCATGCAAGTCAGCTGGAGATCTTACGAAAATGCAAATTTTGGTTAGCTGTTCTTGAATGGGTTTGAGATTCTGCATTTCTAACAAGCTCCCAGGTGATACTCATGCAGTCTGTGGACCGCACTTTGAATAGTAAGGGAGAAGGCTACATATGAAACAAGAAAATGGAAGGATGGAAGGAAGAAGATCTTTGGTTAAGAGAGATGATGGCTGAGAATGGCTGAAGTACGGCTCCACTTGAGTTTATGAAAGATTTTTTTTTTTTCGAGACGGAGTCTTGCTCTGTCGCAGAGGCTAGAGTGCAGTGGCATGATCTCAGCTCACTGCAACCTCCACCTCCCGGGTTCAAGCAATTCTCCTGCCTCAGCCTCCTGAATAGCTGGGATTACAGGCGTGTGCCACCACGCCCAGCTAATTTTTGTATTTTTAGTAGAGACAGGGTTTCACCATGTTGGTCAGGCTGGTCTCGAACTCCTGACCTGGTGGTCTGCCAGCCTCAGCCTCCCAAAGTGCTGGGATTACAGGCGTGAGCCACCATGGCCAACCTGAAAGCGTCTTCAGAAGCACAGCCTTAATTCTGAAGTAATTAACATGCTATTGTTAATATTTTTAAAGCAGGCTTTTTTTGTTCTTCTGTTTTGTTTTTGAGATGGAGTCTCGCTTTGTCACCAGGCTGGAGTGCAGTGGTGCCATCTCAGTTCACTGCAACCTCCGCCTCCCGGCTTCAAGCAATTCTCCTGCCTTAGCCTCCCAAGTAGCTGGGACTACATGTATGTGCCACCGCGCCCAGCTAATTTTTCTGTATTTTTAGTAGAGATGGGGTTTCACCATGTTGGCCAGGACGGCCTCGATCTCTGGACCTTGTGATCCACCCGCCTTGGCCTCGCAAAGTGCTGGGATTACAGGCGTGAGCCACCGCGCCCGGCCTAAAGCATGTATTTTATGTATTTATTTATTTATTTAGCTAAATACAGTTCACTGAGATGCATGTAGGTGTGGGATTTTCTGTAATACCAAGTAACACCTAAAAATCTGCCTGGATATAAAAGAAAACTTTTTGACTGCTAAAATACTGTTTCAGAAGTTTAACAGAATTTTCATCAAGGCATTTTTCTCTTCTAGTTCAAATTGAAAGGTTTTTAACATTTTCAGCACGAAATATTGCTTTTTCTAGTTTATTTTTTTCCTTACAACTTATTACCATCTGATACATTACATGTTTTACATATTATGTGTCTGCCCTTACTAAACTATACATTGCTTGGGGGCAGAGAGTTTTGTCTGCCTTGTCTGCTCACATTCCTAGCATCTATAACGATGCCTGGCACACAGTAGGCAAATAATTTTTAAAAAATAATCATTTGAGTGAATACAATTTCTAAACTTGTCTTATATAATAGAAAACAACAGCAATTACTCGAACTGTCATAAAAACAATTCTTTACCAGTGAAAATTTCCGAAGTTAGCAGCTAAACAAAGATGTAAACCACAAATAAGTAATTGCAGGCTTACTACATGGATTTCTCTCATTTTATGACTCTGACTTACTAAGAAATTAAGGTAAAAAAAAAAAAAAAGGTTAAAACAATTTTAAGAGATAGAAAGAATAGTGGTTGCCAGGAGCTGGGAGGAGGGGGAAACGGGAAATTAGTGTTTAATGGGCATTTTAGTTTGACATAATAAAAAAGTTCTTGAGATGGGCAGTTGTGATGGTTGCACAAGAATGTGAATATGCTTAAGTCCACGGACTTGTACATTTAAAAATGGCTAAAATGGTAAGTTTTATGTTGGGTATATTGTACCACAATTTTAAAAAGCTTCTCCAAATAAAAACAATTCAGGTGTAATTTTTGACACCGCCACCCCTGCAAAATTCATTCTGATCTAGATCTGAATGGATTTTGTCTTCTTATCCTCTGATAATTGTCCCCTTTTTCCTCCCATCACTATTTTCTTTCCAAGGCAGATTCTATTTAGAAGAAATTTAATTTGATTGTGAATTATATATGGTCTTCTCAGTACCCTGGTCTATAGCATTGTTTCTCAAAGGATAGTCCTCTAACTAGCAGCATCGACTTCATTGTAAACTTGTTAGAGAAATTTTATGTCCAATTTCTATCCACAGAATGATCAGACTAAGTCATATTCTTTGAATATTATCCTCCTCACAAAGCCAATACATCTTTTCTCCAAAACATGACACGCAAATTGGAGGAATGTAGAATTTAGAATGGACTATTACAAATAAGCAAATTCTTGATAAATTTGCCAACACAGTATGTGGGAAGACATCTGTGAGACGCATTGGAAAATCTTTCATCTTCTGAACATCTGTGACATAGAGAAAGTTTTACTTTGGTGAAGGCAGTTTATGTGCCAAAAAAAAAAAAAATAGGGAGCTAAAATGATAAAAGTTATAGATTAGTTCTACTCATTTCCTAGGTTAAAATAAGATTTAGAGATTATAAACTGAAAATATCTTACAGTTTAAAGCAATCACCCTGAGTTTTGTGTATACATTATAGTTATTAGAAATAAAAATCCATGAGAGATGCATGAAAGTACACAAGTTACAAAGTTGCACACTATCTGCTTTTACCTTTCCTCCCCCGCAAATTACAACATGGTTTATTCATCTGCTCCAAGCTACTTACCACATGTAACGGTGCACATTCCGAATTCTACTTCTTTGACGACATTCCCATTTGAAACTAAACATAAAGGGTAAAGATACATTATTTAATTATATGAAAACTTTTCTAAGTGAAACACCTCTTACTTGGAGATGAAAGATAGGTGTATGATATGGGCAGCAGACATTTTTTAAGTTTTCCATTTAAATCAGAAAACAATGCCATTCTGAGTACTGTTATTGTCTAATTCAAAAGAGTCTCAAACCTCTAAAGAAGTCCATTAAATTAGGAAATAACCTAATAGGAAGGTTTATATTTAAACTTTGTATATACCTTAAAAATGTTTTTCATCAGTTGATATATAGTGAGTCAAAACTTGATAGAGGGTCTCAGAAAAACACACAAAGGCCTATCTGTTGTAAAAACCAATGTTTTCTATTCTCTATTTTCCAAATTTTAGTGTATAATTTCCATTCAAAAAGAAGCCCTTACCAGTGTTCATTAAAATGATAAAAGTTATAGATTAGTTCTACTCATTTCCTAGGTTAAGATGGTAAATTTAAATATTTCTAAGAATTTATTTCAACATGCTACCAGGTTAGTATAGGAATATATCACTATTTAAGAAATTAAGTGTTGTTAGTTCTAAATCATATGTTTCTCTTTTTCTAATCATTTGAAGTTTGGCATAGAATTCCACTAGCTATAGTATATAAGCAATTCTTCAGCTCAAATTAGGACGAAAATCTCAATAGAAAAAATATAAAGTGAGATGTTAGAAGATGACTTTTAAAAGGCATTGTACCCTAGGACAACAAATCACATGGAAAACACATCGAACTGGAGTCCAAAGAGCTGCTTCTATCACTAATTAGCTGTTTGCATTTGAGCAAATTTAATTAAATGCTGTCAGGCTTAGTTAACCCTTCTGCAAAATTTGGAAAGGAAAATCCATCTCATTTGATTGCTGTAAGAATTAAATAAGGATAATGTGTGTGAAAGCATTCTATAAATTGTTTAGTACTACAAACATACTTAAGATATAATTACCCAATTTAAACCCATTTTGTACTTATTAATTTAATATAATGCTGTTTTTTTCTATTTTGATAACTGTAAAATCTCAAAATAGCTTCATAAACACTACTATTCTGTACTTACGAGCACCAAATATAGTTTCTTGTTTTTGTTTTTCTGCGAGAGTCTTGCTCTGTTGCCCAGGCTGGAGTGCAGTGGCATGATCCCGGCTCACTGCAACCTCCGCCTCCCAGGCACAAGTGATTCTTCTGCTTCAGCCTCCTGAGTAGCTGGGACTACAGGCACACGGCACCACGTCCAGCTAATTTTTGTATTTTCAGTAGAGACGGGGTTTCACCATGTTGGCCAGGCTGGTCACAAACTCCTGACCTCAAGTGATCCACCAGCCTCAGTCTCCCAAAGTGCTGGGATTACAGGAATAAGCCATTGTGCCCAGCCCCAGTATAGTATCTTGAATACTCAGTAAGCACCCGATGCACATAAGTAAATCAATATTGACTTTAAGTCATTTCTTTCACAAAAATAAATGATTTAGACTATCATGATGATCCATTTTGAATTGTGGAATGCTTAGATACCTTCTACAGGCACATTATGAGACACAAACTAAAAGCCAAATCCTGAACATAGAAAACACGGCTAAGAGAATGAGTGCTGCACTACTTTTAAATATAAGCCTTTTTCAAAAACCATTAGTCAATCACTACGCATTCTACTTTGGGAGAGTTGTTCAATTTCTTCCAACTTGTTTCCTTAAAGAAAAAAAAAGAGACTAAGTAAGAAAGTCTCTAAAGTCCCTTTCAGCTTTAATATTCTATGATGTATTGAGTGTCCATTAGGTTACTCAGTAACTTTTTTTTTAAATGGGAATCCTACAATGGTGGGTCAGTGGAATTGTATGTAACTGGATTTCAGTGTGGCATTTGTCAAAATTTCTTGTTATAAACCTATGAGTGGTAAAAAAATATATGGTCTGAATGTCAGTAGTTTTATGTGAAACTGTTTAAACTCTAAGACCACAGTTGTTAATTAACCAGTTGGTATCAACATGGTTGGAGTGATGTGTCACAGGGCTCTGTCCTGTTCAACATTTTTATTAATGACCTGGAAAAAGATGCTGTTATCATGCTGACTGAATCCAGAATTCTGCAAAGCTAGAAAGGATAGCAAAAATATTTGATGATACATATGGATCTAAAAAATGACAGGGTGAAATAATGGGCAAATCTAACAAAATGAAACCTTGTAGGAATAAAAAGTCCTTCACATACAGCCGAAAAGCCAGCTGTCCAAAACTATTTTATGGGTTGTCTTAATTTGACAGGACAGTTAAAAATGAATGGAGAGTTCAATAGTGAATTCAATAGGAGTCGAAGATGTGCAGAGGCTTCCCTAAAAATCTACTGGGTCTTAGACTATACTAACAACAGCCTGGCATCCACAGTGGTGAGGATAATGATCTTGTTCTTTTAGTTGTGGCCAGATCCTGAAATGTTCTCTTCAGTTCAGGACAGCACATGATAACTTTTGGTGCATATCATCAGGGTGCAATTTTAGTTTTTCAGTTTCTGACAGTTGATTTGAAAGGTTGATATTTTATGACTTCTATTCTTCGTTAGAAGTATTCCAAAGACAAAAATAACATATACTTATATTTGTATAGGATAAAACCCATTGTATAGACTACAACTTTCTATTTTGCAATTACTATGTAGGTCTATTGGCCCCTATTTATAAATCTAAGGGTATACCTGTATAAAAGATATATTTAAAAGGTATATTAAAGGGTGTACAAGGTATAACAAAAGTATAAGGATATAAATCTAATAGCTTTTTTTTTTTTAAGACAGTCTCACTCTGTTGCCCAGGCTGGAGTGCAGTGGCGTAATCTCGGCTCACTGCAAGCTCCACCTCCTGGGTTCACGCCATTCTCCTGCCTCAGCCTCCCGAGTAGCTGGAACTACAGGCACCCGCCACCACGCCTGGCTAATTTTTTGTATTTTTAGTAGAGACGGGGTTTCACCATGTTAGCCAGGATGCTCTCGATCTCCACCTTGTGATCTGCCCGCCTTGGCCTCCCGAAGCACTGGGATTATAGGCATGAGCCACCGTGCCTGGCCATAAATCTAATATCTTAATGATTTTTCTTTATCTTGAAACATTGTGATATTTCATCATCCATAATGATGGCATTGTTCATTATTTTCAACTACATTTTTAAATGACTAAAATTTAAAAATGAAAGAATGATTGGAATTGCCTAGAAAAATAATGTAATGGTGAAAGAATTACACTAACACAAGCTATTCTACAACATCCCATGTTTTCATATTGCTTTGCCCAAGATATTGTAACATCTTTCAAGAAGATACAAAAGAAGTCTAGAGGTATCCTCCTTGTAGTCTATTTTTGGCTTTTATTGAACACAGTTGAGATTTCTCAATTTTTCATTTTTTGCCCATAATGGCAAAGAGAAGAAAACTGACAGAGAAAAACATTTCACAATTATTGAACGAATCAGAAGATGAAAAGAGACAGATAACAGCACTTTAGATGCTAATGATGATGATGAAATTGATTGTATAAGCAAAATCTCAATGAGAGATGATTATCTTGGATGAATATACTAGATGAATTTTCTCTAACTTAAGAATTGATGAGTACACATCATATTTCTGGGGATGAAAAGAATATATGGTATTATCATGTAGTTAGCCTGACAACAGGAAAGATTTGATCCTGAAATATAATGTGACAATAACTTGTGCCATACTGTTTTGTTAAAAGGGTATGGACAGTATTCTTTCCTTTTTTTATAACATTTATGCACCAACATTTATTTGCCAAGGTTTGTAAATGAACATATTGTGATGAAAGATATGTATATAAAGGTGACTGAAAGAAAAGATTATGTAGAAATGAGTAAAATTCATTGGACCAATCATTCTAGTTGGTGTTTATAAATCTAAAGATGAAAACATTTTCCAATTATGAAGAAAAGAAGATGGCTTTCTCTTCAACAAAATATATGCCTTCGTAGTTTTCAAAAGTGTTGTTTTTTTTGACAATACAAGTGCAAAAAGAACCAAGATTAATAATAAGCTAGAATTTATTAAAGATGCACTCAAAATCTGGAATCAGTATTAACATGATGAATGCATTCCAGATTCATGCTTAACAGTTGAGCACTTAGTTGCATTCAAAGTACTTTGCCCAATTAGAGTACATACACCTTCAAAACTAGGATATATGGAATAAAAATTTGAATTTTTCCATGTTTAAATTCTTCTTGAAATTTCTAACAAAGTTGTTTTCACTATTCCTTTATTCTTATTTGTAAATTATTTTTAAATGACTAAAAAAAATTAAAGGTCCACTGGATAGTAAATGGGGATAACTGCTTCTACTGATCCACTGAGGGTTAAGGGAACAGTGCAAATTTCAATAATGGTTCTGGAAATTTTCAGACCTCTAACACCTCAGATTGTTTAAAGTTTTGGATTCTCTCACTCCCCAAGAAAAAGCACTTATGCATGAAATAGTATGTATTAAAATCCCAGAAAGTACATGGATTCCTTGAAGTCCGTAGATGAGGAAACTGAGACTCAGAGAATAAGTAACTAACCTACATTTTAATTTGAATGTAAGACATTATAACTTTGTTGCCTGAGTTTAGCCTAAATAATATTTAGCATTTTATAGTTAGAAGTATTTCTTGGCCAGTTTAATACTAAAATTGTTAATTCAATTACTTTAAAGAAGAGAATGAAGCAATAGCTACTATGCTTTAAAACGTGTTCTCTTCTTTCCTAGTCATCTTTCTTTTTCACATTTCCGAAGTCAAGGATCTTTTTAAGCTCTCTGTAGTATAATGTTACAAGGCCGTGCAAACCTCGATCCCACTGTTAACCTCAGACAGTTCATTTCTTTCTGCTGGTGCTGAGGATCACCATCAGGAAATAAAAGAAAGGCTGGTAGACACAGCAGTCACTCGATATGTATAGACTGAAGAGATATGAGAATGCAAACGATATTAAAAGAATCGCAGCTGGGTCATTTAGAAGGGAAAGGAATAATCTTTCTTGAGAAGGCAGCAAACCTGCTGCTGACCTTCTACCTGCTAGAATGTGAGTTACTAATCAATATGACATGTACAACAGCCTGTCAAGTTTTATTGCTTAATGAGCCAGCAGAAAAAAAGCCAATGTATGTACCAAGCGGGGGCTCATTGTTCCTTGGTTAATATGTAGCATCTAACAAAGCCACTAGCTGGATCCCTTGACAGGTGTTTTCTACTGCTCCATTCCTTTGTCCGAGGCTGCACATACCAATCAAACACCACAATGCAGAGGTGCTCAAGGCTAGGAGCTGCAGGAAGCTGCCATGGGGCTTCTGGGCAGTTTTGTCACATACTGGTCTGTCTAGATGTATCGTCGTAAAGGGGGATTCTGAATTCCATTGCAACCCCAAGTGCAAATGTGGAAATCAAGCAACTTGGAACTTGAAAAAAAAATCTACTATGAGAAGGGAAAATGACTGCAAGAGGAGTCAAAATGATTCCTCTTGGTGGAAGGCTACCTCCAACCCTTAAAAAAAATCTTTTTCCTTGTCCAAAGCAATATTTAGAAGTGTTTCTATAGCAATTTCTATATACGTGCTTATCTGTATATCTTGCTGTGGCCTGGGAGAATGAGCACATTCTTCTTCAAGGCCACAGGATGCAAGAAAGGGACAAACTCGGGGCTGAGGTATGCGAGAGAGCTCTCTAGACATTAACACACATAATTATGGTTCTCAGGCAAACAGCAGGCCTTTGCTCCGTCAACAGCGGCCTCCGCGTGCCCCCCAAGGGAGCTCCCGCCCTCACCATCCTCGGTTTCAGGAGGGGCGTTGTGCTCCTTGGTCTCGCTGTCGTTGTCATCGGTCTCCTCCTCGCCCTCGCCTTCGTGGGCCAGGCCGGCATCCTGGACGGCAGCGGTGACGTTGGTCCCGCTCGCGGACCGGAGGCCCGCCAGGAGCAGCCAGCCGACCGTCAGCAGCAGCCCGGCGGAGCAGCCCGTGCCCCTGGGGCTCATGGTTCTCGGCCCCGACGGCCGTCCGAGGCGCAGTCGCCGCCGCAGCTCCTGAGGACAGGTACGTCGAAGAGAGCTGCGACACCCCGCCCGTAGCCGCCCGGCTCCGAATCCCGTGACTAACCGTGACGCCTCAATGGTTGCCTGGGCGCTGCTCCGGGGCTGAGCGCCTGGAACTCGCGCGGAGGTGGGCTGCGAGGCGTGCAAGACGGAACGCGACGAGAAGCCGCGTCAAAGTCCCTAGGAGAGGACGCCGCCCTTCCCCGCAACCGGAAGTTCCCTGCCCAGGGCGCCTCCTTTAGCCTTCCGGGTGCGGTTGGCGTTGCTGTCGGCTGCTCCTTCTGCCTCAGTTTGTGGAGCGACCCTTCAGCCTCCTCGCTTACCCTGCCTGCTTTCTTCTAAGACATTTCTTTTTCGTACATAATGTTTACCCTTCCCCAAACTAGACTTCTTAGCCCTCACATACTTTTCGTGTGACTTGGTTTCAAAATTTCTTATCCAGAATATCCAATTTGGGATGTATTGAGAAGGACTCGATTTCTTTTTCGGGATCAGAATAATAGACTTTGAGTAAGAAGAAATTTAGAAATCATCTGATACTCCAAGTCCCTCATTTTTAAGTGAAGAGATTAAGAATCAGAGAGATGAAATGATTCGCCCAAAAACATCCAGAAATTATTTACAAAGCTGGATCTCACAGTCACATCTCCCGAACTCGATGATCAGTGATTCTTCTGATTCAAGGTTAACAATGAACATTGAAGCTTTTAGTGGGGGTGATTGGGAGTTCAAGCGCTGAAAAGTTAGGGTTGACTTTTTTTGATTCTGTTATTACAAATTTTACCTCATCTAGTAGTCACAATGTGGTTGTTTGTTGTTTTTTTTGAAGACATATAGGGTGCCATACTTTGAGGCTTAATGTTTAAATTCCTATGACAAGTCAGATGAAAGTGAACTTGCATACACTCTGGCTTTTGGAATATTTGAATATCTAGTCTCAGCAGACTAACAGATAAGCAGGTAACAGAAAAGTATTAAGAGGTTCTTCAGAGACATTTATTTGTAACAAAATAGGTTGTTTGAAGCAGAAGTTGAAATTTTGTATTTGAATATTTTCTCCCGCAAAGGCTTCTAGTTTTGAAAACACAAGGACTGCTAAACATCTTCAGTATTAAAGTTCGAACTGGTATTGCTGAGAAGCCTCTGGGAACATTTATATCAATTAAAATACCTTAAAATATAGCACTTGACAAGATTATGAGGGACATTAACATGGGAAACTTAGATATGATCTTGAGAAGTAAAGGCCTTTGTTTCATGGCTAAATGAGTCAAAATTTTTCTTTTTTGAATCCTGAGAGAAATAAGTCAAAAATTATGCCGTCAAACACAAACTTTAAAAAGATGATATATAGTATTGTTGCTGGCAAATTGTTGAGTGTTTCAAAGTCAATTTTAGGATCCATTGCTTCCTGAAGATAGTATCCTTTTTTAGCAGAGGAAGTCCCATAAACTCTAAAATATGTAATTTGATTCAAGGAAACATTAATAATCTAATAAACAAACATCTCCAAAGGGAGCCAGATGGGTCTCAAAGAGGACCTGAAAGATTTAACTCTGAAATAAAGACAAATTAATATCTCTAATAGCAGCATTATAAATCACCTATAAAATACTGTGTTACTCATGTAAGTTATAAGAAAAAGTATAATGTCTGTCCTCAACAAACTTTTACTGTCTCTCTAGTACTCTCTCTAGCCACAGATAAATGAAAGATAAGTGTTTAGCCAGAAGGGCAGGGCACAGAATCTAGAGGGACTGACCCTACTGCAGATACTAAGGAGCAGGAATTCCACCCTCCATGCCTGATATGCTCCTCTGACCCACCTCATCCTTCCTGGAACTAAGCATCTCCACCCCCATCTCCAATTTCCAAGAGGTGGGGATTAGAGCCCAAACTCCTCTGCCCCACTCTGCCCAAACATAGCTCACCTATCTTGGTCTGACCTTACCTTGCTTGGCCTCATTTGGCATGCGGGAAAATCATTCCTCTATCCAGTCTCTGTACTACCTACCCTTGAAGACCAATTTGTATTCTGAAAAGGAAGACCAATTTGTGTATGTGTGATATAAGCACAAGATAATCGAGGCCTAAATAAAGGATTACCATAAAAATGAAAAGAGAAATGAATGTGAGAGAAATAACAAAGGAAGGATTAACAAAATGGAATGACTGGCTGCCTAAGCAGGATAAGGGAGTGAGGGAGGGAGCAAATAAAGGGAATTAGGAAAGTCGGTAGACATTTTGTTTAAAGGTTAAGTTGGAGGTATCAACAGAAGTCAAGTGAAAACATTCATTGGGCAGCTTGAGATGACCACATACCAAAAAAGAAGATGAAAATCACTGATACACGCCACAAGCATGAAAAAATACACACACACACACACACACACACACACACACACACACACACACACACACACACCCATTCCGTTAATACAACGTTCTAAGTACTGCTATAACATTAGAAACTTTGCAGTGATATTTGTGAAAATAATTATCTGGGAGATAAAATCGATTTTGGCTTTAATATGCTTGATTTGGTAAAAAGCATTCTCCATAGTAATCCCCCAGAGAGAAGGTTCTCCAACCACTCTTGTAATATTTCTAACCTTTAGGAGAGAAGAGGTTTCTCTTTTGGAGCAAGATCCCAGAGGCAGGATTTCTCCCCTGGCTTTTTTGTTTCACACCCTTACCTCTGTTGTGTCCTTATTCTGTGTCCATCACTTAAAACTGTATTGCTACACAATGTGGGAATTTTGTGGTAGAAACTGTAGGAAACCTGCTGCAGCAAAAATGTAGGCATAAAAAGTTAAAAAGCTGTAGGAACCCCCCTGGATTTTTGAATATAGGAATAGCAGTTTCAAATGGTTGGACTACATCCTCTCAATAAAATGTAGCTGCCTACAAAGGCCCTACCTCACTGAAGGTCTTCTTAAGCCAGTAAGAATTTCCATGTGTTAAAGGAAGAGTGGTACCCATAAGATGTTCTATTTTAATAAGAAGAATTTTAAAAGCCATTGAAAATTAAATAATATTCTAGAGCAATGTGGCCGGCATTTGTGACAGGAATAAGTACCACATTGTGAATAAGTCTTGATAGAAAGCATATGGTACTTTCATATTCCTCTATTTGCAGGGCTGTGTAAACCACATTTTCTAAGATTGAATAAGGTCTCCTATCTGTAGTTATTCAGGTTATAGATGCACAGTCTCACTCAGCTACATGTGCCCAGATTAATACGTGAAACAGAATTTTAGAATTTACCTATGTCATTGAGTTTGCCCCACAGCTTTTGTGATCATATCTTTTGTTTTTGTTTTTGTTTTTACTTTTGAGTCCATGGTAAGAACAAGTTCTCTCATTTCCCTTGGTTACTGAGAAACAAGGTCTAGCCCGCTGTCCCATTTCACTACTTCTCTACCGATGCCCACTCCAAACTCAACTTAACTGCTTTCCTATTTTGTCTCCCTAATACCTCTAAAATAGATGCGCCCCTTACCCTGCTTTCTAAACATGGATTCCCTGGTGACAAGCCTGAATTGTCCTAATTTCTGAACTCAAAGGTTCCCCCAGAGTCTCAAATTTACAGTTTCTCTATCTAACTCTACTCTGTACCACCACCACAGCACAAACCGTACAGTATGTTACATCTCCCATGGTTTCAGGATATTTATTAACAAGCTATATAAAAGTCTACTACCTTTTGACATATACAGCACAATTATACCAGAGCTTTTACACTTTTCACACATGTAGATTAAGGAGAATCATATAACTGGATATCTTTGGAGTCTTTAGGAATTCTTGCATGGAAACACTAAACATTAGATATACCTAAATTATCTTAGGATTTTAATTTTACTTTCAACCGTCTAATAACACAGGACAGGCATTCTGGGGAAGAGCGCTTTGGAAGCAGGTAAAAGTATAAGTTGTACTTCCCAAAACTCATAGGTACTCACCTTAAAAATTCTCTAGTTACTTTGAGGTGTGAGTAAAGATTTTGTTCCAAAATAAGATTTTTTTAAATAGCATTATTGAGACATAGGCCATACAATAAGCTGCACACATCTAAAGTAAAGAAGTGCAACTTAAAATCACAATGAGATACTACTTTACCTCAGCCAGAATGACCATTATTTAAAAATCAAAAAACAATAGATATTGGCATGGATGCAGTGTAAAGGGAACACTTACACACTGTTGGTGGGAATGTAAATTAGTACAACCTTTATGGAAAATGGTAGGGAAACTTTTCGATAGTAGATCTATCATTTGTTTCCGCAATCCCAGTACTGGGTATCTACCCAAAGGAAAAGAAGTCATTACATAAAGAAGACACAAGCACATGCATGTTTATTGCAGCACAATTCACAATTGCAAAGATGTAGAATTAACCTAAGTGTCCATCAACCAATGAGTGAATAAAGAAAAGGTGATAAATATATTCACACATCCCATGAAGTATACCATTGAATAGCCAAAACAAAGAACAAAATAATGTCTTTTGCCGCAGCTTTGATGGAACTGGAGGCCATAATTCTAAATGAAGTGACTCAGGAATGGAAAACCAAATACTGCCATGTTCTCACTTATAAGTAGGAGCTAAGTTATGGGTAGACAAATGCATATGGAGTGGTATGATGGACATTGAAGACTCAGAAAGGGGAAGGGGGTTTTAAAAATTATCTATTGGGTACAATGTACACTATTTGGGTTATGGGTAGAGTTAAAGCCCAGACTTCACTACTATACAATTCATCCATGTAGACAAAACACACTTGTGCCCCTAGAGGTATTGAAATAAATTTTCTTAAAAAAAGAAAACATAAAAAATAACAAAGTATAAAACCATCACCACAATCAAGATAGTAAAAATATCTGTGACACCTATAAGTTTCCTCATCCCCTTCTGCTCCTTATCCCTCCATCCTTGTCCCTAGGCAACTACTGATCTGCAAGAGAACATTTTATGGAGAGAACACTACTCTTCCATTAATACTTGTAAATTTTTACTGCCTTAAGAAGACCCTCAGAGAGGTAGGGCCTTTGTAGGCAGCTACATTAGAGTTTTATGCAAATGGAATCATACAGTGTATATTCTTTTGTGTCTGGCTTCCTTCAGTCAGCAACACTGAGATTCACGTATGTTGCCGTATGTGTTAACAGTTCATCCCTTTATATTGCTGGGTAGTGTTTCATTGTGTGGATAATATCACAATTGGTTTTTCCATTCACCTTTTGCTGTACTTTTGGGAGATGTTTCCAATATGGGGCTTGCAATGTTTAGAATGCTTAGATCTAACCAAGAATATTGATTGGTTTCTACAAATTAAGAATATTGGTTGATAATTTTCTTGTAATATCTTTGTCTAGTTTTGGTATCACTGCAATGCTGGCCTCATAGAATGAGTCATGGAATATTCTCTCCTCTGCAATTTTTTGGACAAGTTTGTGTGGAATTGGCCTTATGCTTCTTTAAATGTTTGGTATAATTCACCTAAGAATTATTGTCATGGATTTTTCTTTATGGGAAGATTTTTACCTACAAATTCCATTTCTTTAATATACCTAAGGCTGTTCAGGTTATCTGTTTCTTCTAGAGTGAGCTTTGGTAGTTTGTGCCTTCCACGGAATTTGTCCATTTCATCTAAATTACAAAATTTATAGTGATAACAGTGTTCATAATATTTTCTTATTATCCACTTAATATTTGTAGAAACTATAGTGATGTTATCTCCCTCGGTTTTGATGTTGGTAACCTATGCTTTCTCTCTTAGCCTGGCTAAAGGTTTATGAAGTTTATTGATATACTCTCAAAGAACTGACTTTTGGTTTCAATTACTTTATTGTTTTTATGTTTTCTAGCTTATTGATTTCTCCTTTAATTTTTATTCCCTTTCTCTGCCTACTTTAGTTTTAATTTGCTCTTCTTTCTCTAATTCCTTACAATGGAAGATGAGGTTGTTGATTTGAGATTTTTCTTATTTTTTAAATATAGGCATTAAGTGTTATACATTTCTTCCTGAGTTCTATTTTAACATTAGCCCACAGTTTCTGATATGCTGTGATTTCATTTTCATTCAATTGGAAATATTTTTTAATTTTAATTTTGATTTTTCTGACCCATAGGTTATTTAGAAATGTGGCATTTAGTTTCCAAATATTTTTTAATTTTCTGGATAATTAAATGTCTGCTTTAATTGTGTTATGGTCATAGAATATACTTTGTAAGACTTGAATCCTTTTAAATTTGTTGAGATTAGTATTATGGCCTAGAATATAATCTATATTGGTAAATGTTGCATGTGCACTTGAAAAGAATGTGTATTCTGCTCTTGTTGGGTGGAGTGTTCTATAAATGCCAGTTAGGTCAAGTCAATTGATAGTGTTGTCAAGTCAACTATACCGTTGCTGATTTTATGTCTACTAGTTCTATCAATTGTTAAAAGAGAGGTATTAAAATCTCTAACTATAATTGTGAATTTTTCTATTGTTTTTTGCAGCTCTATCCATTTTTGCCTCATACATTTTGAAGCTCTATTATTAGGGGCATACATATTTAAGATCTTATGTTTTCATGATTAATGATCTCTTTATCTTATGAAATAATCTTTTTTATCCATGGTGATATTCTTTTCTTTGAAATATATGTTTTTATATTAAAATAAGCAATCCAGCTTTGTTTTTTTAAACTAATGTTAGTATAGTATATATTTTCTTTCCATTTACTTTTTTTTTTTTTGAGATGGAGTCTTGCTCTGTTGCCCAGGCTGGAGTACAGTGGCATGATCTCAGCTCACTACAACCTCCGTCTCCTGGGGTCAAGTGATTCTCCTGCCTCAGCCTCCTGAGTAACTGGGACTACAGGCGCCCACCACCACACCCTGCTAATTTTTATATTTTTAGTAGAGACAGGGTTTCACCATGTTGGCCCGGCTGGTCTCAAACTCCTGACCTCAGGCAATCTGCCCACCTCAGCCCCTCAAAGTGCTGAGATTACAGGTGTGAGCCACAGTGCCCAGCACCCATTTATTTTTAACCTATTGTGGCTTTATATTTAAGTTGTATTTTTGGTAGGCAACATATAGCTACTATGTATTAAATTAAACTTTTTATTTTGAGACAATTGTAGATTTACACACAGTTATATGAAGTAATACAGAGAAGTCCTTTCTGTGCTTTATCTAGTTTTCCCAATAGTAACATCTTGTAAAACTACAGTAAAATATCACCCAGGATATTAACATTGATGTAGTCAAGACACGAAACATTTGGTTCACCTCAAGGCTCTTCATCTTGCCCTTTTATAGCCACACTTGCTCCTCTGCTGCTCTAACACCCACTTTAGCCACTGGCAACCACCAACCTATTGTCCATTTCTATAATTTTGTCAATTCAAGAATGCTATATAAATGGAATCATAGAGTATACAGGCTTTGGAGATTACTGTTTTTTTATTCCATATAATTCTCAATCTAATGTGTGTAGCAATAGTTTATTCCTTTTTATTGCCAAGTAGTATTCTATGATATGAATGTAGCACAGTTTGTTTAACCATTCACCTATTAGTGGACATCTGGATTGTTTCTGGTTTTTGGCTATTACAAAGTTGCTATAAACATTCATATACAGATTTTGTATGAACATAAATTTTCACTTCTCTGTGATAAATGCTGGGAGCACAGTTGCTAGGTTGTACGAAAAGTATATGTTTACCTTTTAAAGAAACTGCTACATTGTTTTGCAAAGTAGCTGAACGGTTTTACATTCCTGCAAGCAATGTGTGAGTGATCCAGTTTCTCCACATCTTTAACAACTTTTTTTTTAATTTTAGCTGTATTGATAAGTATATGATATGTATTTCAAATGTTGTGCTAGTCCTTTGTCAGACATGTGGTTTGCAAATATTTTCTCCCTGTCCATTGCTAGTTTTTCATCCTCTTAATAGAGTCTTTCACAGGCAAAAAAAAATTAATTTTGATAAAGTCCAATGTATCATCTTTTACTTTGTATGTTTACTTTTGTACTTTTATTTTTGTATGTCTATCTTGTATCCTATGAACTTGCTAAATTCACTTATTAGGTCTAGGTGTTTTTATGCAGATTCCTTCGGATTTTCTACACAATCATGTCATATGCAAATAGGGACAGTTTTAATTCTTCCTTTTCAATCTGTATGCATTTTATTTCCTTTTCTTGCCTGACAGCACTGGCTAGAACTTTCAGTACTAGGCTGAATAAGAGTGTTTTGTTCCTGACCTTGGGAGAAAAGCATTTAGTCTTTCACTATGATGTATAATATTAGCTGTGGGTTTTTTGTAGATGCTCAAGATGAGGCAGTTCCCCCATTCCTATTTTTCTGGGAGTTTTTAAAAATTAATCATTAATAGGTATTGAATTTTGTCAAATGCTGTTTCTACATCAATTGAAACGATCATATAATTTTTTACTTTTAGACTTACTATGATGAATTACATTGATTGATTTTTGAATATTGAACCAGTTTTGCATCACTGTTAAACTCCACTTGATTATATTGTATAATTCTTTTTTTTACATATTGCTGAATTTGCTAATATACTCTCAAGGATTATAAAATTTATACTCATGAGAGATATTGGTCTGTAGTTTTGTTTTGTTTTCATTTTTTTGGTTTGTTTTGTACTGTCTGTGTCTTTTTTCAGCATAAAGCTAGCTTCATAGAATGAGTTGAGAAGTACAGTTTTGCTTTAGTTTCAGGAGGCATTGGTTCCAGGACACATTTTCTCTCTCCTCTCTCTCTCTTTCTCTGCCTCTCTCTCTCTGCTTCTCTCTGTCTCTCTCATGAATTCCAAAATCTGAGGATGCTCAAATCCCTTATATAAAATGTCATAGTATTTGCATATAACCTATGCCATATCCTTTTGTATACTTTAAATCATCTCTAGATCACATATAATACCTAATACAATGTAAATGCCATGCAAATAGTTCTTATGCTGTATGTTTATTTGTATTATTTTTTATTGTTTCTTTTTTAAATTTGTTTCAAATATTTTTGATTTGTGATTGGTTTAGTCTGCAAATGCATAACCTGCAGATAGGGAGGACCAACTGTATTCCCCCAGTAGAATTTTCCAGTGAAACCATCTGGGCCTGGATATGTCTTTTGGGGGAATTTTTAAATTACAAAATCAATTTCCTAAATGGCTGTAGGGTTATTCAAATTATCTATACCATCTTGGTGAGTTATAGTAGTTTGTCCTTTTTGAGAGATTAGTCCATTTTGTCTAAGTTGCCAATTTTATGGGTATAGAGTTCTTTGTAGTGTTCCCTTGTTATCTTTTTGATGTCTACAGCATCTGTAGTGATAGCCTCTGTTTCACTGTTAATATCGATAATTTGTGTTTTCTTTTTTCTTTGTCATTCTTGCTAGAGATTTGTTAGTTTATCTTTTCAAAGAGTGAGGTTTGTGTTTTATTAATTTTCTTTATTTTCTGTTTTGAGTTTTACCCTTATCTTTATTGTTTCTTTCCTTCTGCTTGCTTTGAGCTTATTGTTCTCTTCTTTTTCCAGTTCCTTAAGGTGGGAGCTTAGGTTATTCATTTGAAACTGTTTTCTTTTCTAATATAAGCATTTAGTGCTATAAATATCCCTCTCAGCACTATGTAAGGTGTGTTTCTCGAATTCTGATATATTTTCATTTTTATTTAGTTCAAAGTATTTTTTTAATTCCTTTGAGACTTCATTTTTGACCCATGGATTATTTATCAGAATGTTATTTAGTTTCCGTATGTTTGGAGATTTTCCTGTCATCTCTCTGTGATTGAGTTCCAGTTTGATTCCACTGTGGTCAGAAAACACATTCTGTATGATTTCAATTATTTTAAATGTGTTGAGGTTTGTTTTATGGCCAAGATATGTTCTATCTTAGTATATGTACCACTGACTCTTGGGAAGACTCTGTATTCTTCTGTTGTTGAGTGGCATGTTCTATGTCAATTAGATGCTGCTGGTTGATGGTGCTATTAAGTTCTTCTATGCCCTTGCTCATTTTTCAGTCTAGTTGTTCTATCTATTGCTTAGAGAGTGGTGTTGAAGTTTCCAGGTATAATTTTAGATTTGCTATTTCTCCTTTCAGTTATAACAGTTTTTGCTTCACATATTTTGCAACTTAGTTGTTTGGTGCATACACATTTAAGATTGCTATGTCTTCTTGGTAGATTAACTTATTTATCATCAGGTAATGTCAGCTCCATGCCTTCAACTCAGAGAGTGTGCCAGGTTCTTCCTGGCTTCACCCTCCCTGCACCACAGCCTGCAAACTCTCTCAAGGCAATATTCTGGGGCAACTGTAAGCCTACCTCATTGTTTCCCATCTCTAAGGGATCACTATACTTCATTGCCTGATGGCCAGTGTCTTGCAAACTGTTGTTTCATACTTTTTTCTGCTTGCGGGTAGGGCAGACAAAAGAGTGAGTTGCTAGACATAGCAGGGTAAAACCAATTATTCTTATTCCATCTTTGGCATCAGCCAAAATCTCAATGTATGTTCTAATGGCCTTGGATATGGTGGCTTCCTTCCCTGTCCCCCTATTTCATGAATAAAAATCTAGGAAATTCAGATATTCAGAAAGCTCCAGTTGAATATCATGAAAAAGGAGTTAGTCCAACTTTATATTCCAGTTCAATTATGAAGTTAGATCTCTCAAATAAGGCTCTGAAATTTTCTTTTGGGGGCCACATTTTCCAGCTTCTCTGAGCCCCATCATTTCCTACATGTCAAATATCACTTTTGATTAGTGACTAGAATTGATTAGTGACTAGAATTCTTCTCCAAATGTTGATCATTAACAGACTAGTACTAGTGGGGAGAGTAGTTTCCTTACCCAAGGATTTAGGGAAGTGGCCAGAAGATATCATTACTAGCTATCATTATTATTACATCATTTCTAGGCATTAGATGACTTTTCCACCCTTCTGGTGGCTTTTTCCCTACTAGATCTGGGGACAGGCCTTGTGTAGGTACTGAGTGATAATTAATTCTAAGTACCTTTAAAATAAATAAATCATGTATACTTATAACCTGAACAGGCCTTTATGTAGGTACTGAGTGATACTTAATTCTAAGTACCTTTTAAATAAATGAATCATGTACACTTATAACCTGAACTTTACATTAGTATTCAATTTAATAAATAAAGATGCCTCTGTAAGGAGAGTATCACAATGGCATTAGTTCCTACCCCTCTGTGAAACTTGTATGAGCACTGTATAACATGATAGGGACATTATCCATTTTCGTCAAGGGTTTCTAAGATATTGTTCATACCAAACTTGAGACCAGTTGACTCAAATTGTGAGACAATTCCTCTTTTTCTTTTTTAGCCATAGAATATAGTTGATGGAATTGTAAATACTAAATACTGTTTTCAGGTTGTACATAAAAGCTCATCTTTTATTTGGTCTTTAAAGTCTTAGATTAATTTTAAACAATTGCTCTTGACAAGTAGAAAATATTTATGTCCAAGAAGATCTAACAATCCTAAACATATATGCACCTAACAACAGGGTTTCAAAATATGAGGAAGAAATTGATATAACTCAATGGATAAATAAATCCACTATTATAGTTGGACAATTCAACATCCCTCTTGTCAAGTAATTGAGAGATGAAACAAGCAGAAAATAAGTAAAGATAGAATTGGCTTGAACAGCATTATCAGTCAACTGGACCTAATTGACATTTATACACAACAGAATACACATTGTTTTCAAGCTAACCTGGAATATTTATCAAGATAGAATACATTCTGAGCCATAAGACACCCCATCACAGATATCAAAAAATAGAAATCATGCAAAGCATATTCTTGGACCACAATAGAATTCAACTTGAAATCAGTAAAAGAATGATAGGTGGAAACTTACTCAAATATTTGAATGTTAAACAACATACCTCCAAATAACACATGGGTCAAATAAGAAGTCTCAAGGAAAATTTAGAAATATTTTGAAAATACAGCTTATCGAAATTTGTGACATACAGAAAAAACAGTGCTTAGAGGAAAATTTAAAGGATTGACTGTATATATGAAAGAAAAGAAAGATATAGTATCAATATCCTAAGCTTCCAACTTCAGAAACCAGAAAAAGAAGAACAAATTAAACCCAAAGTAAGCAGATGAGAAGAAATAGGCTGGGTGCAGTGGCTCACGCCTGTAATCCCAGCACTTTGGGAGGCCGAGGCGGGTGGATCATGAGGTCAGAAGATTGAGACCATCCTGGCTAACACAGCGAAAACATGTCTCTCCTGAAAATACAAAAAATTAGCCAGGTGTGGTGGCGGGCACCTGTAGTCCCAGCTACTCAGGAGGCTGAGGCAGGAGAATGGTGTGAACCCGGGAGATGGAGCTTGCAGTGAGTGGAGATCACACCACTGCACTCCAGCCTGGGCGACAGAGCAAGACTCTGTCTCAAAAAAAAAAAAAAAAAAGAAAAAGAAATAATAAAAATTAGAGCAGAAACCAATGAACTTGGCAAGAGGAAATCAATAAAGAAAATCAACAAGACTAACACCTGGTTCTTTGAAATGATCAATCAAATCAATAAACCTCTAGCCAGGCTAACTAAGAAAAAAAGAGAATACACAAATTATTAATATAAGAAATAAGAGACGGGTCATCACTGCTGATTCCATGGACATTAAAAGGTTAATAAAGGAATCTTCTGAACAACTCTATGCTCACATATATAACCCAGATAAAAGAACCAACTCCTTGAAAGATACAATCTACCAAAATCCACACAAGGAGAAATACACAGTTGGAATAGGCCTACATCTATTAAAGAAATTAAATCAATAATTAGTAGCCTGCCAAAACAGAAAGCACCAGGCCCAGATGGGTTCATTGATAAATTCCACCAAAAATTTAAGAAATAAATTATAGTAATTATCTATAATCTCTTAGAGAAAATAGAAGCAGAAAGAATACTCTCTAACATTCTATGAGACCAGCATTCCACCAATGGGGAAACCAAAGACACTGCAAGAAAGGAAAACTGCAGACCAATATCTCTAACCATCTCTCATGAACACAGATGTAAAAATCCACAACAAATTATTAGCAAATAACACCCAATGGTGTATAAAAAGAATTATACATCACGAACCAGTGGGATTTATTCCATGTGTGGTTTCAAAAATCAGTTAATTTAATTCATCACATCAGCAGGCTAAATAAGAAAAAATATGTGATTTTATCAATAGATGCAGAAAAAACATTTGAGAAAACCCAAAACCCATTAATGATTTTTTTAAAAAATCCTCAGCAAACTAGGAATAGAGAGGGACTTCCTCAACTTGATATAAAACATCTACAAAAACCATACAGCTAATGTTATACTTAATGGTGAGAAGCAAGATCTACCCCTAAGATCAGGTAGGAGCACGGCAAGAATGTCTGTTCTTACCACTCCTATTTAACATCCTACTGGGAAGTCCTAGCTGATACAATAAGATAGGGAAATAACATAAAAGGTATACAGATTGGAAAGGAAGAAATAAAAATATATTTGTTCATAGATGACATGACCGTCAATGTAGAAAATCCCAAAGAATCAACATCAGAAAACCCTATTTCATGAATAAAAATCTAGGAAATTCAGATATTCAGAAAGGTCCAGTTGAATATCATGAAAAAGGAGTCAGTCCAACTTTATATTACAGTTCAATTATGAAGCTAATAAGCAATTTTAACAAGGTTGCAGGATACAAGGTTAATATATAAATTGCTTTCTTACATACCAGCAGTGAAAAATTGAAATTTGAAATGAAAACATAATGTCATTTACATTCACACTAAAAAGAAAAAAGAAATCTGTAAAAATAAGCACAAAATTTATATGAGGAGAACTGTAAGACTGTGATGAAAGAAATCAAGGAAGATAACACATGGTGAGACAGTTCATGTACATGGATAGGAAGACTCAATTTCTTTATTTTTATTTTTATTTTTACAAACATCACCAGGCATTACACCTTTCACCCTGCAGGGAGATACTGGCATCTCTCCCTTGGACTCTAAGCTTTTTCCCACCACTGGATCTTTGTACTGGCTATTCTCCCCTGCATGGAAAGCTCTTCCCCTTACCTCCGTTTGCCTGCTTTCTTCTTTTCATTCAAATGTCTCTCTCCTTCTCACAGAGATTTTCCCTGATCATTCCCTCCCAGTCTTCCTTACCTGTTACTTTCTACCAGACTATTCTATCAGCTTTCTAGCCAGTAGCACAAATGGCTCAAAACCTTGCACTTGAAGACAGCTCCTCACAAGGAACCACATTATCTCTGCCTTCCTGTCCTTACATTTTCGTCTTCACTCACTCCCTGAAGCCACAACAGCTTCTGTTGC
The DNA here is from genome assembly GCF_009828535.3 of Hylobates moloch. Classification (NCBI taxonomy): domain Eukaryota; kingdom Metazoa; phylum Chordata; class Mammalia; order Primates; family Hylobatidae; genus Hylobates; species Hylobates moloch. Next base: position 105,741,681 of record NW_026652277.1, on the reverse strand, counting down.
TCCTCCTAAGTGCCAGGCATCCCCAGCAGGGCCTGCACGCTGGCTGTTCTTTAGCCTGAGCACTGTTCTGAGACAACCTTTGTGAACTTCAGTGTTTGCTCAGGTGCCACCTTCTTAATAAAGGTTCCCCTAACTCCTCCTCCCCTGTGCTCTATCCCTTGCTAATCTATTTTTTTCTACAGCATGAATCACTTAATTATCAACATCATTCCTTGCTTGTCCCCTACCCAGCCACCTCCTTCAGGCCTTTAGAATGTGAGCTACTCCAGGGCAGGAATTTTTGTTATCTTTTCTGGTGTCTCCTAAGTGCTTAGAAAAGAGTTTTGCACAGAGAAGCTGCTCAATAAACACTTGAATTACTCTGAAATTACCCAATATATTGATTTACCTGTGTTATTTATCATTCCAGATTGTGAGCCCCAATGCAGGGTCTGGCTCAGGGTGCTATCTACTCACTGACTGCACCCCACTGTGGTTGCCCCCAAATCCCAGAATGCCAAAGGGCAGGAGTAAACTTTTCCTATAAATGTCTTTTTGAATTGCTGTTAAAAGGCCAGACCACAGGCTACTCCAGACCCTGCCAGTTGACACCTATCACCCTAAATGTTTTAACATGTCAATTCTTCCCAACTTGATCTGTAGATTCAATGCAACCCAATCAAAGTCCCAGCAAGTTACTTTGTGGACATTGACAAACATTCCAAAGTCTACATGGAAAGACAAAAGACCCAGAACAACCAAGACAGTATTTAAAGGAGAAGAACAGTCAAAGCACTGACACTATCTGCCTTCAAGACTTACTCGCAAGCTACAGTAATCAAGACAGTGTTGTATTGGTGGCAAAAAAAAAAAGGACAAATATTTCAACAGAACAGTAAAGAGAACCCAGAAATAGACCCAAACAAATATAGTCAACTGATCTTTCACAAAGGAGAGAAGACAATCCAACAGAGAAAGGGTGGTGATTCTATGATCGCACTTCTATTGATATCATAGACCATGCAAGTGATATAAATCAGTACTTAAAAATTCCTTGTTTATGTCAATACCTGGTGAAAACCTACTAAGTAATGAATTTTTAATAAAAGAATAAACTCTTTTATTTTAGTTTCCTAAAAAAATTTATCTTTTAAATGGCAAGTTAGACAATGAAAATAAACTAGATTTCTTATGAAGTCCATTGATTCCAGGTCTTTAGAGAAACTCAACCAATTTCCAATCAGAAAATCTTTGCATCTACCTATGACCTGGAAGCCCCCAACACCCACACCCGCTTCATACTTCAAGTTGTCTTGCCTTTCTGGACCAAACCAATGTATATCCTACATGCACTGATTGATGTCTTATGTCTCCCTAAAATGCAAAAAAACAGAGCTGTAGCCCAACCACCTTTGGCATGTGTTCTCAGGATCTCCTGGGGCTGTGTCACAGGCTTTAACACTCCTATTTGGCTCAGAATAAATCTCTTCAAGTATTTTACAGAGTTTGACTATTTTCATCAATAGACTTTATTAAAATTTAAAAAACTTTTCTGCGAAAGATGCTATTAAGAACATGAAAAGACAAGCCACAGACTGGAAGAAAATATTTGCAAAACTTGTAAGGACTGAGAGCCAAAGAATTCAACAAAGAACTCTTATAACTTAACAATAAGAAAACAAACAACCCAATTGAAAAATAGGCAAAAGTTCTGAATGGACATCTCATCAAAGAAGATATACAAATGGCAAATAAGCGTAGAGAAAGATCCTCAACACAACATGTCATTAAGATATTGCAAATTAAAACAACAATGATAAACCACCACACAACTAAAACTCAAAAACACTAAAACACCAAATGCTGGTGAGATTGTGGAGCAAGAGGAACTCTCATGTATTGCTGATGGAAATGCAAAATCATATGGCCACTTTGGGAGACAGATTGGCAATATTCACAAAACTAAACATACTCTGACCATACGATACAGCAGTTTTGCTCCTTGGTATTTACCCCAATGAATTGGAAACGTGTTTATACAAAGCCCCACATACAAATGTTTATGGCAGTTTCATTTTGTTTTTTTTGTTTATTTGTTTTGTTGCGGGAATGAGGAGGACTAAAGAGACTATGGGGTGAAATAGTAGGATGTTTATTGAGTGCACTTAGACTTAGCAGATTAACATCCAAAAACGGGGCCTAGAACAAAGACAGCACTTGACTTTTATACACACTTCTAAAAGGGGGTGGGCTAGCTTGAAATAAGCTTATAGTAGTGCATAGTCATGGGAAATCAAGGAGACAGAGGCAGAACAAAGGCAGTTAATCAAATTGTGACAGGTTCATAACTCAGGATTACATGCAACTCTTGCTATGTGGTCTAGATGGCTGTTATCGAGGCTTGCTCTAGTGCCTTGCACGTGTTTATCTCATAACCTTCATTATGGCACCTAGATGACTGCAGCCCAGGCCTGCTCAGGCATGTCTTATAACTTTCACTGTGCTGCTTAGATAAAACAGAATACTTGAAGTTACTAGTTACAGAAAACAGGAATCTATAAACTCATAAGTTTACTCATATCATAGGGGAAAGGAAAATTTGTTTTCTTCTCCTTATTTTGAGGGAGTGCAGGGAGAGTCTCTAGAGCACATTCCTTTGAGCCCTGGCTTCTTTGATAATGTTATTTAGACTTCGCCTGGGTCCAGGCTTTGCCTGTTACTGCCTTTGGGATGAGTCAGCCTAATATAGAAAGCTTGTTTTTCTCTTTTTAATTCTATTTTTTCTTTAATTTCCTGCCTCAGTTCTTTTTTAAATTATAATAAGTTTTATTCTTTTTTTTTCTTTCCAGCTTTTTTTTTAGGTTGAAGGGGTACATGTGCAAATTCATTACATGGGTAAATGGCATGTCCCGAGGGTTTGGTATACAGATACTTTTGTCACCCAGGTAATCAGGATAATACCTGATAGGTAGTTTTTCAATCTTAACCCTCCTCTCACCCACCACCCTCAAATAGGCCCCAATGTCTATTGATCCTTTTTTTTTTTTTTTTTTGAGACGGAGTCTCGCTCTGTCGTCCAGGCTGGAGTGCAGTGGCGCAATCTCGGCTCACTGCAAGCTCCGCCTCCTGGGTTCGCGCCATTCTCCTGCCTCAGCCTCTCCGAGTAGCTGGGATTACAGGCACCTGCCACCACGCCCAACTAATTTTTTGTATTTTTAGTAGAGACGGGGTTTCACCGTGGTCTCGATCTCCTGACCTCGTGATCCGCCCGCCTCGGCCTCCCAAAGTGCTGGGATTACAAGCGTGAGCCACCACGCCCGGCCTATTGATCCTTTTTGTGTGTTCATGTATACTCAATGTTTAGCTCCCACTTATAAGACAGAACATGCAGTATTTGGTTTTCTGTTTCTGCATTACTTCGCTTAGGATAATGCCTTCAGCTCCATCCATGTTGCTGCAAAGCCCAGGATCTCATTTTTTTTTTTTTTAGTAGCTGTGCAGTATTCCATGGTGTATATGTACCAGATTTTCTTCATCCAGTCTGCTGTTCATGGCATCTAGGTTGATTCGATGTCTTTTGTTTATAGCAGTTTATTCATAATTGCTAAAACTTGAAAGCAACCAATATAAGGTAAATAGGTAAACAAATGGTGGTACATCCATACAATGAAATTTTATTCAGTAATAAAAAGAAATGAACTATCACACTGTGAGGAGACATGGAGGAAACTTGCTAAGTAAAAAAAGCCAATCTGAAAAGGCTATATACTGTAAGATTACAACTACATGACAGTCTGGAAGAGGCAAAACTGTGGAGACAATAAAAAGATCAGTGATTGCTAGGGGTTCCGAGGAAAGAGGTGAAGAAAGGATGAATAAGTGGAGCACAGGTGATTTTCAGAACAGTGAAACTATTCTATATGATACTGTAGTGGTAGATGTATGCGATAGGGTTTTTGTCAAAACTCATAGAAGTGTATAATACAAAAAGTGAAACTTAATGTAAGCTATGGACTTTAATATTAATGTATCAAGATTGGCTCATCATTTGTAACAAGTGTACCACACTAATGCATGATGTTAATAATAAGGGAAACTAGCAGGTGTGTTTGGGTTGAGTGAGTATTTAGGAACTCTCTGTGCCTTCTGTTCAATTGTCTTGTAAACCCAAAACTTATCAAAAAATAAAATATATTATTTTTTAAAGACTTTATATTGTTTAGAGCAGTTTTAGGTTCACAGCAAAATTGAGTGAAAGATACAGAGATTCCCCATCTGTTCTCTACCCCAACACATGCGTAACCTCCCCAACTATCAACATCAAGCACCATAGTGGTATATTTGTTACAATCAATGAACCCACACTGGCTCATCATCATAACCTAAAGTTCATAGTTTACATTAGGGCTCACCTTTGGTGGTGTACATTCTATGGTTTGGACAGATGTATAATGCCACGTACTGTATTCAGCCTTATAGTATTGATATAGTTTCAATATATGTTCCCACCAAATCTCATGTTGAATTTTAATCTCATTTAATTTAATCAACATTGGGGAATGTTGCAGGGGGGGCCTAGTGGGAGGTATTTTGGTCATGGGGGCAGATCCCTTCTACTTGGTACTGTCCTCACAATAGTAAGTGAGTTCTCTCAATATTTGGTTAAGTGTGTGACACCCCCCTCCCACTCCTTCTTGCTCCTGCTTTCTCCATGTAACATGCAAGCTTCCTGCTTCACCTTCTAAAATAAGTAAAAGCTTCCTGAGCCCTCCCAAGAGCAGATGCTGATGCTATACTTCCTGTAAAGCCTGCAGAACCATGAACTAATTAAATCTCTTTCTTATAAATTACCCAGTCTCAGGTATTTCTTTATAGCAAGGCAAGAATGGCCTAACACAGAAAAGTGGTACCAGGAGTGGGACATTGCTATAATGATACCTGAAAATGTGAAAGCAGCTTTGGAATTGGGTAACAGGCAGATATTGGAAGAGTTTGGAGGGCTCAGAAGAAGACAGGAAGAGGAAGGAAAGTTTGGAACTTCTTAGAGTGGTTAAATGATTGTGACCAAAATGCTGACAGTGATATGGACAGTGAAGTCCAGGCTGCTGAGGTCTCAGAGGCAAATGAGGAACTTACTAAAAACTGGAGCAAAGGTCGCTTTTGTTGTGTCCTAGCAAAAAACTTGGCTGCATTGTACCCATGCCCTAGGAATCTTTGGAAATTTCAACTTGAGAGTGATGAGCTAGGGTGTCTGGCAGAAGAAATTTCTAAGCAGCAAAGTGTTCAAGGTGTGGCCTGGCTGCTTCTAATAGGATACACTCAGAGGTAGGAGCAAATAAATTTTTTTAAATTGGAAATTATATTTAAAAGGGAAGCAGAACATGAAAGTTTGGAAAATTTGTAGCCTAGATATGCAGCAGAGAAAGAAAAAGCTTTTTGGGGAGAGAAATTCAAGCAGGTTGCAGTGCAACCACTTGCTAGAGAGATTTGCATAACTTAAAAGGAGGCAAGTGCTGATAGCCAAGACAATGGGAAAAAGGACTCAAAGGCATTTCTAAGACCTTCACAGCAGCCCCTCCTATAATAGGCTCAGAGGCCTAGGGGGACTGAATGGTTTCATGAACCAGGCCTAGGGTCCTGCTGCCCTGTGCAGTCTCAGGACACTGCTTCCTACATCTCCTCTGCTCCATCGTCAGCTGTGGATCAAAGGGACCCCAGTACATCTCTGGCTGCCACTCCTGATGGCAAAAGCCATGAGCTTTGGAGGCATTCATGTGGTGTTAAGCCTGCAGGCCCACACAGTGCAAGAGTAAAGGAGTCTTAGTAGCCTTTGCCTAGATTTCAGAGGATGTATGGGAAAGCCTGGATGCCCAAGCAGAAGCCTGCCACAGAGGCAGAACCCTCACAGAGAGCCTCTACTAGGGCAGTGCCAAGGGGAAATGTGAGGTTGGAATCCCCACACATAGTCCCCAGTGAGGCACTGCCTAGTGGAGCTATGAGAAGGGGGCCACCATCCTCCAGACTCCAGAATGCTAGGTCCACTGGTAGCTTGCTCCCTGCACCTGGAAAAGCCCCAGGCACACAACAACCTGTGAAAGCAGCCATGGAGGCTGAACCCTGCAAAGCCAAAGAGGTAGAGCTGCCCCAGGCCTTGGGAGCCCACCCCTTACACCAGCATGCTCTGGATGTGGGTCATGGAGTCAAAGGAGATTATTTTGGAGCTATAAGATTTAAGGGCTGCCCTGCTGGGTTTTGATCTTGCGTGGAGCCTATAGCCTCCTTTTTTTGGGCTAATTTTTCCCTTTTGGAATGAAAGTGTTTACCCAATGCCTATACCCCCACTGGGTCTTGGAAGTAAATGGCTTGTTTTGATTTTACAGTCTTGTAGGTAGAAGGAACTCATCGTCTGATGAGACTTTGGACTTGGACTTGGGACTTGGGACTTTTGAGTTGATGCTAGAATGAGTTACATCTGGGGGACTACTGGGAAGGCAATATTGTATTTTGCAATGTGAGTACATGAGATGTGGGGGCTAGGGGTGGAACGATATAGTTTGAATATATGTCCCCACCAAATCTCATGTTGAATTATAATTCCCAATGTTGGAGGTGGGGCCTGGTGGGAGGTGTTTGTGTCATGGGCGCAGATCCCTCATGCCTTGATGTTGTCCTTGTAATAGTGAGTGAGCTCACTCAAGATTTGGTTGTTTAAGTGTGTACCACCCCACCCCCTGTCCCTGTTGCTTCTGCTTTTGTCATGTGGCATGCAAGCTCCCTGCTTTGCCTTCCACCATGAGTAAAACCTTTCTGAGGCCTCTGAGAAGCATATTCTGGTGCTATGCTTCCTGTACAGCCTACAGAACTGTGAGCCAATTAAACCTCTCTTTTAATAAATTATAGTTTCAAGTATTTCTTTATAGCAATGCAAGAACAGCCTAATGCAAGTATCATACAGAGTATTTTCTCTGCCCTACAAATGTTAATTTTAAAAACTGTTTCTGTAGAAAAAAAAAGAAAGAACTGAAGCAGAGGAAACAGTGATTCTAAGTCTGCCCAAACTTTTCCCACACTGTTCATGGTGGGGAGTGACCATCCAGACAGAGGCTTCAGTTATCTCCAGTGTTACTCAGAAGATCATGGAGCACAATATCCCATTACACCTGTTGCCCATTTACGGTTTGGATCACAGAATATACATTGGGAAATTTTGCTCTAAGAAAACAAGATAGAGAAAGTTAATTTTAATTATAGTTTCAATTATTTTTCATTGTGGAAAAATAATGCTGTATGCTGATTAATACATTTGGAAATAATTATTTCTATTGCTAGCAAGATGCGTTGAAACTGGAATGCTCTAACAATGCAGGATTCAAAATAAATTGTAATAGACTTTTTCTAAAACAACTTTATCCATAAGTGTGTATATATTATAGGTGTGCTTTGTAAAATATTATATATATTTACATTCAGTAATTTGATTATTGGTAATTTATGCTATGAAATGAATTTGATGGCTCAAACTATACAAACTGCACAAAGATGTTTATTACTGCATTATTTATAATGACAAAACATAGAAACTATCTGAATATGTATCTAATAGCAGAATGACTAAATAATGTTTTTGCAGCAATTCAATAAGATGTGTTACAGTCATTACAAATCATGATTAGGACATTTGATTATAGCCAGAATTGTTGTTACTAATTATCGTTACAATTAGCTCAACATAGCACTATACAAAAAAGAATGAATACAAAATCTTCAAACACTACATTCTTTCCATCTAACCTCCATAGCTTTGTCCATGTTCACCCTATTGCTTGGAGTAAATGAATGATTGTACAAATACAAGTATGTAAACATCATGTGTGAATATGCAGAGCCTGGCAGCTCATTCAAATTGAAAGGCCACATGATGAAAGTTAGAATTTTCTTTTTAATTTTTACATTTCTATTGTTTGGATAATAAATAATTTATCTTTAAATAATGAGCAATACTTTGCCTCTCCTAATTCACTGGGGATTTAAGAGACTTGAAAGCTTATTCTTGAGCAGGCATCACGGCATGACCACATGGACAACAAATTTGAGAATGGAAGTACTTATCCACATAGTTCAACATCCTGACCATTCTCCCTTCTACCTCCCAGATAATCACTTTTTAAAAACTGTATAGAGAATTGAAACAGATTTCTTCCTTTAGATAATTGTCCCAACTCTCATCTCACTTGGCTGGTTAAAATCTGTTACAGAAATGCTTCTCAAGCTTTAATTGCACATGAATCACCTGGGGATGTTGTTAAAAGGCAGACTTTGATTTGGTAGATTTGGGGTGGGGCCCGAGATTCTTAATTTCTATCAAGCTCTCAGATGATGCTGATGCTGCTAGCCCTGGACCATACTTACGTAATAAATAATATAGCATTTGAGTAATCTACTTATCTAGTGAATCCAGATAATTCATATACTTATATGTGTGTGCATATGTATGCATATGAGTCATATACTTAAAAGTATGCATATATATCACATATATACACACATATATACACTTTATGTATACATGTATACATATATACTTTATGTATGTACATATACAAATATACATATCTATACATACAGACTATATATACATCTCTATACATATATATACTATATATATATACACACACACACATAAAGTATTCCATAAGGTTTGACCATCAACATGAAGCAAATTATGGGAAATGGCCAGTTTACACTGTAATTTATACTATACAGACTGACTAGTTTCCTTAGTTTTCTCATCTTTGAAACAAAGATGATAAAACAGTTGGTAAGTTACCTACTATTTCTAGATTCTGTGGAGGAAAAAAAGAAAGAAATGAAGTGTTGAGTTTGATCATGCTTGGCAGAGGCATGACTTGTTTAATGATAAAAGCAAAACCTGGTCGTAAATGTTCAAAAAGCTTCAATAAGCTCTAGTAACTCTTGCTGATGGAATTGACATCTAGCACTCTTCTTACTCATAGACTATGCTCGAAAAATATTTGTTCAGTAAATGCCACATGAACAAATTTATGAACACCTACAGCTATATCTTTGTACCATACCCTATGCTACTATCTTCAGCTACTGGCTGAAAATAGTATTTTTTTCATGGTGTTCTCAAGTGATAAACCTGATTGACTTCAAATATGATGAAAGTATTCATTTTTGTGGAAAATCTTAAATCATCAAGATGCGATTTTCTGTGACATAGTATTTGAATTGATGACATCTTCCAGGGTCAGTCAGTAACTCTCAACAAATCTTATTTTCCAGACACTGTCCTCAGCAAAAATAATACTGAGAGGTCAGGGCACATCAATCTGCAGGGCGTAAAAAGGCAGCATCTGAAATACTCTTTTCTCACTTCTTTCTTTGCATAGATAATGCATTGCTTTCCCCCACTGAATAGGGATTGTTGCCATAGTAATGTTTTAAGAACACTCCTAGATCAATATTAGAACTGCAGAAAGTATCTGAGATATTCCATGCCATTTGTGAGTCTAAAGCTATGTCCCCACTCTTGTTTATTTGCTCAACTGTAGACTAAAGATTTGAGCAACTCTCGCAACTGGTCAGTTCTGTGATGTGAAGAATTAGTCAGTCAATCAACAAGTATCCTGTGAATGCTTCCCAAGCAGAGGATTACGCTAAGCATTAAACAATAACCAGCAATGTCAAATGCAGAAGCTGTGTATCTGTCAATATGGAAAAACAAAAAATGCAGTGTTTACTGCACCAGAGGGCCAGGATCCCAGCTGTCCCTTAAAATGCACACTTTGATTTTTTTCGTATTATATTTCAAAGTTTCCCTAAGAAAATTAAATATGTTTCTCTTTTTATTGTCCTATTCATCTTTAGCTTCCCATCACAATTCCCAACCTGCCCACATAAATAATATCTCAGTACAACACACTGCACAAAATATGGGAAATGAGTTGCAATTCCTTATATTACAGAATGTTTAGAAACATTCAGATGGTTTAGAATCAACAGTTAGAAGGAAATAAATATATATGCCAAGTATGTGTCTGCTTCCTTCTGTAACAAAGCTACACATACACAGGCAGTGCTTTTTATGTCACAAGGTAGACATGTATTCCAAAGACCCCATTAACTTCAAGTGCTGTTACATAAATCTCCTCAAGTGATCCCAGTAATGAATGTCCTTCTGAGGAGCTGGGTAAGAAGATGCCTGGGCTCCAGCTGTAGCCCTGCTTCCAGCCATGTGACCCTGAGCAAGTCATTTCACCTTGCTTGAGCCTGGTTTTCCATGTGTAAAAAAGACAGAACTGTACTTCCCAATCTGAGTCTCCATCTGACTATAAAACCTGTAGCGCCATGAAACAGAGTCAAATAAGGGGTCCCTTCATCCTTCTTTGGTCTTTTGCTCCACTTTCACATCCCTTGCTGATACAACAAAGTACCCAGTATCTGTTCTTATGGAAGTTTGGCGGCAAACACACACCATCTGTCAAAAAGATTGGTGGTGGCTCACACTTGTAACCCTAACAATTTGGGAGGCCAAGGCAGGTGGATCACTTGAGGTCAGGAGTTCAAGACCAGCCTGGACAACATGGTGAAACTCCATCTCTACTAAAAATACAAAAATTAGCCAGAAATTGCTTGAACCCAGGAAGCAGAGGTTGCAGTGAACTGAGAGATTGTGCCACGGCACTCCAGCCTGGGCAAGAGAGAGAGACTCCGTCTCAAAAAAAAAAAAAAAAATTAACTCAGTGTTTTCCCAGTCATGCATATTATAGGAATGAATTCAAGGACTCAGTCTAGAAGAATGAGGACACTTGTTATTTCAAATTAAAAATATATAATTTATGGGAGGCCGAGGCGGGCGGATCACGAGGTCAGGAGATTGAGACCATCCTGGCTAACACGGTGAAACCCCGTCTCTACTAAAAAATACAAAAAATTAGCCAGGCGTGGTGGCAGGCACCTGTAGTCCCAGCTACTCGGGAGGCTGAGGCAGGAGAATGGCGTGAACCTGGGAGGCGGAGCTTGCAGTGAGCTGAGATCGGGCCACTGCACTCCAGCCTGGGCGACAGAGTGAGACTCCGTCTCAAAAAAAAAAGAATATATAATTTATATATACACATATGAGTTTAGAAAAAAATATATAGGTTAGGTAACTGAAAGATGAGCATTACCAAGTAATTGGTCAAGCTGTCTTAATTTTTTATACAACCATATTTAGAAATAAAATAATGCCGTGATATAAATGGCTTCTAACTACCTGTCCTATATTACTCCTCCATTGTAACCATGAGTGAAATTGCATAAAGTTAATCCATTGACCTGTAAAGTCAGATTTGCCCCCTAAAATGCAAGCTATTCTCAATATAAACAATCCTTTGTTTAACTATTTGTAACAGTCATTTTAGCTATATGAAAAGTGCTTGAAGTGTACTCTTAGAATGCCACATTATAATTTAAATTTAAACATTATTTGGCATAGGGTTGGCTGCCACTCAGTGAATTCCTGGTTATCTGCATTGTGGCAAAATGCTCATCTGCCCAGGTAAGTGAAAATTGACTATATTTTTATTACTGAGAAATTTCCTTTGGCCTGCTCATTGTCTCCCACACATCTCTGGGAATTTAACCTTTCCTCATTGGGATCTATTTCTTTAGTTGGAAAAACTCCAGAAACAATCTCATGTGGGAACCCTAGATATCCAGATGTTAGAGAGAAGTAGTGTTATTACATAAGAGGTGTACTTGGGATCTTTCTATTTACACAGATTAAATGGAATGAATAGTGTGACAACTTCCATAATTGAACACCAGTATACTGTTCTGGGACCATCAGGAAACATAGCAGAATGAGCTGACATAAGCAGGTTCCCTCCCTGCATCACCATCTTACACCCAGCTCCCAAAACATAGAAATGCTGGATAAAATAGGACAACACCACAACACAATTTTACTACAAGCCAAGCACAAAAGAATGGTAAAAATGCAGGAAGCAAAAACAAAGGCAGACGCCAAAGGCAGAGCAGCATGCAGTAGCAGGGTGATGCAGCCACAGCCCATAGGGATTGAATGGAATGGAGGCCCTTGGGACTGCTGACTCAAGGGCAAGAAGTTCAGCCTAGGCTCTACATGAGGCTGGGAGCCTACCTGGGCCTCGGGCATGAAGGTCAGAGCTGTGAAGCACTGCCTTCTCCAGGGAAAAGGAGCCAGGAAAACTCTCCACAAGTCCAGGAAAGTCTTAAAGAAAGTTGCCGTCCTTCTGGGGCCTTGGGTTAGAAAATAGTCACCAGAAATCAGAATCCCAGTTCTGTGACATATTTGGGTGTATAACTTGAATTTACATTTGCATGGTAGGGAACCTCCAGGCCAAGAAACAAGCCCAAAAAGTGGCCCAGGATCACTGGCCCAGAGAAACAAACTGCAACTGAGGGCATCTGGGAGGTTTCTAGGAAATGTGGACGTGGAAGGATAAACAGAATTTCAATAGACAGAATTAGAGGAAAGGTGTTTCAGGCGGACACCTACGTGTGCAAAAGCATATGAGGGAATATGTGGCCTAAGGTAAGAAATTTGTGAGAAAAAAGGCTGGATAAGGGGGACAGATTAGAGGAATAAGATGATCAACTTTTTTATTGTAAAAATAACTGGTATTGTGCTCAAGCTGATTGCAAATGTCACAATGTGTAAAGCTAATAACTAGGTTTATCCCTTTCCACTCGATAATGAGCAATATGAATAATGAATGGTATGAATGAGTGAAAGAGTTGCTTAATACTAGCTAACCTCCCCTGAGTTCTCTTGGCCAAATAATTCCCCACAATCAGATAAATAAATCCTTGGTGCTACTTCCCTAGAGCTTCCTGTAGAGAAGCCCAAATGAGAAGTAGTTCAGTTTTCACATAATTTGGTGCATTGGTCCTTGTTACTTCCAATTTGGGGCCATTTGCAATCATTGTCTAGCATGTCTCACTCAATCATAAAGTCTCTCACTGAATCTCGGTTTCAGCTGCTTCACTAATTGTCTTTTGAGATCTTCCCTGGGCTCTCCCTAAAGAATATTTCATACAGTCTACATGGTTTATACTTAAAGTCAAACCATACCAAAAGAATTTCTAAATTGGGAAGACATGAAGCTTGCTGTTTTGCATGATGGGGTGTTACATAAAAACTTAATTTTTTAATATAAATCAAGGTTAGGCAAACTTTTCAATAAAGATCCAGATAGTGAATCTTTTAGGCTTTGTGGGCTATATACAGTCTCTATCCCATATTCTTCGTAGTTTTTTTCATTTGCTTTTATAACACTTAAAAAGCCTAAAAACCAATCTTCGCTCATAGGCCACACAAAAACAAGCCAGGGCCAGATTTGGCCCACCGGCTGTAGTTTGCTGAGCCCTGATAGATTAATCCAAGGAATACAGCATTTTTGGCATTTAATTACAAAGAAGTCCGGAGCTAGCATGAGTGAATGACTGAGACCCTGAGGGATGGCTGTTGGAATGCTGAGACCAGCTGAAGAGAATGTTAAAAACACAAGACCATGCTCGCCTGAACAACCAGAGCATCCATCAAAAGGAAATCATTTTCAAAGTGAAACCATGCTTGCATGACGAACAGCAGAATAACAATCCAAACAGATGTGTAGGAGGCAATGGAAAGTCAGAACCACGGAACAGTAGATTATTTAAAGCAAATGAAGTCAAGTGCCAGAGAAGAGGTATAAAGGAACCCAGAATGAGATTTTAAGGAAGATCCTACATCAGAACAAAACTACTCTGCTACACCACCCTTCAGTTTCAAGTCATTTAAGACTAGGTAACCTCCTGTAGTATAACTCCTACTATAAACTAACACATAAAATATAAAGCTATTATTCTGGAGAAAGAGAAGAGAGATGAGGAAGTAGGGGAGATAGAAGAAAGGCAAAAAGAGGAAAGGTAGGAGGGTGTGATGGTAAATTTTATATGTCAACTTCACTGGGCTATGGGGATGTCCAGATAGCCGACAGAACATTTCTGGGTGTGTCTGTAGGGGTGTTTCCAGAAGAGATCAGCATTTGAACTGGTAAACTGAGTAAAGCAGATGGCCTTTCTCAATGTGGGTGAGCATTATTTAATACACTGGGGACCCTGAATAGAACAAAACAATGGGGGAAGTGGGAATTATATCTCTTTGCTTAAGCTGGGCATCTAACTTCTCCTACCCTCAGACATTGGTGCTTCCAGTTCTCAGCCTCCAGACTTGGACTGGGTCTCCTGGGTCTCAGACCTTCCAGCTTAGACCAGCATAACATTATTGACCTTCCTGGGCCTTCAGTTGGCTGATGGCAGATTGTAGGACTCCTCAGCCTTCATAATTCTGTAAGCCGATCCCTCATAATAAATTTCTGTATATCTATAAATATCCTACTTGTTCTGTTTCTGGAGATCCCTAATACAAATGGGAAAAGAAGGGAGGGGAGAGAAAGAAAAGCCAAGGGAAAAGGGGAAGAACAATAACATAACATTTAATAAATCTTTTTTTTTTTTTTGAGATGGAGTCTTGCTCTGTCACCGAGGCTGGAGTGCAGTGGCATGATCTCGGCTCACTGCAACCTCCACCTCCCGGGTTCAAGCAATTCTCTGCCTTAGCCTCCTGAGTAGCTGGGATTACAGGCACCCACCACCACGCCCGGCTAATTTTTGCATTTTTAGTAGAGACTGGGTTTCACCATCTTGACCAGGCTGGTCTTGAACTCCTGACCTCATGATCGAACCCCCTCGGCCTCCCAAAGTGCTGGGATTTCAGGCTTGAGCCACTGCACCCAGCCAACATTTAATAAATCTTTAAGTATAAAGTAACACGTGGCATTTGTCTTAAGCCGAAAAACTCTGACTACAAAAAAAAAAAAAAAAGTACTATCTTTTTTCTTTTTCTTCATGTATTTCCCACAAGAAGTTGACAACTTGTTGTCCAGGATTAACCACATGGCCACACCCAGCTGTGAGGAGGGTGGGAGGTATATTTCAGCCAAGCACATTGCCTCCTCTGATAAAATCAGTAGAAAAGGGATAATGATGTTGGGGTAGGCTATGGCAGTTCTTGCTGTATGGAGCTAATGTGACTTTCACCTTATTGTGGTTATTGGAATATTTTTCAGCCAAGTCAGGGATCTGAAAACACAGAAAATTTAAGGAGCATTCAGAGCCATAGGTATGTAATTGGTCAAAGCATTTTGGAGGACGGACATTGGTAAACACCAGTACACTAAATAAGCAATAGAAATAAATGTGTGTAAAATATACTACCCTTTTGAGCTATCCAGAAGTATATGATATAAACCTTGAAAGAACAGCAATGGCCTTCAACTAACCAAAACATAGTTTATTAGAGGTGAGCTCTTTTGAAATGAAAACAATTTAGAAATTTAATATTGTTAGACTGGGAGAAAATATTCAAAAAACACACACCTGACAAAAAATTTGTGTCTAGATTATCTAAAGAACTCTTAGAACTCAGTAATTAAAGGCAAACAACTTAATTTTAAAATGGGCAAAAGATTTTAATAGACTAAAAAAGAGATGTACAAATGGCCAATAGTTACATTAAAATATACTCAATATCATTAGTTACCAGAGAAATGCAAATTAAAACCACAATTAGATACCACTACATCCTCACTAGAATGGCTATTAGTAAAAAAGGTGACAATACCAAGTGTTGTCAAGGAGGTTGAGAAACATGGAACTCTTCATGCTGATGGGAATGTAAAAATAGTACAGCCGCTTTGGGGAACAATTTGGCAGCTTCTTATGAGGTTAACATGCAACCCAGGATTTCTACTCTTATGTATTTACCCAAAAGATGAAAATACATGTCCACAAAAAGACATGAACATACATAGCAGTTTTATTCAACATTTCAAAACATTGGGAAACAATCCAAATGTCCATCAACAGGTGAATGAATAATGAAATTTATCTCACAATTACAATCCAACAGCACTAATGTTCTTTTAAAATCAATGTATCATGGTATATTCCCATAATGAAATTCTCTCAGCAAGAAAAAAGAAGACGACTGCATTCAATGACACAGATGAATCTTGAAAACATTACACTTTGTGAAAGAAGTCAGGCACCTAAATACATACTGCTAATTCCATTTATACAATTCTAGAATAATTAAAGCTAATCTACGGTGACAAAAAGCAGAGCAGTGGTTGTCTAGGCCATGAGTGGTGGTGGGCAAATTGACTGCAAAGGAGGCCAGTGGAATTTTTGGAGATGTTGGAAAAGTTATCTTTATTTTGATAATATTTATGGGTGTATAAATTTGCCAAAACTCATTTTAAAAAATAGGGTTTTGTTTTGTTTTGTTTTGTTTTGTTTTTGGTTGAGATGGAGTCTCACTCTGTTGCCCAGGCTCCCAGGCCGCAGTGCAGTGGCGCGATCTTGGCTTACTGCAACCTCGGCCTCCCAGGTTCAAGCAATTTTCCTGCTGCAGCCTCCTGAATAACTGGGACTACAGGCATGCACCACCACGCCTGGCTAATTTTTGTATTTTTGGTAGAGACGGGGTTTCACCATGTTGGCCAGGCTAGTCTCAAACTCCTGACCTCTGGTGATCCACCCGCCTCAGCCTCCCAAAATGCTGGCATTACAGGCATGAGCCACCACACCCAGCCTACATAGTTAAAATTAGATTATTTTATTGTAAGTAAACTATATCCCGATAAATTGATTTTAAAAGAGCATTAGTGCTGTTGCATTGTAACTGAGATAAAAGCAGTGTTTATATGATAAAAAATCACATTCTTGGAATATGATTCATTAAGTAATTGATTCATCAAATGAATTAATCCTTGGATCAGAATCAAACATGTTCACCAAACACCTGCTGTGTGGTGTGGTAAAAATCGTCCTAGCGCTGAGGATTAATGGATATATGACATAGTTCCTACCATCAATGAGCTCAGTCTCATGAAGGATGTGGGCCTATAGACAAGTAATGTCCATACAGGGTAATGGGGGCTGTAATAAAAGTGAGTATACAGCGCAGTGAGTGTTCAAAGGAAGAAACCACCACTTCTGTGTGAGGTAATTAAAGAAAGCTTCACCAAGAAAATGTTTGAGTTGAGCCTTGAAAGATGAGTGTGAACTTCTCAGGAAGCCCAGGGGTGGAAGAATGCTGAAAGGATATTCTGCCCATACCTAGGAAGAAGCATACTGAAAGCATACAGTTGAGAAATAGCTCCATGCAATAAAGTTTTGGGGTGGATCTTAGGCTTTGTGCAAGTGATGGGGGGTGGCCCCATCAGAAAGGACCTTGTGTGCCATGTTAAACAGTCTAAACTTTGTCCTACATGAATTGGGAAACCAATGAAAGGTTTTAGCAGGAGAGGGAGGTGGTTAGATTTGCATTTCTGACAAGAAAGATGAATGGATTGGAGGGGAACAAGTGTGAAATGGGGTTCGGTATTGTTAATTTTTTAAAGAACTGGACTCAGTTAGTCAAGACCCAAGCAAGAACAACTTACTTTATCAGAGCCCACAGTGCTCCACATGGCCTGGCCACTGCCCTCCTTTCCAGTCTCCTTTCCCCCCGCTGGCCTTCTTACTTGCTGTCCTCTAGTCACACTGGTCTCCCTGCCTTTCCTCAGACATTCTAGGTTCATTCCTGCCTTGGGACTTTGCATTAATGTTTGTTTTTGTCTTGCTCTCTGCTTCCTTCTCATGAGCCTGCTCTGCATTTAAATGCCACCTCTCTCAGAAAGCCTTTCCCCGATTTCCTGGTCTAATGCTTCCTTCTTTGCCATTCATTATTTATTACTTCCCTATTGGATCGTTTTCCCAGTGTCAAGAACTGTGAAGAGTCTGAGATATTACCCTACTTGCAAGTTAAGAACTTGGCTTGCCACATTATCTCATGGAAGCCAAGACAAGACACAAGACTCTTGGGTCAGAAACAAAGGGCCTTATTACTCATAACACAACAAGTAATCATGAGCTTTATGTTTGTATCAGTACCTCTTGCTATCCAAGTTCCAGGGGCAAAGAGTGTGACCCAGAGAGACACCTCACACACAGTGGATTTGTCACAGCTGAGGAACCTAGTACTTAGGGAAGTTTAATCTTTTATATTGGATGGTAAACAAACATACCCAACCATATTAATAATTATTTATTACACTGGACAGTAATCAAGCCTACCCTCTGCTCCAGAGAGATGCTAGCTTTATCTTCCAAGGCTGTTTGCCATACAGACATCCTTAAAAATATAGCCTAGAACAAAAGGGCAGTTTGTGCCCTTTTGCTTATAAGACATGCAAAAACTTGAGAACCTTGGAGAATTATCTCCCAATAACATCCAACCCTCATTTCTATACTGTTTTTTTGGCTTCTGGTGAATTTTCCCAAGAGTATAGTGCTCCATCAGCTACTGTGTACAATTTGAGCAAGAACAGCTGGGATCAAATCCATTAAATTTGTCTTATACAGTATTTACTTAGGTTACTATCAATAGAACTCCAAGAAAAAGGATAAGACCAACTGGCAGCATAAATCTCAACCATGTCCTACTATTGTCCCAGACCTAAGCTGCTGAAAAATCATATAAGTCATCAGGGTCTACATTAGAAATCTAAATGGTTTTAAGTTTTCATATTGACATTTGTACTTAGCCTGAAGCATCAACCCAAGTATACCAGAATGTATTGGCAATAGCACAGATTTCACCATGGCCCATAGGGAAGAAGTTTAGGGTAATTCTCAGCAACCATTCTCAGCCCAGTGAATTAAGGCTGACCTTAATGCCTTCCAAGGCCAAAGTAGTATTTCCTTAAATACTTGAAGGTCTCTTATGACTATCCATAAGGTGCAAGTCACTGTATTTTCAGGAGAGAGGCACATTAATGCTGGCTTTCTCCATTAGTGAGGAGCACAGGTTGACAGTGGCCTCCAATGTGGCCTTATAGCCAACTGGCAGGCCTTGGGGTGCCCAACTTAATTGGAATAATTTATGTTACTCTTAATTTTTGGAAAGAATAGCTGAGAGCAGTCAGTCCACCTGTTCTAGTTTTCCAAATCACCAGTCACATGGCATTCATCAGCCTCATGGAATGACCCAGAGGTAGAAAAGACATCTAGACATGACAGGTGACACTTTTGCAGGGGAAGTGCAGGAGCTAGGGCAATCCCCTACTGTTTCTGGTAGACTTCTCAGAAAGTTTGAAAGGAATGATGATCAAATAGCCGTTGAAATCATCTAAAGCAGAAATGTTTGCAACAGTTTAGGAGAGATATACTAGGTGTTTTCCTTCATGAGGAAGGCTCATGGGGTGAATCTAAAAAACAAAGATTATTGGTGCCCCTTTCCTCTGCACCCTCAGGTCTAAAGTATTTGTATTAGTCTGTTCTCACGCTGCTATGAAGAAATACCTGAGACTGGGTAATTTATTAAGGAAAGAGGTTTAATTGACTCACAGTTCCACATGGCTGGGGAAGCCTCAGGAAACTTACAATTATGGCAGAAGGGGAAGCAAACCATTTTCACATGGTGGCAGGAGAGAGACCGAGTGCCCAGCAAAGGGGAATCCCCTTATAAAACCAGCAGATCTTGTGGGAAATCATTCACTATCATAAGAACACGATGGGGGAAACTGCCACCATGATTCAATTACCTCCTACCAGGTCCCTCCCACCAGGTCCCTCCCACAACACATAGGGATTATGGGAACTACAATTCAAGATGAGATTTGGGTGGGGACACAGCCAAACCATATCAGTATTCCGTCCCCAGGTGCTGGATTCTTGCTCTCCCTCCACAGTCTCAAAAATCAGTGTGTCCCACTACAATAGCTACAACATCCTCTTTTCTCTAATCATCCCAGATCTTTCATCTGATAGGGATCATGTATAAGAAGAAAAAGGACACTTTTTAAAACTTATAGAGATCTAAAATGTTCCCTACTTTGGCCTGTGAGCCACCTGCCCCCACAAAAGGGAGACTTAGCATGCAGCATACTCCACTAAATTGTCATTACCTTACGATCTAGGCCCACATCAAACCAGCGAGAGAATCCAGGTGACTGAAACAGAATTAAGCTTGAATTTCCTAGGCCACCTTTTGGCCAAGCTGCTAAACAAAGAGTGTACCAACAAGATTGGCCTGTGGTTGCCATTAGGGGAACAAAAAAGTATCAGGCCCAGGAATGGTGAGGACAGAATCCAAAATTTTAAAATAGAGCTATACACTTCCCATTCCTTTCATCATTGACCATTACCCAAGAAGTTGCCAAAAGTAGAAGATTCCTGTCTGGGGACAGCCGCATTAGTGACCAACTGCCTTACTGAGGAGTGTGGACCAGAAACAGTTAAGAGAGGTTGTATTAGCTTCTTAGGGCTGCCCTAATGAATTATCACAAACTGGGTGGCTTAAAACAATAGAAATTTCTTCTCTCACAGTTTTGGAGGGCAAAATCAAGGTGTTATCAGGGATGTACTTCCTCTGAAGGCCCTAGGGAAGGATCATTCTTTACCTCTTCCAGCTTCTGGTAGCTCCAGGCATTCCTTGGCTGGTGGCTGCATAACTCTATGCTCTATCTCCATCTTCACATAGTCTTCTTCCCTGTCTGTGTTTCTTCTCTTCTCTGTTATAAGGAGATTTGTCATTAAATTTAGGAACTACCTGGGTAATTCAAAACATCTCATCTCAAGATGCTGAATTTAATTACATCTGCCAAGACCCCTTTTCCAAGTAAGGTAACTTTCACAGGGTCTGGGTATTAGGACATGCACATATTTTTGGGGGGGATTTAACCTGACACAGAGGTATAGTCAGAAATCTTTTTGAGTCAATTTTTGAGGAGGCCATTCCAATATTCAACAATACCACATGCCTGTGAATGGTACAGCATGTGGAAAGACCACCCGATAATTTAACTATTATTAGCTCATTCTTGAGTGGCTTTTGTGATAATAAATCCATCACTAGCAGACTGCAAATAGTATGGAAAGCCAAACACATTATGCATATTAGTTTCAAGGGCCACAACAGTGTGGCTGCAGTCTGTTGACCAGACTGCAACAGTAACACTGTAACCTGAAAGAGTATCTACACAGTGAAGCACCACTGATAACCCCAACAGAGGAGTCAAAGATCCAAAGTTGAATGTATATCAATCACCAGTGCATGGAAGGCAGCATGGCAGCCTACAGCATGAGACAAATGGATCAGCTATGGCAGGATTCACAGGTCTGGCATGCAGTGGCAGCCTCAGAAACACTGAATCCTTTACTTTGTTCCCAGTCTATGATGGTGGATGTATTGCCATGTATGGTATGAGGATGGATTCCAGCAGCAATGGTAGCAATCCAAGCTGTGCAGACTTGATCAGCAGTTTGATTTCAGTTGATTTCATCAAAGAATAGGTTCTTATGATGAATATTTACTTGAGTGAGCCTGACTGTTTTGTTAACACAGTTCATGATCCCAAAGAGGGATATCTCTAATCTGCCAGTCGTTGGTTTTCCAAGTGGCAGACCAAATAGCTAGGCCATTGGCAACACCCCAAGAGTCAGTAAAAATATAACAGAGTCTGTCAAGGGGAATATTAGGCAAAGCTGTGAGAAGACCTTGAGTTCTGCCCCACCAATAGGATCAAATGCATCCATTTTGCCTCTGCGTAGCTGAATAGCTATAGCAGCTCACTGGACAGTATTGGATTTCAGCTTTGCCAAACCATCAGTGACTCAGGCCCAGGCATTTGTAGCAGGAATCAACAAACTTTTTCTTAAAGGCCCAGAGAGTAAATATTTTAGGCTTATGGGATGTGTGATCTCTTTTGCAACTACTCAACTCTCCCACAGTAACACAAAAGTAGACAATACATTGTGTTCTGTCTACATAAAGAAAAAAATAAAAATAGACAATACAGGAATGAATGGGTGTAATTGTGTTTTAATGGAACTTTATTTGGGGATACAAAATTAATGTACAAAAAGCAGTAGCATTCCTATACACTAACAGCACCCAAGCTGATAGCCAAATCAGGAATGCGGTCCCATTCACAATTGCCACCAAAACAAAACAAAAAACCCTAGTAGTACAGCTAATCAGGGAGGTGAAAGATCTCTACAATGAGAGTTACAAAACACTGCTCAAAGAAATCAGAGGTGACACAAACAAATGGAAGAGCATTCCATGCTCATGGATAGGCAGAATCAATATCGTTAAAATGGCCATACTGCCCAAAGCAACTTACAGATTCAATGCTCCTCCTAGCAAACTACCAATTACATTCTTCCCAGAATTAGGAAAAGCTATTCTAAAATTCATATGGAACCAAAAAAGTGCCCAAATAGCTAAGGCAATCCTAAACAAAACGAACAAAGCTGGAGAAATCACACTGCCTGACTTCAAACTGTACTGTGAGGCTATAGTAACCAAAACAACATGGTACTGATACAAAAACAGACACACAGACCAGTGGAACAGAATAGAGAGCCCAGAAATAAAGCCACACACTTAACAACCATCTGATCTTTGACAAAGCTGACAAAAACAAGCAATAAGGAAAGGACTCCCTATTCAATAAATGGTGCTGGGGTAACTGGCTAGCTATTATATAATATATGTAGAAGATTGAAATTGGACCCCTTCCTTCCACCACATACAAAAATTAACCCAAGATGAATTAAAGACCTAAATATAAACCCTAAAACTATAAAAACCCTGGAAGAAAACCTAAGGAATATCATTTTGGGCATTAAAAACTGGCAAAGATTTCATGACAAAAATGCCAAAAGCAATTGCAACAAAAGCAAAAATTGACAAATGGGACCTAATTAAACTAAAGAGCTTCTGTGCAGCCAAAGAAACTATCAAGAGTGAATAGGTGATCTACAGAATAGAAGAAAGTATTTACAAACTGTACATCTGACAAAGGTCTAATATCCAGAATCTACAAGGAATTTAAACAAACATACAAGCAAAAAACAATTAATCCAATTGAAAAGTAGGCAAAAGTGGGTAAAGGACATGAAAAGACACTTCAAAAGAAGACATACATGTGGCCAAACATGCATATGAATAAATGCTCAGTATCACTAATCATTAGAGAAATGCAAATCAAAACCACAATGAGATATCATCTCACATCAGTCAGAATGGCTATCATTAAGAAGTCAAAAAATAGATGCTGGCAAGGTTGCAGAGACAAAGGGAATGCTTATACACTGTTGGTGGGAGTGTAAATTCGTTCAGCCATTGTGTAAAGCAGTGAGGTGATTCCTCAAATAACTAAAAACAGAACTACCATTTGACCCAGCAATCCCATGACTGGGTATATACCCAAAGGAATATAAATGGTTCTACCATAAAGATACATGCACATATATGTTCACTGCAGCACTATTCACAATAGCAAAGAGGTGGAATCAACTGAAATGCCCATCAATGGTGGACTGGATAAAGAATACACATACACTATGGAATACTATGCAGCCATAAAAAAGTACCAGATGATGTCCTTTGCAGAAACATGGATGGAACTGGAGACCATTATCCTTAGCAGACTAATGTGGGGACAGAAAATCAAATATTGCATGTATTCAATATAACTGAAACTAAATAATGAGAACACATGGATACATACAGGGGAACAACACACACTGGGGCCTATCAGATGGTGGGGTATGGGAGGAGGGAGAGGTTCAGGGAAAGAAAAAAAACTATCAGGTTCTATGCTTGGTACCCAGGTGACAAAATAATCTGTACATAAAACCCCCAAGTCATGAGTTTACCTATATAACAAACCTGCACATGTATACCTGAAAGTAAAGTTAAAATTTTTTTAAAAGAATATTTTTAAATGCATGTTCCCTCATATGCTTCTTTGCACTGTTTATTTTTATCATGAAAAACATAGTTTTGTTTTATGTATTTAAAAAAAAATGAGTGGCCAGCCTGCAGGCTGTAGTTTGATTGAGGGGAGAATTCTGTGAACAAAAGGCCCAATTGAGCCAGTGACTTTGTTTCAAATGGTAGAATAGAGGAGATAGTTTCTCCCAGAGAAACCTGCCAGTTTTTCATGTGAAGCTGAGATGCTACTGGGGCCAGGGTGGCTGCATTCTTGAATATACCATTTCTATTTGAAAACAAGGGTTATTGGGCTCTTCACAGCTTGTTACCAGTCGAGTCCAAGTTGACCTACCCCACAATGAGAACTTCAGACTGGAAGTCCAAAAGTCTCCATGAATTAGGCATTCAATGTTGACAAGAGCCAGATAGCAAGTTGTTAATAGCTGCTTTTCAAAAGAAATGTACCTGATAGCTATGTCAGTAAGGTAACAAGATCAAAATCCCAAGGAGCACCTCTAGATAAAGGCTGCCTCTCTTTACCAGAAGTTCCCATCAGCAAAGTCATCAGTCATGGAGATTTGTAGCTCATAGGGGTAAAAATAGACTTCTTGGTGGTGGTGGTGATCATCGTTGTTGTTTTTTCTTTGAGTCCCACTTACAGGGTGCTGATTTTCAAGTTACCCCATGTACAGGACCAAGAAAAATGCCCAAGTGAGGCACATACTGTCTCTAATAACCAAAAAAAGTACAGTAAGGTGCTGGGTCTTTTTGATGGTGGTTGGCTACAGGCAGTAGTTTTTTCTTGACTGATGGAGGGATTGAACATTGTGGATCCACACATGGTCCCAAAAACCTTCACTCAGTGAGCAGGCCTCTGAATTGTGTTAGGGTTTTCAGCCACCCCTGCTGGCCAACATGGGATAATACCACAGTCAGGACCTTCTCAGGCTTCTGACTTGCTAACCAGGAGGATATCATCTGAATAGTGAAAACTTTGGGCATCTGAGAATGGAGGCATTCATGCTAAATCCCAAATCACCCGCTGGGCACAAATGTCAGGATGGTTTATCCCATTAACACTTCTATACATTAGTTTCTCTTTGATCAGGAGAATCCCCTCTGGCAACTTCTAGGACAGGGAAGTATGGAATATAAAACATCAATTCATACTAGAGATTCATCCTATCCACAAGGTAGTGTTAACGTCCCTTCCCTACTGTATAGCCAACCCACCCCCTGTCACTTGGGACTTTGGGGTAGGTTGTCTATGTCCAATAGAACTTAAAAGTTTGAGGTCCTTCCCTCCCCAAGCTTTCCCAACATACTCAGATAAGTGTATATGGCCTCCAGTTGCCCTTGGGGACAGGCAGACCTTGGCCCAGCCCCAATCATCCTTCCCTTTGAAGCAGCTGAGGTAAAGGTCAAGAGAGAGGGAGAGATAACAGAGGTGCCGAGGAAGACAGTGATTCTGCACCGGAAATCAAGGCTTTGTATTTACTTTCAGTTTTAAGCAGTCACAGTGCAGTGCAACCAAATGAACTTCTAATGACTTTAGCCTGTCTAAATCTCTGCATCTTCATTGCTGACCTCGTTTATTTCAGCATCACTGCCTCAGTAGCTATAGCCATATTGTCTTTTGGCTCTGGCCGCAGGACTTGCTGCCTCGTCACTATAACATTTCTTCTTCTTCCCACCTGAGGCAAGCAAGCAATGTCAAAAACCCTGTTCTGATTGTTTGTTTTATTCCTATGCCCTTTACTTGGCCTTAAAACATATATTAACAGGTAGGTCCATGGAGACCCTTACTAATCCCGCTACAATCTTTGTTCACCAATTGGATAAGAGTGTTACCACTGGATTCTAGAAAGTCCTTTCATATTCCTGAACCTGGCCCATATGGTACTTATCCTTTCTTTTTCAGAAAGCAATGTCTGTGTCAGTGTCTTATATTCTCACCAAAAACTGCTAAGAACTACAAAGGGTCTGAGGTTTTACCTGCTTGCAAACTAACAAAGTTTCGGTTTCATGGATGAGGGCAGAAAACACTAGACTCCTGGTTCAAAGATAAAGCACCTTATTACAACACAGCAGATTGCACGAGCTTCATATTTATGCTGCTTCCTTTTGCCCCTCAAATTCAGGAGTGATCTGGGGAGGGCCTCCGTGAATGCTGCACACACACTGTGGCTGAGGAACCATGAGCTCAGGTGTCCCAAATCTTTCATACTAGACAGTAAGCAAACCTACCTACCACCTGCTCCCAAGGGGGACACTATTATCTTCCAAGGCTGTTTGCTATACAAACATCCTTGAACAGACAGTTCCAAACAAAGGGACAGTTACAGCCCCTTCTTATGAAACCCGCAGAAATGCAAGGCACCCAAGTAGAATTGTCTTTGTGCATCCAATCGTCTCCACTTGATATCCCCTCACTTGTTTACTTTTTTATTTGTCTTTTGCTCCCACCAGAACATAGCTTTACGGGATCAGGGACCTTCTATGTGTTGGTCTCTGCTCTTCCCCTACCATCTAAAACAAGACTTGGCATATAGTAGAAGCTCAGTAGGTATTTGTTGAACAAATAAATTTATCAAAATCTTACTTGTTTCTGAATACCCAGCTTAGATGACCTGTCTTCAGAGAAGCCATACCAGATCCTGTCATTGAGATTTATTAGTCAGGCATTTGTGCTTTCATAATGCTTGTACTTTTGGCATGGCACTTGTAATTGGACTTGTGTTATGGTTCCTTTTTTTTTTTTTTGAGACAGAGTCTCACTCTGTCGCCAGGCAGGAGTGCAGTGGCACAATCTCAGCTGACTGCAACCTCTGCCTCCCGGGCTGAAGTGATTCTCCTGCCTCAGACTCCCGAGTAGCTTGGACTACAGGCACGCCACCATGCCCAGCTAATTTTTTGTATTTTTAGTTGAGACGGGGTTTCACCATGTTGGCTGGGATGGTCTCGATCTCTTAACCTCATGATCTGCCCACCTCGGCCTCTCAAAGTGCTGGGATTACAGGTGTGAGCCACTGCACCTGGCCAGTTCTTTTTTATTCATGTTTGTCTGGCTAGATTGAAAAACCCTTGAAGGCGGGGATGGAGTCTTATTCATAAGGCTGAGACTAGGGTGAAGCAACTAAAGAACTTCAGTGTGAAATTTAAGGAGGTACCCTCAAGCACATCCAAATGTGTCCTACACTCTTTGCTTGCCTGACCCTAGCCTAGTCCTGCTTACTTGTCTTCACATCTTCAGAGCCCACTAAAGTGGCTCTCATCTAATAGATGTTCCACCAATGTTTATTCAGTTAAAATGAATAGGATCACAAACTGAAAGTGTTCAACAACCATTTGCTTAGTTCGTAATATTCACCCTTTGACCCTTTAGAGGCATGTTCACCATTCTCCGCCCTGCTTTGTGCCACAGAAGGCTGAACTGTGTGAACTGTATCAAAAGGCACTCTTGCCTCTAGCTTCTAGTTGGATGTGGTCAGTGGGAACTCCCAATAGAAACTGGAAGGCAGAAGGAGGATGAGTTCAGGGCCCCAGCTCCCTCGCTGCAAGGTCACCTTGGATTGGCTATTTCCTCCAACAAAGACACAGCTCCTGGCAGTCAGACCTCTCTTACAGGTAGTCACTCTCAGGTTACAATAGTTGCTCCCGCCCTTTCTCCTTCATGCCTAAGATGGGTGATGGCTCCCCATTGTGGCTGCCTCTGGAATGTATTCCTATACCTTTTTGTTTCCCTCAACTCTGACGGCACCTTTTTTACATAGTTCATTTATTAAAACTCTTTCAGGCCAGGCACAGTGGCTCATGCCTGTAATCCCAGCACTTTGGGAGGCCGAGGCAGGCATATCACTTGAGCCCATGAGTTTGAGATCAGCCTGGGCAACATGGCAAAACACTGTCCCTACAAAAAATACAAAAAAAAAGAAAAAAAAAATTAGCGGGGTGTGGCAGTGTAAACTTGTAGTCCCAGCTGCTTGGGAGGCTGAGGTGGGAGGATCACTTGAGCCCAGAAGCTTGAGCCAGGGAGGTTCAGGCTGCAGTGACCTGTGATCATGCCACTACACTCCTTCCTGGACGACAGAGAGAGACCCTGTCTCAAACAAACACACACTGTCAATTACTTCATTTGAGTATGCTATATTTTTTTCCTATTGAGATCCTTAAAGAACACAATATTGGACCTCAACAGATATTTTATAATAAATATGGGGAAAAGCAATGATAAAATATATCACTTAATTTTTTAAATATAAAAGATATCATTTTAAAAGAAAACTTGACAGCAACTATATGGTATTTTATTGGTTTCAACCAAATGAATTTAATTTCAATGGATCATGATACCTAAAATTGATAAAGTAATAAAATTAAGCCAAAGGGAAACTGGTTTGAAGCCTGGGAAGACTGACGATGTATTATGGATAATGAATGCTAGAGGGTGGGGTATTTTTATAATTCACCTTTTTGTCATTAGTAAGTTAATCGCAAATCTATGCATCAAAATGAAAATGCTCAATTAAAGGAATACATAAAGCCTTAGATGACTCCAAGAATTATTAGGGCATAAAGACTTAAAGGAGTCTGAAAACTAAAGGATGCCTAGGTAAAATAATTTCAATTATCTTAATGATTTAACAGCATAAGTGTGAACATTTCTTGATAACAAAATGGCATTAATGATTCTGGCTGGCAAAAGAAAAGCTTTAATTTACTAGAAAAGGGTTAAAGTTGATAAACTGTTTCATCTGGGAAACTCAATTACTGAAAAGCAGAAGAGCAAATTGATTAATAGGTGGTTTTAACAATGGTTTCATGCTTTGGCCACTACAAATAGAGGGAGGAGTGATGGAAATCCTACTAAATTCATAACATCTTAATAAACCCAGAGGATTTTGGATTCTAATAGCAAGTTTACTTCGATATGGGGCTGACATTTACATTAGATTTCATCTCTTCTAATAGTGCATTTAAAAAAAAATCTTTGAACAAAATGGGATGGCAATTCCTTAACCCCTTCATCCCTGGAACTTATTACCTAAAGAAAGAATATGATTGTGTGTTAAATTCTAAGCTTATTTAGAAGATGCAGCACAGAATTGAGTAATTATACAGATAATTAAATCCCCAAGCCCTTCTCTTTATGCAGAGTCTAAATAATTGACGCAAGGATGAATTATCCAGATTCATTATCTCATTTCTGGACTTCATTTTAGTAATTACAAATTAAAATTCAGCCAACATGTATTGAACAGCAGCTGATTCCAAGATTTTCCATATGCTGTTCCAGTTAATCTTCCTAGCACCTTTGTAGTGTAGGTGTCATTAATTCCATTTTACAGATGAGGAAGCTCAGATTCAGAGAGGTTTATAACTTACATGGAATTGGATTTGAAACCGCATCCCCTTACTTTAAGTCTGGCAAAGTCTCCTTTAAACCACCTGGATAAATAGATGAGAAATGAAATTTGATCATGGTGTGAAAGCCACACATTCTAGGTAAACAGTACTAGCCAGGGGATGAGTTTGCTGCTCTGAAGTTCTAACTGAACATGCCTTGAACATTTCTGAGGATCCTGTCATCAACCACACTGGGAGCAGAGCAGGACTAAGTTTACACCCACATTGATTTTGTTTTCTTCATCAGTTACCTCTCACTTTCTCTGGAAACAATTTATCTTTCCTACCTGATTTTTGAGTAGAGGAAACATTATGACATTAATTGGTCACCAGTTAAACAGTGACTCATGATTTATGTAAGGAATATAGAGCTTTTCTGGAAGACTACATTTCCCTTTGCCAGTGTTACAGAAAAACATTTCATCTCACATATAGAAGACCAAAACTCGGAAAGGGAACAAACAAGCATTTAAAAATCCAGTGCGTGAGGGGAGGAAAATGTATCCAAAGAGATGATCCCTCAGGCACTTACTCTCTCTTATTCACCAACAAAAGAATGCATACGATTGAAAATATATAAGAAAACTGAAAGAAGCAGGAGCTGGAGAAAGCCGGAACAGAATAGCTGTTGTCTAGAAAAGAGCAGATGGTTCTTGGTTGGTAGGAATACTAATCGCATTCCAGTGGCGTGTGACTTAGTAGAACCAAAATAAGTGACATACTGGTCCAGAGAGAAAACTGCCCCAGGTCTAAGGTGTTCAGAGAAATGAAGAGCTACAGAATGTGTTCAAGGAAACATGACTTTCGTTTGCATTTTCCCCTTGATTTGACTTTGTACTTCACACTTCCAGCCTTCTACACATTAAACAATGAAATGAACTTATTTCTAGACCCTCACTCAGCAATCCACACAAAAATCTATCTCAGGCAATGCCCAGCAGAAAACAACCTGTATAAAAGCCCAAAAAACCCCAGCAAGATTTTTCCCATTTTTTTATCCCACATCCCTCCTCGCCTTTCTCAGTCCATACATTGTTATAGCCTCATCAAGAATAGTCTTGAGTAAAACCTACACTTTCATTTTTTTCTCCAAGAAACCACTAGAGCAAAACTCTAGTTTGCTCTAAAAAGAAGAATCAAGCAGTCTTTTCAGATAAATGTATTATAAAAAGGCAGTTTCTATGTTCACTCATTCATTCCACATTGTTTTAGCAGTACCTACTCATTTCCAGCCCCTGTGCCAGGTGCTGGGGATTTAGAGGAACGATGTGATCTGGCTTTCAACCTAGATGAAGAGACAGGACACACAGTACATTGTAGTTAGGGTACCTCACAGACAGGAACACCAATCTAGGATAGCACAAATATAGAAGTTTTAAAACTTTATTATCTAGAATATGCTGTTGCATGATTTGTTGATGGTGTTTCTTGCAAATAAACGGGTTACGAATGCAACACTGTGGGCTCTGGCCAGTGCTGCAACCCACCCCCTGTCTATAATTCTGAGGTTACTTCTGGACAAACTGTAAAGTAGTCTTTGTTGTCTGGGGTGGCTTAAAGGGATCTAAGGGATGCTCCTTTACAGTAAAGAGATGTTCTCTTTACTTGAGCAGTTTCCAGGTGAGCAAACCTTTGACTCAATTGTCAAAGCCTCTTACTAAGCCCCTCTAAATATAATGAGCTTTTTTTTTTTTTTTTTGACAGAGTCTCACTCTGTCACCCAGGCTGGACTGCAGTGGCGTGATCTCGGCTCACTGCAAGCTCTGCCTCCCGGGTTCCCGCCACTCTCCTGCCTCAGCCTCCCGAGTAGCTGGGACTACAGGCGCCCGCCACCACGCCCGGCTAATTTTTTATATTTTTAGTAGAGACGGGGTTTCACCTGTGTTAGCCAGGATGATCTTGATCTCCTGACCTCGTGATCCGCCCGCCTCGGCCTCCCAGAGTGCTGGGATTACAGGCGTGAGCCACCACGCCCAGCCAATGATCTCCTTTTTTTTTTTTTTTTTTTTTTAAAAAAAAAAAAAAAAAGCTGTTTGGTGGGGGAACTCTCAAGTCAAATCAAATAAGAAAAAAATGCACACGAATATTTAACATTGAATGTATTCTCATTTGTATCATATGCCAAAGGAGGTATCACAGGAGATGAGCAAGACGCCAAGTTTTCCCTTTCGTTAAACTTGCAAGAGTCCTGTAAATGGCAACTCTTGAGCACAGAGGAGTTTTCTCTTCTTTTCCTAAATAGTTTTTCCTTCTGTTCGGCTTTCAAAGTGGAGAACGTAATCGCTACCAGTGCTATCCCCCATTTCCCAAGCGTTGGCTCCTTCGCCCCTGAGGGAGGAGGAGCCTGGCGGGAGAGGAGGGGAAGCAGCGGAAGGGTCTCATTCAGCTTCTCCTCTGGGAACCTTCCTCCTGCTGCCGGGATGGCAGGCGTGGCAAATAGGGGTATTCCCCTGCCTCTTCACCACCTTTTCATTCTACTCTCCTTGCCTTGCAAAAAGTCACAGAAGGTCACCAAGCACATAATCCATCATGGCATTTTGACAGAATACCCGCAGCCCTGCTGAGGGAAGACATGAGGTCACTAAGGGCTTTCAACGCAGACGAGGAGGAACCAGATTATATATGAGCCAAATTACTTATCTCTTGGCCATGAGGGATATTAACATTGAAATGAATTTCCTAAAGGCTATTGCAGAATCGTTCTGTCTGGGCTCCTTGAGAAGAGAAGGGGTAGTGCCTGTCTAATGCTAGATGGCGGGAGAAGAACTTAGGAGGAAATGGCATAGCCCCACATTTTCTTCCAGCCTTAGACTTCTATTAAACTTCTGTTAGATACTGGCTACAAAGTGCTTTTTGGAAAGTATTAGATATGAAGTGAAACAAATTGCTGGTCATTTACTTACACTTTGATCGCCTTTGGGTATACACCAATTGTTGATCAGAAATAACAAAATTCATGGAAATCGTCACTGAAGAGAAATCTCTACCTACCTTTCCACTCCCTGTAGGCTTCCATAACTGAGAGAATCAGTTACCAGAAAGTCTGCTGGGGAAAATAAAGTTAAGGCATAAAACCAAGAAGAAATGATGTTGTATGTCAGTGACCCTGTTTTATCTCCTAAACAACCACAACCACACTCAACATTTCAATCGACTTAAGTGAAAACGTGAATTGGGCCCCTAGTTCTCATTGATTAATCACACTGGGAGACAAATCAGCCAAGAAACCAATTGAATTAAAAGGCTGAACAAGATAAATAAAACCTGGGAACAATCCTTTAACATAGACAGCTATGACTCAGTTATGAACGCTCAGCACAAAATGATCCTGAGGAGAGAGAAATGACAGTTATCATTATTATTGTTAACATTATTAGTTGCTATTATTACCACATTTTATTAAAAGCTCATAAAAAATAGATGTGCCATTGTAAAAATTATGTCAAGAACTTAAAATGTAGCTAGAGAAAAAAGAAAAATTCAGATTTTCATGATTGTGCTTAAATTAATGTTTAATACATCCTGCTAACTTAATTTTGTTTTTTCTGCATGTGACTCATCTAAAAGACTAAAAGGATTTTTACATTTTCAGAACAGGAAGATAAAGAAATCAGGATGCTGCAGCAAAATAAGCAACATTCTAGTTGATAATTATCTATCACACAGTATAGTAACTTTTAATTAATTTGGTCACATTTAATTAAAACTTAAGTTTTATTTGATCAGATCTCCAGGAAGCTAGTGATTCGCATTTGCATTGTGCTTAGAATGCACATTTTCTTCACCTCCTGTTATCACCAGGTAATTCAGTAATGATTGCTTGCGACTAAGCTAGGCCTTATCGGTCTATATCGGTCACAAAATTTATCACCTCACTATAGAGTGACCTCTACTTGAATCTCCTTAGGTTTCTCTAACTTGTTTTATTCATGAGGCACTCTTGTTCCAGGAGGCCAAATACAGTTATCAGCGGCAAAGGTCAGCACCTGTCTTTAGATAGTCTCATAAGTCAGTGGCTCTACAAGGGGTTATTCCACAGCATTATACATTCTGGACTGAATGTACAGGAAAAACAAGGAAAAAAGGAAAAGCAAGGCATTTCCCTTTCCCTTAAAAAGGCTGTGATCTGGTTTAGGAAATCATGTTCATCTCTTATCCCCTCACAAGGGCCTCCAGCCAGTCTTGCTGCCTTCTAGCTCCTACTCCCTACCACAGATCTCCCCAGCACCCTTCAATCTGATCAACATCTTCCTACAACCACTTTGATTCTGTCACTCTCCTCAGGAGAGCCGAGTCCAAATTCCTCAATCACCAGATTGCACAACACTGTGGCTGCATTACACAAATCTCTTCTGCAGCCTCACCCCTAATGCCTCACAATGAAGCTGGCTCTGGCCATCGTCCCCACCTGAGCCACCACCTCCCCTCTCTGTTTAGTCACATTCCACCTGTACTTCAAGCTCTAGTTCTCCTCCACAAACTTGCCAGAATATCCTAGCCCTTAGCTCTCTCTCCCTTTCGTATTCATGGGACTTTCTGCGTCAGCAAAGATTTCATTTAGCAATCAATCTTCCAAATTAAATCATTGGCTTCCTGAGCAGAGGCCAGGATTTACACCTTCTTGGTTATCCCCGGGCCCTACCCCAGCATTATTTTTCCTCAACAATTGTTAGTAAGTCATGATGCACAGTGATAAAAGTGGTAAAGAATTGATGGTGTAATACCTTAAAACATTTTTAATATGTCAACATGCACAATCATTATATTTTAAAATTACTTACATCTTGCCTCTCCCTACTATACTATATTTTCCCCAAGAGTCTAGATCAGGCTGTCTACTTTTTTGCTTTATTCCTAATGCCTAACATAGCACTGCACACACTGTAGAGATTTATTAAATAGTTGCTAGTTTAATTTAATTAATTTGATATAGCTGACACAAATATCTACAAAACCAAATATAAATATCTGTGCCACCACTAAATACTATAAGTTAATTGCTATTCTTCAGCAATTTTAGTAGATTGCCCTTGTACTGACACTTCACTTCTCAGTCTAATGGGTTATTCATTTAATTAATAGCTATTGCCCATTAGGATCCATTAACATATCAAATTGTTTTTTCTGAGTCTTGCCAAAAAATAAATTGTACATGTGTTACTCTATGGCTCTTGATTGTATTATTTTAACATCTCTTTGATGATCTATGAGTCCCTAATTAAGATAACAAATTAAATATACAAAACATTAAGTTTATAACTCCTTTGTGAAGGCAAACCTAAATATGAATTTGCTGATATTTTAAATTTTTTTCTAAAGTAAATCAAGGTAAAGTAAATCAATTTGATTTTATAGGACTTTGTAATGCATAAACGACAAATACACAAATGCACAGACACACTTGGGCTAATTCAAGTTGTGTTTCCAGGAGTTTCTGTGATTCAGTTTCAGGTTGTTTATTTGCCCCTTAGAATTCTTCTTGGTTGTTGCTTCTGGCACATCAGAAGACGGCTTTGGGTAATATGTCCTTCTTAGCTGTAATAAAGTGCTGTGTTGGAATCAAATCGGCTTCTACTTCCTACAAACTGTCCATGCTCCATTGAGATGGGAACCTGCTAAGAAAACAGAAGCTAAATAGCAGCAGGCAAAATAAATCAATGTTCAAGCTTACCTAGTAAGCAAATGAACCAAGCCCTTGCCTTGAATGTGGGCAGACTGAACTTAAAATGGCTGCTATGAGACACTTGGAAGAATCTGATGTTTGCCCTATTTCTTAGAATTCACACACTGAAAGACCTCCTTTTATCTTGAAGCAAACAAAATAGATAAACATGAACAAAAGTAGACCATGGTCTTATTTTTATATGAGACTTAAATGCAGTCCATGGTCAGGTATCTCTGTTTTACTTAGGACCGGATCATTTAATGAAATTATTGAATTATTAAAGAAGCACTTCTCACCAGCCCATCGGTCATTGTTTAGGGATTTATATTTCACAAACAAAATCAATAGTCTCGTGAGGACATTGCTGCTTATATTGCAGAGCAGCACCATCTGTCAACACTGAAACTTGGGAATTTTTTCTATGACTTGCTATGGAAGCATCTTATATGCAGAGACCTTTAAAAAAAAACTTGCTATGAGTGCCTCTTAACTACACCAAATTTGACATGTTTAATACTCCAAAAAAAGGGCATAAATAATGAAACTCACTGTAACATTCTCAGCAGTCAAAGCCAGAAAGGATGCATAGTATTCTTACCATCTGGGCCAGCCACAGGTAGGAAATGTCCACTGCAGAAAACTGCAGAATCTCATTCTTCAAAGGACGAACCCACATGCCTCTACCCACAACCACACACATACATGCATGTGCATGCTGTATGTGCAGAATCAAGACTATAGATGAAAGGTCCAAGGATACATAATCACATTACCCATCACCAGTTTATTTTCTTACTCCAATGCCAAAAACCATAAGGAGATGTATATCCCTCAGTAGATGCAGAGAAGGTGACTTGGGAGATAGAAATTTTGCTGAAGAAGTGATATGCAAGGTCAGAGCCAGTTCTGGTGGTAAAAATTCTCAAAATGGCACATGGATACATATGTAACAAACCTGCACATTGTGCACATGTACCCTAAAACCTAAAGTATAATAAAAAAAAAATTCTCAAAATGGCAGATGCTCTCCACAGAGGTTTTTGTCAAAGACCACTCGATGACAAGTTCTTTAAATTCTACTGCGTCATTCAAGATAAGAGTGTCAGATGTTTTGGGCATTAGGTTTGCACAGCTCATCCCTATGAAAACATTTTCTACTTTTTCAACCAAGGAAGTAGGTTAAAAAGATTCTCAGGAAAGAATTCTTGGAAAAGAATTTCTTTGCTCCATTGATAATTTGTGGAAATCACTTTAGCTATTAGAGCACTGCAGCTTCAGATGGGTTTTAACAGATATTCCGAAATCTCTTCATTTTGTTTTTTTGTTTTGTTTTGTTTTGTTTGAGACGGAGTCTCGCTCTGTCGCCAGGCTGGAGTGCAGTGGCACCATCTCGGCTCACGGCAACCTCTGCCTCCGGGGCTCAAGCGATTCTCCTGCCTCAGCCTCCTGAGTAGCTGAGATTACAGGCACGCGCCATGACACCCAGCTAATTTTTGTATATTTAGTAGAGATGGGGTTTCATCATGTTGGCCAGGATGGTCTCGATCTCCCAACCTCGTGATCCACCTGCCTCTGACCTCCCAAAGTGCTGTGATTACAGGCATGAGCCACTGCGCCAGGCCCTTGTTTTTTTGTTTTTAATATTAATAGATGCAAGGTCTCACTATGTTGCCCAGGCCAGTCTTGAAACAAAATCTCTTCTAACAAAATACAAGTGTATAGGGTAAGATGGCATCCATCCTTTAAACTTAGTCATTATACTTCTGTCTTTAAAGAAAAAAAAGACTTAATGTTCTCAAACTACTCAGACCTAGTCAGTACACTGTACCAATGTTAGTTAGCTGTAAATTATTCTTTTTTTTTTTTTTTTTTTTTTTTTTGAGACAGAGTTTTGCTCTTGTCGCTCAGGCTAGAGTGCAGTGGTGGTGTGATCTTGGCTCACTGCAACCTCTGCCTCCCGGGTTCAAGCGATTCTCCTGCCTCAGCCTCCCGAGTAGCTGGGACTACAGGCACGTGCCACCATGCCCAGCTAATTTTGTACTTTTAGTAGAGACGGGGTTTCACCATGTTGGCCAGGCTGGTCTCCAACTCCCGACCTCAGGTGATCTGCCTGCCTCGGCCTCGCAAAGTGCTGGGATTACAGGTATGAGCCACTGCGCCTGGCCAGATTATTCATTCTTAATGGATGTCTACACTGTGTCAAGGCACTATTCCAGATCTGATAACACAGTAATAAGCAAAACAGACACAATACATGCCTTTGCGGAGCTTCATTCTGGTTGGGGAAATGGACAAGTACATTAATAAATAAATAAAAGACTATCTGACATTCACAAATACTACAAATACAATGAAACAGGCTAATGAGGCAATGGCATTCTGAATTCAGATAACACAAACAGACAATAAAATTTCTTTGAGAAAAAAATCCATGTCCTATTTATCCTTCTTAAGACCCCTGATATCTACTACAATGCTTGATATTTGGTAGATGTGCACTTTTTTTTTGCAGTTGAATTAATTCTAAATGCAAAAAAAAATAAACAAATAAGACATCACCAAAGCAAGAACTTTGAAATAAAGGATTAGAAATTCACCAATAATGCTTAAACTCTTTTGCAGTCAAATTTCTAATACAAATGGCAACCTGCACAGGAAAAGCACTCAGAGCTGCTCTCTGCCAAAGGATGGAGCTTCTATCATTCTGATCAGGGCACTGCACAAAATGCTCCCAGTCTGTCTAAACTCTGATCTCCTCTGCTCCCTGGAAGGAAGGGGGTACCGGCTTCACTTTGATTCAGATTTATTACGGCAGGACACACAATTGCTTCATTACTGCTGGACTTGAGGGAGATTCAGAATGAAACCTAGGTGTTAAAAGCCATTTGATGCTGAACTCTCAGCCATACCTCCTGAGGGGTCAACTGAGACACCAAGTGGAGAAAGAAGTCATTCTCTCATGGACAGCAGGCTGCTGAAACAGTGTCCCTTCTGACTGGCCAATCAATAGCACATTACAAGAACAGGCAAAGAGAGGTCACAGGTTCCAACAGGAGGTGTTAGGTCATTTATTTATTTATTTAAGTTGTTGGTTTAGTTCCTCCAGACATGTCTATTAGAGAAAGAAGGGTAGGATTGGTTTTTGTAGTTTGTATTTGTGATAAAATTCTGTATTTGTGTCACACTGGTCTCTGCCTATTTATAATTTTTTTTTAAATGCAATGTCCATACAGCAGAAATAAAATTTCATAAAATCATTCATTAGAGTAGTATTTACATTGTACTGTTAGTAGAAATTGTTTATTTACAACTTAGGTTTTCTATTTATTAGGATCATTAGTAGGAAACAACATTCTCACTTCTACAGGGCAACTTGATGTCACAGACGGAGCACTGGGAGCCGAATTTCTATCTGAGCTCACTCACGCACTGGCTCTGGGACTTCTGGCTTTGTGGTCACATCTGAATTTTGGCTTTTTCCTCTCTTAGCGGAATGAGCATGGAAAATTACCTGTCTTCCCCTAGCTTCCACCCCCACCTCCATAAAATGAGGATGACAATATGAACTTCAAAGTTTTTATGATGACTGTTAGCATCATAAATGTCAATCATTTATGTATCATCATGTCCATCATATGATGCCAATATGTATTAGTTTGCTAGGGCTGCCACAATAAGATGCCCCAGAGTGGGTGGCTTAAACAACAGAAATGTATTTTCTGACAGTTTTGGAGGCTGGAAGTCCAACATCAAGGTCCTAGCAGGAGCGGATTCCTCTAAGGCCACTCGGCTTGCAGATGGCCATCCTCTTGCTGGTTTTTCATATGTATACACATATGTATACTTGTGTCCCTGGTGTCTCTTCCTCTTCTTATAAGGACACTGGTCATATTGGATTGGGGCCCCACCCTAATGGCCTCCCTTTAAATTATTTCAAGGACTTGTCTCTAAATATGGTTAAATTCTGGGGGGTGGGACTGCAACATACAAATTTTGGGAGGACACAATTCAGTTCATAACATAATGTTTATAAGGTGTATAATAAATTAGATTCCTTTCTTTTTCTCTTAATTTTACAAATTGGCCTAAATCAGCAGGTTTCAAAGTGTGGCCACAGATCCTTGAAGGTCAACAAGATCCTTTCAGGGGATTTGTGAGATCAGAACTATTTTCATACTAATATCAAGATGCTATTTGCCTGTCAGGGTTGACTTTTGCACTGATAGTGCTAAAGCAATGGTGAATAAAACCACTGGCCCCTTAATACGCATCAAGGCAGTGGCACCAAACTTTGCTTATAGTCATTGTATTCTTCAATATCATACACTTAAAGTAAAAAAAAAAAAAAAAAAAGGAAAAAAGCACCAATTTAACTAAGAGTGTCTTTGATGAAGCAGTTATTGATTTCAACCCTTGAATACACGTGTTTTAAATATTTTGTGTGATGAAATGGAGTGCACACATGAAGTACTGCTTCATACCAAAGTACAATGGTTGTCTCAAGGAAAAGCACCTGTGTGGCTGAGTTGCAGCTGACCTAGCCACCTTTGTCACAAAGCACCAACCAGTTTTCTGTTAAGACTTTCAGACTTACAAACTTTGATTTGAGGAAGTTTAACTTGCAGACAAACTTTGATTATTGAGACTTTGGTATGTAATGACATTTTCTTGAAAATGAACTAGGTGGACCTCTCAACTGAAGGGAAAAAAAGAACCTGCGTTTTTCAGCATTTGTCCTCAATAATAAAGTGGGAGCTTTCAGGTAAAAATTAGAATTTTGGAAACTTGTATCTGCCACCATGAGATTAACAGATTTCCAATGTTTAAATACTTTCCTTACATGGCTGGTGGTGATATTAAAAAATATGTTTTTTTGCCAAAATTTTGAAGCTCTGCATAGCCCAGCAAAACATTGTTTTCCAAATAACCAATGCATC
This sequence comes from Hylobates moloch, assembly GCF_009828535.3. Classification (NCBI taxonomy): domain Eukaryota; kingdom Metazoa; phylum Chordata; class Mammalia; order Primates; family Hylobatidae; genus Hylobates; species Hylobates moloch. Next base: position 105,701,834 of record NW_026652277.1, on the reverse strand, counting down.
CTTTTACAAAATCAGGCATGGGTAAAGAAATTCATTCAAAGTGCAAGGTAGACCAATAGATTTTAAAGTAAAAGTTCATTGATTTCGTTTAATAATCTATATTATTGAGCTTTGTTGCAGAACCAAAGAAGAATATCTACAGTTTTCTAAGATGATGAAAATATACTTCTTTTCCAACTACATATCTGTGTGAGGCCAAATGGAATGGTTACTGAGTTTCCTCCCCCTACCTCTAAAAAATATTGATAACTGCTAGCCTAGACCAACGTCTCCCAAGGCACAGTATACATACTGCTGGTCATGCATAAGATGGTTCTAACAAAAGCACACATAAACTTTTTAAGGTTTTTATAATTGCAAATTTACTTTAATTGATTTTTGCAAATTATACTGGTTTTCCATGTTATAGTTTTACAAAGCTTTCTTTTTTCATACATTTACTTATATTAAAAAGTGAATTTAATGGAAACATGCAGATATGGTAAAAATGGTGGCAGTTGTATGTGAATGACTGACGTATGGGAAGCCCTGATCCCAGGATGTATTTTCAAAAGCATGTATTGCACTGAGTTATTTTTTCTAACTTGAGCCTTTTCACCCAACATTTTTACATATTAACTATTATCATGAATGTGAGAAAAATATTTTAAATGGTCCATTTTCAAGGCATGATACATCTAAGTACTGGCGGCCAGCCTGTGGATGTAACAAACCGCACATCTCATGCACCTAGAAGGTCACGATAAGTGAACAGAATGTAGGCGAGGGGTCAGCCCATAAAAGGGAAAAAACTTTCATTATCGAGAAATCGAAACTTAAGCAGGGAAGGGGGTGGGGTATAACCTTATAAGGGGGAATCATGAAACTTAAGCAACATCCGGGAAGATTGTAACCCCACAGTACTCAACCAATGAGGAACTAGGGGAGGGACTTGCGTGCTAGGAGATAAATTACCTTCTGTAACTGCCCCGGATGTGCCTGCCTACCAAACACGCCATCTTGCAAGACCACCATTAAAAGTCTTGCTTTCACTGTTCTTCGTGTCTCCGAGTCCATTCTTTGGGTTTGGACAGGTGAATGTGTGTTTCTCACAATGAAGAAACAGAATTTACTCACAGTACAAATTATTCAACTTCTCATTCAGACCACAAAGTTCTATTTGAGGCCTGGATAATTAGTTTGATTTAGCTATCTGCAGTAACAGTTTGAAGTCTCCAATTCGTTCTGGATTTTGTAGACATAGTTCTCATTACACAGCTGGTAATATTACTTGGTGAAATAGAAAATATTACTTATCAGTTCTTTTACTTTAATCTCATCTTCTGTCTACAAGCTCTGTCAAGCCCTAGGCTTCCTTTAAATTAGAAAACCCCCCAAATTCATGCTGTATGGACAATGACTGATACCTCCATTCACTTTCAAACTCCATGGAAAGTGGTTCAGGAGCCAGTCTTGAGAAATAGGGTAGTTCAGGGAACAGAGTGCTGAAAGCAGCATCTGGAGATTTGGGTTCTTCCCATCACACTGACCAAATTTGACCTTGAGGCTTTGGGCAAAACTCAATCTCTCTGGACCTGGCTTTCTGTATCTGCAAAACAAGGAGTTGAACTAAATAATTTTTCAGTTCCAACAGCCTGACTCAGAAAAGGACTAGAAAGAGCTTGTCAGGGAGCCATTTCTCTAGGGGACTGCAGAGGAAAGGGAGCATTCAGCCCCTCAAGAGGCACCACTCAGGACACTGAATGCCAGACTCTGCCTTTGCGGACATGGACTCCATTTCCATTTGAACGGTGTTATTTTATCTTAATCTGTTACTCTGCAGTGGCACCGAAACTTAATATAATTAAAAGAAGGGGGTGGACATATTGAATGGGTGGCAAGGCGTGGCTGCCTGAGCCCCAGGAACTGTGAATTCTAATCTTGGCTCTGCTGCTGTCTCAGGACACATCATGTACCGTTTCTAAAACCTAGGCAGCTTCTGGACAACATCGTTAGCCTATCTCACAGGACTGTTGTGGGAAATAATTTGCAAAAATAACAGTGTAAAACAGTTTGCAAAATGAAGTGCTAAACTGAAACTTGGGCAACATGCTGAGTATTCCTATTCTATCCAGCTAACTAATAAATATAAATTTGCTATTAGTTGAAAAGTCCTTAAGAATATAACTACTTAATCAATACAACACCAGCAGCCTGACGAATTGGCATGAAGCCACAAGCCTGAGACCTGCAAGAAATTAAATTGGTGCTTGACAGAAATTGGACTGTGAGCAAGATAATTTCTGGAAATTTAAATTTCAACCCACAAAACCTGAACCACATTATACACTTTTAGGTCTAGGTGCACGTAATGGCTAGGTCCACACTGCTGTTACACATATTACAAGCAAATGTGAGAAGACAAACAAAAATGTTTTGGGGAACTCAGAAATTTTTTAAATCTATCTGCAAAGTCGACATGCAAAATATGCTTTTATAATGAATTTTAAAAGATACTTTACAAATTTTTTAAAGTTGCTATTATTGCTCTAAGTAAATTTGTCTTTTAAAATTGTTTCATTTAAACTAGGCAATTTAAGAATTAAGAACTGGAGAGAAAGAAAGAAGTTTATTTTGATGCTCATTTCTCTTTCCTCTAAGTCCGATACAAGCAATTGAACAAAAGACTTGCAAAACTGAGGTTGACAAAGGTGTGTGTGTGTGTGTGTGTGTGTGTGTGTGTGTACATGTATGTACACACACAGAAGTCAGGAAAACAGCTGGAACAGTTGAGTTGTGCTAGACCTCTCCTGAGCATTGTGGTTGGTCATTCCTCTGGTGGGTCTGTTTTTCTGTTTACGTTTTCTTGGGCATAAAAGCTAGCCATATCTTTAGGGCAGCCTCCTTAAAGGAAGTGCTTTGATTCTGGCGTAATGAAAGGTCTGAATAAATGAATGCTAAGAGTTTTTGTCAGCTCTGTGTTCCTGAGGACTCCCCCTCTGCCAGCCTAACACGTCTTGCAAACTTACCAACAGTCTGTCCCCCTGAGGGCCAGCAGAAGGTTTCCTTGATTGCCCTTGTTCTTTTGCTGGATGCAAAGGTTTAGTCATGGTCAGATTCCCTTGCCTCATTTCCATGGAGTTAAACTAAATGACAATCTGACACTCCATCTTGTCTCGCAGTCAGCAGGAAATGGCAGCTCCACGGAGACTGATCTGAAGGGAAAATAAACTTTTTTTGCTAGAAGCAGCCAACCCAGACATTTCTTATTCCACAGGTAGTCGATAAAGTATTAATGACTGCAGAGATTTGAAAGGCCCCAGACACAGAGGCTATTCTAGGCTTTCTCTTCCTGGTTTGCCCTTTAGATCACTTTATATCTATAGGCAAATGTCACTCAAGAAGCAAACTCCAGAATTAGTTATCCCAAATGACACAAAGAGAGTAGACTTCCTGTTTCCCATTATTTCACTGTAGGGAGCTGAAGAACAGCAATTCTTTGCAACTTGCAAGGCCATGGCAAAAGAAAAGAAAACTCGGGGCAAGAGGATAATGAGAAAGAGAGAAAGGAGAATTAAACTTCTCTGATTATCAACTGGAAATAAGTCAAACAATTATACACATGCCAGGTATGTGTATCATTGTTTGTGTATCACAAAGCTCTGTGGAAATCTTCATTCCTTTATGGCTGTTAAGCAGGATCATTTTAACAGCTGTTTCTTTGACATTACTTGTTGGCATCTAAAAATATGCCAGAAGCTGTAATGCAGGCCAGAGATGAAACTTCCATTTTTTCCAAGTGTTTTCCCTTCTCTTTTGAAACCTAGTAACCAACAAATAACACATTAATTCCTTGAGCAATGAAATTAAACAAAGTAGGATTAATGTCCACTTCACTAAAATGAATCAAATGAAATAAATATGTGATTGAAACTTGTCAGAATTAGAGAAAATAACCTGCTTATATGCAGTTTTTGAAATGAGCACCTCAGGCACATTTAGTGAATTTTGCTGGAAGAATGTGAAAAATGAACAGTTCTCCATGGAATTTCTGTTAGATGGTCTCTAAAACAGCACCCTGATCAAACCGTCCCTCTCCCATTAAAAAAACAAAGTCAAAGCCAAAGGAAGAATTCCTAAAAGTCAGGATATTGAATGTTTATTTTTGCTATTGTTTTCATACTAAATAGGAACATGAAAGAAATCTTTCATTCCGCAGCTGTATCTAATTTAAAATGAAGCTCCCCAAAGAGGAGTGAAGAGGATGTGATGAGGAGCAGTTAAACATGGATGCTAATATTTTGTGAGGCATCTGGTACTGTTCCACCACCTAGAATTCTAAGAATCAAATTAGTAGATTCAGTTCTGCCAAAGTTATCAAATTATTTGTCCAAAGGATTGTGCAAAGCAGGCCCCTCCTTACCAACATCTGCTCTACCCATCCAGTGAGGACCAAAGATGACCATCTATTTGATTTGTGGAGGTGGTACGTTTCACCCGTTGCTGATCTGGCTGAACACTGCACCTTTCATCATCAAAGTCCTCAGTTATTGCATGAATCTGCAGAGAACAGTAATAAACTACTTCATCTTTAGGTCCATATAGAGATAATTCAAATATTTGATTTGAATTGTAAAATACTTACATATTTCACGAATATGTTAAAAATGTTTTAGCACCTGTGTCACCATTTTAAGTGAACACCCAAGAACCTCAGCAGCAAATAAATGAATGTAATACTTTTTTGGGGCATGGGGGAGAACATAAAAGGAAAAGTAGTAGGGGTTTTCTTACTACTTGTTATATTCAGAGCCTTTTAATTTGTTTGAGAAATATTATTTAATACTAGAAAATGTGGTAATCCTATCAAGTCTGACTGTCCATCCTTGATGTATGTTGGAATCAGATGACAGACAATGGGCAAAATCCGTTAGGCTAAAAAGCTGAAATGAAAAGTTGCCAGGGATTTTACTTGCCAATGTCTCGCAAGACGTAAGGAATGAATGACTATTTATCAGTCTGGGATATGTGCAATTTGGCTTTTGCACATAGGAATTTCTCTTCCCTCCTACCAAAATGAAAACTGGAGTTTGAGGGTGCATTAACCATACTGGATTCAAAGACAACTGACTGGAACCTGACCAGCGAGGATGTGGCTGTGTAGCTCAAATTTATGATGGTGCATCTGCTGTGAGTGGTGTCTTGAATGGAGGCCAGGCCCTCTTCCGTCAGCCACATCCATATGCTACGCATGTGTTCACTGTACGCACACTTTTTAAATTTAGCTCTTGTGGGTACATGTTCTACACTTTCCCCCTGTACATGATTTTTTAAAAATATGCTTCAGAAAATATACACAATCTTTTCAAAGTCTTTGCTGACTCACTGGGGGTTCTTTTGAATGTTTTCCTTTTGAAAGCCTTCAATTTAGGTAGTCAAAAGTGTGTGACAAAAGCCACCCTTAGTCTACTAAGATTAAAATCTACTGCTCATTTTAAAATAGCTGTTTTGTGATGGTCTGTCAAAAAACTTCTTTTTTTCTATCCAGAAGCAGACTACAGCTCTTTTTGATAGACTACAACATAGTGAGAAAAGATAGGAAAACAATCATCCTGACCAGTTTGGGCCAGTTTATGTGTTAGTCTTCCAAACATCTTGCATTTTACAGTTTAGTGACAGGACAACACAGGTTTCAGTACAACTGTCAGTATGACTGCCTCCGAAGTGTCTCCCTAGGGAGATGGAGATTCAGACATTTGTGATGTAAAAATTCAAACAACTATGTTGTCCATTAGATTAATTTCCATAGCTCCTTTTTCTAATGGCTGAGTTGTGAATCAAAGTTATTACCTGGGTCAGGCATTCCTGGAACAAGATTGTGAAATTGGTTCGCTGCAACTTTCCTGGAGGCTTGTGTTTTCATCTGACTTTTCGTGATTATATTTTATCATCTTCTTTGCACCTTAGAAAACAAAAAGGCATTATTATTGTGGGTGTTTATAAATATGCTCCTATTTAGCACTTTTTTTTTTTAAGATGGAGCCTCCCTCTGTCGCCCAGGCTGGAGTGCAGTGGTGCGATCTTGGCTCACTGCAACCTCCACCTCCCGGGTTCATGCGATTCTCCTGCCACAGCCTCCTGAGTAGCTGGGATTACAAGTGCCTGCCACCACGCCTGTCTAATTTTTATTTATTTTATTTTATTATTTTTTTTTTTAGTGGAGACAGGCTTCCATTATGTTGGCCAGGATGGTCTTGAATTCCTGTCCTCAACTGATCTGCCCACCTCGGCCTCACAAAGTGCTGGGATTACAGGTGTGAGCCACCGCGCCCAGCCCCTATTTAGCATTTAAATGCATACTTTCAAAATGTTCAATTTGTATTTCCCTTGATCCTCAAATCACAGTTCTATTTTTCTTTTTCTATAGACAGATAAGATAGACAACTATGCTTTCATTTTATTATAATTCCTGGAAGGCCAGGACAATGCTTTCTTTCATTTTGATTTTTTTCTTTCTTCTCTTTGATCTTACTCTCTTCATGACATCTACAATCTTATGCACACAGAAAGCATTCTTTTTTGTGTGTGTGTGTGAGACAGTCTCACTCTGTCCACCAGGCTGGAGTACAGTGGTGTGATCTCGGCTCACTGCAACCTCTGCCCCCTGGGTTGAAGCGATTCTCCTGCCTCGGCCTCCCAAGTAGCTGAGATTACAGGCACCTGCCACTGCACCCAGCTAATTTTTGTATTTTTAGTAGAGACAGGGTTTCACCATCTTGGCCAGGCTGGTCTTGAACTCCTGACCTGGTAATCCACCCGCCTTGGCCTCCCAAAGTGCCGGGATTTCAGGCGTGACACACTGTGCCTGGCTAGAAAGCATTCTTGATTAGCTGTGTTTCCCTCTTCTCTTATTACCAAGCCTAAGATTTGGGAAACAATAGCTTCCGAAGTAGTTTTCATCTAATCTCTTAAATCGTTAGAAAAATGCACCCAATAATACAATGTGAAATACAGGATTTACATTTTAAATATATATTTGGATACTTATCTCCTCTGAAACACCCTTTAAAAGACAAACTACATCAAACTTTTCGAAGTAATTCTTAGCGTTATTGGAAATGTTCACACTTTTGGAATGGTTGACAGAAAAATAATTGGATGACAGTCACATAATTTATTAATTCAGTAAATTCAGCCTGTTAAATAAACCAGTTTGGGTTATCATATGAAACGAAACATCTAAATATTTCACGTTCAGCCAATTAGCTTACCATCAAATAGCCAGCCATGAATTAAAGGAGAAAATAAATTATCCCTGAGAAATGGCTTTGTATGGTGTATTTCCACCTGTCTTCCTTAAGGAAGGGTAACCCTCTAATTCAATCTAGCTGATAGCTCTAGGTCACTGCAGTTGATCAAATGGTAAAGAAAAAAAACCATTAAGGGATTTTACCCAAGGCTGGGAATCATTTAGAACTAACACTCTGAGACTAGAGTTTAACACAACACTCGCTTCACGAATCTTTCTTAAGGCTACTATATAAATTCAATCATTTTCAAAGAAGCATTCAGGGTTCCATGAAACATCACATGCCTGAGAATTTGTGAGTTCCTGTAGGGTCTAGTGACTCCTCTCACACTCTTCCTACTTCATACACAAATTCATGGTGCTCACATAAAAAGCCCTGGCCCTCCTCTGGTCTTGAAAGCAGCCGTCCTGCTGTGTATTCTCTTTTGGTAGAGGGTTGGATAGAGTTACACTTCACTTGAAAATCTTACTCAGCTAGAAGGCAGTCATTCAATTTCTTCAAACACCCTCTAACATGTGGTCTTATCTCACGTCTGGTTCAAAGTTAAATTTCTTTCTCCTGCTAAAGGAAGAATATTATCACTTCATGCAAGCCTTGTCCCTGTAACGGCTCCATCTCCAACCTCATCCATTCACTGAATCCTGACTCCTCTCACTCCTAAATTTCTCTCATCCACCCTCTTCTCTCCTCCAGGCCTTCTGCTGTGGTCTGATTTCAGACCTTCCTCACCCCGGATTACCACAATACCCCCCTCCAGCCTACTTCTCTACTTCATCCTCCACACTGCTGCCAAAAGGATATTTTTAACTTTCAATTTTGAAATAATTTTAGACTTACAGAGAAGTTGCAGAATCAGTACAGAGTTCCCATAAACCATTCATCAAGCTTTTCCTAGTGTTAATAGGAAATGTTTATAATCTCTTATATGACTATAATACAATCACTGAAAGATTTTTAAAAATGAATATTTTTCATTGAAAATTCATAATTTTATACATTTGTGAGGGACGATGTGATGTTTTCATATATGTATGCGAACTGGAATAATTAAATCCAGCTAATTAACATATCCATCACCTCACTTATCATTTTTTGTGGTGAGTCATTTTTTAATTTAGTTACTTTGAAATATACAATACATTATTATTGACTCTAGTCTCCCTGCTGTGCAATAGATCTCAAAACTTATTCCTACTAACTGGAACTTTGTACCCTTTGACTAACTAACAACTTTCCATTTTCTCCCCCATCCCCCCAGCCTTTGGTGACCTTCGTTCTATGCTATGTCCAGGAGTTAGACTTTTTAAGTTTCCACATATAAGTAAGATCATTTGTCTTGATGTGCCTGGCTTATTTCACTTTGCATAATGTCCTCCAGGTTCATCCATATTGTCGCAAAGAAGAGAATTTCCTTTTTTGAACGGCTGAATAATATCTCATTGTGTATTCATACCACATTTTCTTCATCTGTGGATCCATTCATGGGTACTTAGGTTGATTCCATATCTTGGCTATTGTAAATAATGCTGCAATTAACATGGGAGTGCAGATATCCCTTCAACATACTGATTTCATTTCCTTTGGATATATACTCAAATATGAGATTGCTGGATCATATAGTTCTATTTTTGGTTTTTCTAAGGAACCTCCATACTGTTTTCTATAATAGCTGAACTATTACATACCCAACAACAATGTACAAGGGTTCCCTTTGCTCTGCAGACTCACCAATACTTGTTATCTTTCATCTTTTTGATAACAGCCATTCTAACATGTGTAAGGCGATATCTTATTGCGATTTTAATATGCATTTCCCTGATGATTAGTGATACTGAGCATTTTTTCATGTACCTATTTGTATGTCTTCTTTTGAGAAATGTCTGTTCAGATCCTTTACCCACTTTTTTTCCCTTTGAAAAAAAAATTAACTTTTACGTTCAGGTGTACATGTGCAGGTTTGTTACATAGGTAAACTTGTGTCATGGGGGTTTGTTATACAGATTATTTCATCACCCAGGTATTAAGCCTAGGACCCATTAGTTATTTTTCATGATCCTCGTCCCTCCAAGCCTCCACTCTCTGATAGGCCCCAGTGTGTGTTGTTCCCCTCTATGTGTCCATGTGTTCTCATCATTTAGCTCCTACTTACAAATGAGAACATGTGGTATTTGGTTTTCTGTTCCTGAATTAATTTGCTAAGGATAATGGTCTCCAGCTTCATCCACATCCCGGCAAAGGACCTGATCTCATTTTTTTATATGGCTGCCTAGTATTCCATGGTATATATGTACCACATTTTCTTTATCCAGTCTGCCATTGATGGGCATTTAGGTTGATTCCATTCTTTGCCATTGCGAATAGTGCTGCAGTGAACATACACATGCATGTGTCTTTATAAAAGAATGATTTATGTTACTTTGGGTATATACCCAGTAATGGGATTCTTGGGTCAAATGGTTTTTCTATCTTTAGGTCTTTGAGGAATCGTCACATTGTCTTCCACAGTAATTGAACTAATTTACACTCCCACCAACAGTATATAAGCGTTCCTTTTTCTCCACAACCTTGCCAGCATCTGTTATTTTTTGACTTTTTAATCATAGCCATTCTGACTACTGTGAGATGGTATCTCATTGTGATTTTGATTTGCATTTCTCTAATGATCAGTGATGTTGAGCTTTTTTTTATATGATTGTTGGCCCCACATATATGTCTTCTTTTAAGAAGTGTCTGTTCATGTCCATGGCCCACTTTTTTATGGGGTTGTTTTTTTTTTTTTCATGTAAATTTGCTTAAGTACCTTAGAGGTGCTGGATATTAGACCTTTGTCAAATGCATAGTTCGCAGAAATTTTCTCCCATTCTGTAAGTTGTCTGTTTACTCTGTTGATAGTTTATATTGCTGTGCAGAAGCTCTTGTCTAATTAGATCCATTTGTCAATTTTTGCTTTTGTTACAACTGCTTTTGGAGTCTTCATCATAAAATCTTTGCCCATGCCTACATCCTAAATGGTATTGCCTAGGTTGTCTTCCAGGGTTTTTATAGCTTTAGGTTTTATATTTAAGCCTTTAATCAATCTTGAGTTAATTTTTGTATATAGTTTAAGAAAGGGGCCCAGTTTCAATCTTCTGCATATGGATAGCCAGTTATCCCAGCACCATTTATTAAATAGGGAACCCTTTCCTCATTGCTTGTTTTTGTCATGGTTGTCAAAAATCAGATAGTTGTAAGTGTGCAGCCTTATTTCTGGGTTCTCTATTCTGTTCCACTAGTCTATGTGTCTGTTTTTGTACCAAAACCATGCTGTTTTGGTTACTGTAGCCCTGTAGGATAGTTTGAAGTTGGGTAGTATGATGCCTCCAGCTTTGTTCTTTTTGCTTAGGATTGCCTTGGCTATTCAGGCATTTTTTTCAATTCTACATGAATGTTAAAATAGTTTTTTTCTAGTTCTGTGAAGAATCTTAATGGTTGTTTAATAGGAATAGCACTGAATCTGTAAATTGCTTTGGGCAACATGGCCATTTTAATGATATTGATTCTTCCTATCCATGAGCATGGAATGTTTTTCCTTTTGTTTGTGTCATCTCTGATTTCTTTGAGAAGTGTTTTGTAGTTCTCCTTGTAGTGATCTTTCACCTCCCTGGTAAGCTGTATTACTAGGTATTTTATTCTTTTTGTGGCAACTGTGAATGGGAGTATGTTCTTGATTTGGATTGTGGCTTGATGGTTGTTCAGGTATAGGAATATTTGCCCACTTTTTCATCAGGTTATTTGTTTTCTTGCTATTGAGTTGTTTGAGTTTCTTATATATTTTGGATATTAACTCTTTATCAGATGTACGGTTTGCAAATATTTTCTCCCACTCTGTGGGTTGTCTCTTCATTTTGCTAGTTGTTTCCTTTGCTGTGCAGAAGCTTTTTAGTTTAATATAGTCCCATTTGTCTATTTTTGCTTTTATTTCCTGTGCTTTCAGAATCATATATAAAAAATTATTGCTCAGATCAATGTTATAGAGCTTTCCCCCTATGCTTTCTTCTAGTAGCTTTACAGCTTCAGGTCTTATATTTAGGTCTTTAATTCATTGTGAGTTGATTTTCATATATGATGTGAAATAAGGATCCAATTTCATTCTTCTGGATGTGGATATCCAGTTGTCCTAGCACCATTTATAGAAGAAGCTGTCCTTTCCCCATTATGTGTTCTTAGCACCTTTGTGAAAGATCAATTGACTGTAAATATGTGGACTTATTTCCAGGCTTTGTATACTGTTCTATTGGTTGATACCTGGTATTATTCCAGCTATTTGGTTAAAGTAGCCTTATGATATATTTTGAAATCAGGGAGTGTGATGTGCCCAGTTTTGTTCTTTTTACTCAAGATTGTTTTAGATATTTAGGGCCTTTTGTAGCTCCATATGAATTTAATGACTGTCTTTTTCTATTTTTGCGAAAAATGATACTGGAGTTTTGATAGGGGTTGCATTAAACTTGTAGATTGCTTTGGGTAATATAGACATTTTAACAGTATTAATTCTTTCAGTCTATGAACACAGGATGTCTTTCCATTTATTTGTGTTTTATTCAATTTCTTTCAGTAGTGTTTTATAGTTTACAGTATACAGATCTTTTTTTTTTTTTGAGATGGAGTCTCACTCGGTCGCCCAGGCTGGAGTGCAGTGGTGCTCAACTCACTGCAAGCTCCGCCTCCCAGGTTCATGCCATTCTCCTGCCTAGGCCTCCCGAGTAGCTGGAACTACAGGCGCCCACCACCACATCTGGCTAATTTTTTTATTTTTAGTAGAGATGGGGTTTCATCGTGTTAGCCAGGAGGTCTCCATCTCCTGACCTTGTGATCTGCCTGCCTTGGCCTCCCAAAGTGCTGGGATTACAGGCATAAGCCACCGCGCCTGGCCAGTATACAGATCTTTTACCTCCTTGCTTAAATTTTCCACCCCTAAGTATTTTTGTTGCTGTTTTTGCTATGTAAATGGGATAAATTTCCTTTTCAATGGTTTGTTATTAATGTATAGAAATGCTACTGATTTTTGTATAATGATTTGGTATTCTGCAGTTTTACTGAATTCCTTTATCAGTTCTAAGTTTTTTAGTGGAGCTTATAGGGTTTTCCATACATAAGATCATGTCATCTGGACACAGGAAGGGGAACATCACACTCCGGGGACTGTTGTGGGGTGGGGGGAGGTGGGAGGGATAGCATTAGGAGATATACCTAATGCTAAATGATGAGTTAATGGGTGCAGCAAAACAACATGGCACATGGATACATATGTAACAAACCTGCACATTGTGCACATGTACCCTAAAACCTAAAGTATAATAATAAAAGAATAAAAAAATAAAAAAGATCATGTCATCAGGAAACAGAGATAAAATTTTGCTTGTTCTCTTTCTATTAGAATGTCTTTTATTTCTTTCTTTTGCCTAGTTGCTCTGGCTAGGATATCCAGTACTACATTGAAAAGAAATTATGAGAGTGGGCATCCTTGTCTCATCCCTGATCTTAGAGGAAAAGCTTTCAACCTATCACTGTTGAGTATGATGTTAGCTATAGGTTTGTCACATATGGCCTTTATTTTTGTTGAGGTATATTCCCTCTGTACCTAATCCATTATGAGTTTTTTTTTTTTTTAAAGAAATTTTTTATTATTTTGGTGGTATTTTCACATAATAACCTTTCCTCAAAGTGACTCATATCTAAATAGTTTAAGGCTTATCCTGGCTAATTAATAAAATAACTTTCACTAAGTGTGTGTGTGTGTATATATATATATATATTTTCTAGTTGAACGATGATATGGTTTGGCTGTGTCCCCACACAAATCTCATCTTGATTTATACTCCCATAATTCCCACGTGTTGTGGGAGGGACCCAGAGGGAGATAATTGAATCTTGGGGGCAGTTTCTCTCATAGTGTTCTCGTGGTAGTAAATAAGTCTCACAAGATCTGATGGTTTGATAAGAAGAAACTCGTTTTCGCTTGGCTCTCATTCTCTCTCTTGCTGCTGCCATGTAAGAAGAGCTTTTCACCTTCCCCCATGATTGTAAGGCCTCCCTAGCCATGTGGAACTGTAAGTCCATTAAACCTCTTTTTCTTCCCAGTCTCGGGTACGTCTTTATCAGCAGCATGAAAACAGACTAATACAAGCAATCTATTTTTTTAAAACTGACTTAAAAATTCAAAAATGTAAACTATTTTAAAATGACATTATGAGTTTTTTTTTTATCATGAAAGGATGCTGAATTTTTTCAAATGCTTTTTCTGCATCTATTGAAATAATCACATGACTTTTATTCTTCATTTTGTTAATGTGATGCATCACACTGATCGACTTACATATGTTAAGTCATCCTCATATCCAAAGGATAAATCCCACTTGACCATGGTGAATGATTCTTTTAACATGTTGTTGAATTCAGTTTGCTAATATTCTGTTGAGTATTTTTGCATTTATGTTCATCAGGGATATTGGCCTGTAGTTTTTCTTTCTTGTGGTGTCCCTGTCTGGCTTTGATATCAGGGTAATACTAGCCTTGTAAAGTGAGAAGTATTCCATTCACTTCAGTTTTGCAAAAGAGTTTGAGAAGGATTGGTATTTGTTCTTCTTTAAATGTTTGACAGAATTCAGCCATCTGCTCCTGGGCTTTTCTTTGATGGAAATTTTTTATTATTGATTCAATCTTCTCACTCATTATTGTTCTGTCAAACAGTAGACTCATTATTGGTCTGTTCAGGTTCTCTGGTTTTTCATGATTCAGTCTTGGTACATTGTATGTGTCTAGGAATATATTCATTTATTCTAGGTTATGCAATTTGTTGGCAGAGTAATTTCTTATAATCCTTTGTATTTCCATGGAATCTGTAATAATGTCTCTTCTTTCATTTCTGATTTTATTTGAGTGTTCTCTTTATTTCCTAGTTAGTCTAGCTAAGGGGCTTGTCAATTTTATTTATCTTTTCAAAACATGAACTCTTGGCCAGGTGCAGTGTCTCATGCCTGTAATCCCAGCACTTTGGGAGGCCAAGACGGGTGGAACACCTGAGGTCGGGAGTTTGAGACCAGCCTGACCAACATGGAGAAACCCCATCTCTACTAAAAATACAAAATTAGTCGGGCATGGTGGTGCATGCTTGTAATCTCAGCTACTCGGAAGGCTGAGGCAGGAGAATCACTTGAACCTGGGTGGAGGAGGTTGCAGTGAGCCAAGATCGCACCATTGCACTCCAGCAACAAGAGCAAAACTCCATCTAAAAAAACAAAACAAAACAAAACAAAACTTGTTTTTCTAGTCTCTATTTTATTCATTTCTGCTCTGATCTTTGTTATTTATTTCCTTCAGCTAATTTTGTGCTTAGTTTGTTCTTCTTTTTCTAATTCCTTGAGGCATAACATTAGATTATGTATTTGTGATCTTTCTTCTTTTCTGATATTGGTGTTTATTGCTATAAATTTCCCTCTTAGGACTTCTTTTGCTGCATCCCATAAGTTTTGCTGTATTGTATTTCCATTTTTATTTGTCTTTACATATTTTTAAAATTTTCTTTTAGATTTCTTACGTGACGAATTAGTTGTTTCGGAGAATGTTGTTTAATTTTCACATATTTGTGAATTTTCCAAGATTTTTCCTGTTATTTATTTCTGGTTTCATGCCATTGGGATAGAAAAAAGTTCTTGATATGATTTCCATCTTCTTACATTTGATAAGACTCATTTTATAGCCTAACATAAGGTCTGTCCTGGAGAATGATCCATGTTTGCTTGAGAAAAATATGTATTCTGTTGCTGTTGGATGAAATGTTCTGTACAGGTCTGTTAGATTCATTTAGTCTACAGTGTCATTCAAGTCCAGTGTTTTCTTATTGATTTTCTATCTAGATGATCTGTCCATTATTGAAAGAGGGGTATTAAGTTCCCTACTATTACGGTATTGCATTCTGTCTCTCCCTTCAGATAATGTAGTAATTGCTTTATATATTTTGGTGCTCTGATATTGGGTGCACACATATTTACAATTGTTATGTCCTCTTGATGAATTGACCCCTTTATCATTATATAATGACTTTTGTTGTCTCTTTTTACAGTTTTTGACTTATATAAATATAGCTTCCTCTGCTCTCTTTTGATTTCTATTTGTGTGAAATATCTTTCCCATTCCTTCACTTTCAGTCTGATGTGTGTCCTTACTACTAAAGTGAGTCTCTTCGTTGGAAGCATGTAGTTTTTTTTTTTTTTTTTTAGTCTATTCAGTCATGCTATGTCTTTTGATTGGAGAATTTAATCCATTTACATTCAGGGTAACTACTGATAAATAAGGACTTGCTACTACTGTCTTGTAATTTGTTTTCTGGTTGTTTGTAGATTCTTTGATTCTTTGTTTCTTCCTCACTTGCTGTTTTCTTTTGTGGTTTAATGGTTTTCTAAGATAGTATGCTTTGAATTCTTTCTTTTTATATTTTTGCAACTATTATGCATGTTTTGTTTGTAATTACCATGAGGCTTACATAAAACATCTTATAAGAGGCTATTTTAAGCTGATGACAACTTACCTTTCATCGTATGTAAGAACTCTACACTTTTATTCCCTCCCCTCCACCTTTTGTAATATTGATGTCAAAATTTATGTCTTTATGTTATTTGTGCCTTAACAATTTATTTTAGCTACTGTTTTTTTAAAATAGTTTTGTCTTTAACTCTTACAGTAGAAATTAAATTGGTCTATACTCTACCCTTACAGTATTAGGATATTCTGGATGATTATATATTACTGATACCATTCAGTTTTTTTACTTTTACCTGTTTTATTTTATTAACAGTCTTTTATTTCAACTTAAAGAATTATCTATAGCAACTCCTATAAGGCAGGCCTAGTGGTGATTAACTCTCTTAGCTTTTGTTTATCAGGAAAGTTTTTATTTCTCCATCATTTCTGAAGGATAGCTTTTCCAGGTAAAGCATTGTTGCTTGGTAGTTTTTTTTTTAACTTTACCACTTTGAATATGTCATCCCACTCTGTCCTGGCTTGCAAGGTTTCTGCTGAGAAATCTGCTGACAGCTATACTGGGACTGTCTTCAATATTATATGTTTCTTATTTCTTTCTGTTTTCAGAATTTTTTTATGGTGTTTGATTTTTGATAGTTTGACTATGATGTGTCTTGGTGAACTCTTTTTTGGATTGAAATTTATTGGAGACTTCTGAGCTTCCTGTGCCCGGATTTTGTCATCTGTCCTTAGATTTGGGAATTTTCAGCCATTATTTTATAAAATATTCTTTTAGGGTCTTTTCTCTGTCTTTTCATTCTAGAATTCGTATTAGGCAAAGTTTCGTTCTCTTCAACAAATCTCTGGGATTTCTATTTGTTTTTTGTTTGTTTTTACTGTTTTTGTTTGGGGGGAGGGATCAAACTTCTCATTTTGCTCATGAATGTTTTCCAAATTTCATTGCATTTCTATTTGCATTTTCTTATGGTTTCCCAAAGAATTCAGAAGATTATTCTGAATTATTTGTCAGTCATTTCATAGATCTCCATTTCTTTGAGATTCATTACCAGAGCTTTATGAGTTTCTTTTGATGGTGTAATATTTCCCTGGTTCTTCAGCATCCTTGTGCCCTTGCATTTGTATCTGCACATTTGAGGACAAGCCACCTCTTTCAGCCTCCAGGTGTCTTCAGTGGTGATACACCTTCACTATTTATTCTAGCCTAGGATTGGCTGCAACTCCAGGCAGGCAGACCTTGCTGTTGGGTTCTCTAGTTGGGCTGAACCACTGTCTGTGTTCTGAAGTTGAGCAGAACTACTGGATGTGCTCTACAGTCTGGTGAGACCAATGGCTGGATTCTGATAAGGCAGGGCTGCTGACTGGACTCTGCAATTGCCTCTGATCAGCCTGGGTTGCAGGCTGTCATCCCTCGCTGGATGACATCACTGTTTGTAATCTGTAGTTGGACAAGGCTGCATCGTAAGTTCCAAGGTTGGGCAAGGTCTCTGGGGCTGCTGTGGAACCACTCAGGATGAGCAGAGCCAGAGGCTATGCTCCACAGATATTCATGGATATACACTTGCCTTGTAGCTTGAGAGAGCCTTGAGCAGTGCACTGAGGCTTGGTGGAGTTAATACTTGGCCACTGGGGTTGAGCAGGACCAGAAGTTTCTGTTTGCAGACCTGCACTTGCCTCCCAGCTAAAGGATATTTTTTAACTGAAATCTGGTAATGTTATTTCTTAGCTTATAATCCACCCATGGGCCCCAACACTTTCCAGATATATGCAAACTCCTTGGTATGGCTATGGAGCCCTCCACAGTCTGATCCTCTCACCTCTTCAGCTTTGTCTTCCAGTGATTTTCTTTTTTTTTTTTTTTTTTTTGAGACGGAGTCTCGCTCTTTCACCCAGGCTGGAGTGCAGTGGCGCGATCTCGGCTCAATGCAGGCTCCGCCCCCCGGGGTTCACGCCATTCTCCTGCCTCAGCCTCCCGCGTAGCTGGGACTACAGGCGCCTGCCACCTCGCCCGGCTAATTTTTTGTATTTTTTTTAGTAGAGACGGGGTTTCACCGTGTTAGCCAGGATGGTCTCGATCTCCTGACCTCGTGATCCGCCCGCCTCGGCCTCCCAAAGTGCTGGGATTACAGGCGTGAGCCACCGCGCCTGGCCGTCTTCCAGTGATTTTCTATTCGTGATGGTTAATTTACAAGTCAACTTGATTGGGTCAAGGGATGCTCAGATATTTGGTTAAACATTATTTCTAGCCATATCTATGAGGGTATTTTTGGATGAAATTAGCATTAAATCAGTAGACTGAGTAAAGATTACCCTGTGCATTGCAAGTGGGCATTGGACATCATTTAATCTGTTGAGAGATGGAATAGAACAAAAGGGTGGAGTAAGGGAGAATTTACTGTCTCTTCCTGGCTGCTGAGCTGGGACACTGGTCTTCTCCTGCCCTCAGACTGGTACTTACACCACTGGTGCCCTTGGTTGTAAGCCTTCAGACTTGGACTGGAACTACACCACTGGCTTATCTAGATCTCCACTTTCCAGACGAGAGATCATGGGACTTCCCAGCCTCCATAATTGCATGAGCCAATTCCTTATAATAAATCTTTAGAGAGATATAGCAATAGAGATATACTAACAGTAATATATATATATATATATATATATATGTAAAATTTCCTATTACTTTGGTTTCTCTAGAGAACCCTAATGAACACTACCTGATCTCTAGTCATATGTAGGATACTAGGTATAGGTTGTGGAATTTGTTCTTATTCTTTTGGGCCTTGGCACATGCTTGCTATTTTCTCTTCCTTGGATGTCCTGCGTGCCACTCTATGCCCCTACATTCCAAACCTTCCTAGTTTCATTTGGCTAACATCTATTTGATCTTCAAGACCTGATTCTTTCCTGTTCTCTGATACCCTTAACACCTGGGCATCTGTTTATCATAATATTTGTCACACTCTCTTATCATTTCTGCTCACCAGATTCTTTTCTGTACTAGATTCTATGCTGTAGTATCTAGGACAGTAGCTAACACATAACGAGTTTTCATTATGCCTAAAGCAGGGGCCAGCAAACTATGGCCCACGTGCAAAATCCGACCCTCTGCCTGTTTGGTAAATAAAGTTTTATTGGACCACAGCCATGCTCATTGATTTTTGTATTGCCTGTGGCTGCTTTTGCACTGCAGCAGTTGAGTTGGGTAGTTGAAACAGAAACCATATGGTCCACAAAGTATAAAATATTTATTATCTGGTCCTTTCCAGAAAAAGTCTGTCAACCACTGGTCCAGTGGATAAACCAGGAGTCAATTATATTTAATATTTTATATTTGATTATCAATGGCAATGTGTGTTAGAAATCAATAGATTTGTTAAAAAGAGACCTTCTTCAGGGCATTAATAACAATCATCATAAATTTAAAAGTGGAAATTGGCAAAGATGTTTTAAAATAACAATTCCCTATAA
Organism: Hylobates moloch; assembly: GCF_009828535.3. NCBI lineage: Eukaryota > Metazoa > Chordata > Mammalia > Primates > Hylobatidae > Hylobates > Hylobates moloch. The sequence goes on along the minus strand of NW_026652277.1, from coordinate 105,682,560 downwards.
GGGTCCAGGGAAACAGTCACTCACACACTGCTGGTGTGAGTGTAAATTACTACATTATTTCTGGAGGGAAATTTGACAATATATTTCTAAAGCATTAAAGTCATGCATAAAATTTGTTCCGGAAATTCCACTTTTAGAAATTTGCCCTAAGGAATAATCAGAGATGTACACAAAGATTTAAGTCCCGTGTTCATTGGAGCATTATTTACAATCCTGGAGAAAATAAACCAGCTAAATACCATCTAAACAGCTAGCAGAAGAAAAATGGTTAAATAAATTGTACTCTATCCAGAGCCTGGGAAATAAATGTAGCCATTACAAATCATGCATAGAATACTTATCGATATAGGTAAATGCTCATGAAGTATTGTTAACTGGAAAAGCAAGTTTTAAAACTGTCAGTATGACATAATGCTATGTTATTATTAAAATATATATAATACATGCATAGGAACAAGCAAAAAGGACGAAAAACATACCAGAAGGCTAACAGGAGTATGTCTACTATGTCTGATATTTTTTGTTGTTGTTCACTTCTGAATTTTCTATAATAGAGTTTATTGCTTTGGCAATTATAATCTTTCAGAAAGAAAAATGGGCAGTTTCCACATTCCCTATGATTTGGATGGGTTTTCACACTTTATGTTACAGAATTTCAAGTAAAGAAGGCAAAACTAAAAATGCTGTAGTTGAACCGAGGTCAAGAGCTCAGAAATGCCTTTTTCCCCCCAATCACTCCCACTCTCAGGGAATCAACCAGGAAAAGGGAAAATATCCCCTTAGGTTGTCAATATTAGGGTAATTTATTGCCTGACGTTAATATAATGAAGTTTAAACAAAAATTAGTGGCAAAAAAAGGTTGAAATCTATGAACTTTTGGGGATACAAGGGGTAAAATGAATTGTCCACATAATTTCAAGTAACCAGCTTTATTGATTTTTTTCTCCCCTGTTTTCAGCTGGATATTCAATATCATGTAGACATGATCATTAATAACAGCCTCACCCATAGGTGACCCTTTGAGGGACAGGGAAAATTAGAACCTAATATGCCAAACAACTGCAATGAATGGTGTGTGTGTGTGTGTGTGTGTGTGTGTGTGTGTGTGTGTGTGTGT
>NW_026652277.1:105477807-105681433 GCF_009828535.3 Hylobates moloch | reverse complement strand
GTGTGTGTGTGTGTGTGTGTGTGTGTGTGTGTGTGTGTGTGTGTGTTGGCAGGGTTCGGTGGGGGGAATGGGGAAGTAATATGGATACAGATGAAACTTTTTAATTAATAAATTTGTGGACTCGAGTTTCATGTTTGTGGGTGATTTGCATAGCTTTTAAAAAAAGACATTGGCGGAATAATTTGTCACTATTTTCCAGGACCCTCAAGTATTTCCTGATTTGCCCTAAGTTTACTCTCCACTGCTCTACCCAGGCTCCTCACATTGTCTCCTATGCCTTGTTTCTTGCTATACCCTCCCTACTTCTCCACTTCTTTACTTAAAAAAAAATTGCTTGTGACTGTGACCTGCTCATGGTCAAGGGCAGGAGTTCACCTGAAAACTTGTTAACAGAGGATTTTAAGGGCAGTGAAACTATATCGTATGATACTATGCTGGTGGATACACATACATTTATCCAAGCCCATAGAAGGTACAACATTAAGAATGAATTCTAATGTAAACTATGAACTTCAGATGATAATGATATGTCAATGTAGGTTCATCAGTTGTAACAGGTACAAATGGGGGATGTTGATAATGGAAGGGGCTAGGTATGTGTTTGGGTAGGCAGTATCCATACCTTCTTATCAATTGTTGTGAACTTAAAACTGCTCTAAAAAAAAGTAAAGATGATTTTTAAAAAAGAAAGAAAAGCAGATCCCTAAACCCCACTCCACAAATACCAAATCAGAATCTCTGAGGCCAAACCCAAGCATCTTTACCACCACCCAGCTCCCCAGGTGATTCTCCCGCATACTAAAGTTTGAGAACCCCTAGCTCAATGAGTGTTAACATTTCCAGGTAGATCCATTTTTGATGAGGCTTTGGAGAGATAAAATAACTCAACTTAAAAACATAAACATAAAGGCTAAAATTTCAAGGACTGGTGAGGAATTTTTTTTTTAGGGAGGGGGTTGGTATCTTTTAGCTTATCCTCCTCCCTGTCCCCTAAAAGTCACATCTCCTCTGCCTTAAGATGATCTGCAGAAGTGATCATTCTCTTATTATGACCATTCATCAGGAGAATAATATTGGTCCAAGGGGGAATTAAATATTAAAGCCATAATAATTGTTAATGTCTTTAAGAATTTTGCACCCTTGAAGTACTTGAACATTCCAATTTTTTCTGGTTTTTAGTTCTAAAATATCATTTCTAAGTCTCACAGGGATTTTTTAAACTATCCTACTTCTTTATATTTCTGAACTTATTTTTTAATCAACCACTTTTCAAAAAATCTTTTGATTGAAATACTGCCTTGGCTGTGACTGCTGATTGGAGTTTTATTTTTAAAACTTAATTCAAATGAATGTGTTACTAGCTGGAATAGGGTATGACATTAAGTTTAAAGAAACTATCCTTGTTTCTTTAGTCTGATATGTGGTGATGGGCAAAAATGGTTCTCTTCTGAGGGAAAAACGTCTCTCATTTTCCTTTCATATGCATGCATATCCACATCAATTTCAAGTGCAGTAATTACAACTCTGAAATATCTCTTCAGCCTCAGTCTACATTTCTGAGGGGGAAAAAGTTGAACATACAATGCGATATTATTTTAAATTGCCAGCAGAATCTATTAAATATTCAACTGCTGCACAATAACCTTTATCTAGCCACCATCTTACTTATTCTCAAAGTTTCAAAGGTGATCTATCGCTCTTCATGAATATAATGGTTGACAAGGTACAGACTGCTGAGTTTGATCTTAATAGAAGTTGAAAGATATTCATCAGACTTGAGCCTCACTAAGGTTCCACAGTAGATAACAGAATTGTGAAATGCTACATTTGAAAGAACGAAGATTGACAAGCTCACAGCTATTCCCATTTTTTTGGTTCAGAGGACATTTTGGTATTGCTCTGATGGAAACATCCCTGCAAATGAGGGTCTCGTAAAAGCTCTGCCTAATAAACTGTAATGCTTCCAGACCCCCAGGTCAGATTGAAGCACTACAGTTTCTGTTGCCATATAAATGTGATGAGTTGTGATGGGAATTATAAATTCATCCTTGCTGAAGATACTACATTAAATGGGTTCTGCGTGTGTGTGTGTGTGTGTGTGTGTGTGTGTGTGTGTGTGTAGGGGGGGTGATCATTAGAAGGATGATATTAAAAAAGAATGAAGGGATCCAAACACTATTTAAATCAAATTTAATAACAAATAGGAACTTTAAAACATTACAGACCTCTACGTGTCAAATATTTGATGAAAGTGCATGTGTGTGTGTGTGTGTGTGAATTGTTTAAAAAATTAACAAATACCTTTCTGGTCTTCCATTAGGAACAAGAAAGACAATTTTCTGATTGGTTTGTCCCTAGATATGTATATACTGTGGGCGTTTTTTTTTTTTCTTTCAAGCCCTTTACATACAGCCATCAACTCTTAGAAAATTCTGGTGAAGTGGGAGCAGTTAGTCCTCTAATGTGTATACTCAATCCAAAATAAAATTAAATTGGGAGTTTCTATGCCTTTCTAAAATTGAGCAAAGTCAGGAGGTGAGGAGGAGGTGAGGTGCGGGTGGTAATGGGGGGGAATTTAGAACTCTGACTCTTCTTTGAATGCATTACAGTCTAATGTGTGCCTGCCAGCAACAGCCCCAGAGCTTGAAGGAATAACATAAATAACTCTCGAATACAAACTCAAAGTAAACTTGACAGACGGGATGCTGGGCCAAGACCAACAAGATTAAACTTCATAGGATATAAAATCCTACATTTGGTTTCAAAAAAAAATTAAGTAACTATAGACTGCAAGAGAGTTGACTAGGCTGCAGCTCAATGGAAGAATATCTGGGACTTATACTTGACCACACTTTAACATAAACTAATATTAATGTTGAGATGGCAACAACTTACAATTTTATAGTAGTCTACAGTTGGCAAAGCACTTTTGTATACATGATCTCATTTGATATTCCCAAAGATATTATGGGATAAATATTTTAATACCCAAGCACAAAGATTCAGAAAACTAAACTTAGGGAAGATAAAGAGCCTGATCCTGAATAACACACCTAAAAACCCTGCCTAGAAGGCAGGATAGGCCACTAAAATGTATTGAGCACCTAATATGTGCTGAGTCCTTTATAGATGCTATGTCATTTAAAACTCAAAACAATACTGTAAAGTGGTCATTGTTGGTTCCAATTTATAGATGAAAAAAATCGAGGCACATACACTTCCTTAACCTCATAGTAATAATAAGAGGTTGAAATGGACTGAATGATGTCCACCAAAGATATCAGCTTCTAATCCTAGAATCTGTGAATGTTTTCTTATTTAGGAAAAGATTATCAGAAGATGTGATCAAGGCCAGGCACGGTGGCTCATGCCTGTAATCCGAGAACTTTGAGAGGCCGAGGCAGGTGGATCATTGAGGTCAGGAGTTTGAGACCAGCCTGGCTAAGGTGGTGAAACCCCATCTCTACTAAAAATATAAAAATTAGTCGGGTATGGTGGCACACACTTGTAGTCCCAGCTACTCGGGAGGCTGAGGCAGGAGAATTGCTTGAACCCAGGAGGCAGAGGTTGCAGTGGGCTAAGATTGTGCCACTGCACTCCAGCCTGGGCAACACAGCGTGACTCTGTCAAAAAAAAAAAAAAAAAAAAGAAGAAGAAGAAGATGTGGTCAAGTTAGGAATCTGGAGATTAGGAGATAATCCTAGTTTATCAGGGTGGGCCCTCAATGTGGAATAATCACAATTGTCCATGTATGTAAGAGAGAGGCAGAGGGAAACTGGATACCACACATGCAGAGGAGAAGGTAACATGAAGGCAGAACAGTGAGAGACACAGTCACAGCCAAGGAATGCCAACAGCCCTCAGAAGATGGAAGAGGGAAGGAAGGTACTGTATCCCCTCCCAAAGCCTCTGAGAGAGGAGAGCCCTGCTGATACCTTAATTTCCAACTTCTGACCTCCAAAACTGTGAGAGAACAAATTTCTGTTGTTTGAAGACACCCACTTTGTGGTTATTTGTTACACAGCCCAAGGAAACTAATTCAGAGGTAGAGGCCGAGTTAAAACTCAGGTTTGCTAAATCTAAAATTCATGTTCTTTGCATTCTGTAGATGTCAGGGAAAGAAGATTGTGAGGAGGTGGAGAAGGTTGAGGAAAAGGGAAGAGGCTAAAAACTCTCTCCAAGGAGGATATCCAGGGCAGAAATATGGAAAATAGGAGTGCTTTACACCTCTTTCTAGCAATCAGTCCCCCACATCTACAACTAAAAGAAGGAGAAACAGGACCCGGAAGATGAGCCTCAAAGACAAAAGGAAAATCTCAAATTAAATATGAGTTCAATAAATACATGTAATTTTACAACCATAGGAGAAGAGCAAATGAACAATAACTTAAGAGAAGAAATCCAGCAACAAACAAGTGAAAACTCACAGTTAAGGGTAAACTAGCATAGTCATGGTCTCAAACGAGACCTAAGGAGAAATGGTAACTGTAAAAGAATGAGGGGGTGTCCCAAAAGGTGCCAGGAATGCTGGAACCACTATAGAGGAATGAAAACATCACCTATAAGAGGAATCACCGCAGAAAAATAAAGAACTAATAATGCATTCATGGTATCAGCACAGACACTCCTAATAGGAACAAAATTACACAGACAGATGTCAATACAAGAAAAGATAATGGACATAAAGAATTATTTTCATGTAGAAAGAGATTCAATCCAAGACAAATTATTCAACTTGTTCTGTTTACTTCCAGAGGTCTCAACCAGACTAACATGAGAGAAGTTACAATAAAGTCATTTTGGCTCAATAAAAGGAAAAAATTTTAAATAATCAGAACTTTCAACAATGAAGTGAGTCTTCTTGTGTGATGGTGATCTCATTATAAGAAATATGACAGCAGAGGCTGGGAGACCATCTGTCAGGGATGCTATGGATAAGATTTCAGCATCTCCACATCTTAAGGTCTCTTCCGACTCTAGGAATCTATGGCTTGAAAAAATATACATAATTTATAAAAATAATTCATAAAAATGTTTAGAGGACAACTGATTTTGATGATATTTAACATTTCTCTAAAGAGAATTAAATATAACTTAAATCTAAATGTTTAGTTTACCTTATAAAACACAACGGTGACTAATCAAAGTTCTCCAATAGATACATAGTTAACATATTTCAATGAAATTTAACATGCAGATAGATATTAAACAGCTATTCAACTTCACTAATGGAATCTATATTTTGCAGAAGCATTAGAAGTTAAAGTACAAGTCTTTCTGGGCTAGCAGCACCTGAGAATACAGTGAGGAGGTGGAACCAGGTGGGGATTTGGAGAAAGAGGTTGGAATTAAAAGCCAGAGGCACCACTTCCTAGCTTTGGCTCATGGCAAGGCATTAAGCCCCACTGAACTTCAATACCTTTGATGTTAAATAGGGATAACAACAGACATCCTAACTCACCAGTGGTTGTAAGAATCTCATGAGAAACTAAGTATGAAAGTGTTTTGTAGGACATAAACAGACACTTTTCAAAAGAAGACATACATGCAGGGCCAACAATCATATGAAAAAAGCTCAACAACACCGATCAATCGAGAAATGCAAATCAAAACCACAATGAGATACCATTCACACCAGTCAGAATGGCTATGGTTAAAAAGCCAAAAAATAACAGATACTGGCGAGGTTGAAAAGAAAAAGGAGTACTTATACACTGTTGGTAGGAGAGTAAATTAGTTCAACCGTTATGGAAGACAGTGTGGCGATTCCTCAAAGACCTAAAGATACAAATACCATTGGACGCAGCAATCCCATTACTGGGTATATACCCAAAGGAATATAAATCATTCTACCATAAAGACACATGCACATATATATTCATTGCAGCACCATTCATAATAGCAAAGACATGCATGGAATCAACTTAAATGCCCATCAAGCATAGACTGGATAAAGAAAATGTGGTATATATATACCATGGAATACTATGCAGCCATAAAAAAGAACAAGAACATATCCTTTGTAGGGACATGGATGGAACTGGAGGCCATTACCCTTAGCAACCTAATGCAGGAACAGAAAACCAAATACCACATGTTCTCACTTATAAGTGAGAACCAAATGATGAGAACACAGGGACACATAGAAGGGAACAACCCACACTGGGGCCTATCAGAGGATGGAGGGTAAGAGGAATGAGAGGATCAGGAAAAATAACTAATGAGTACTAGGCTTAATACCTGGGTGATGAAATAATCTGTACAACAAACCCACATGACACAAGTTTACCAATGTAATAAACCTGCACAGGTACCCCTCAACTTAAAATAAAAGTTAAAAAAAAAAAAAGAAAGTGCTTTGTAAATGGTGATATGTACTCATGATTATTATAGGGACTTCAAAGCCCCATTATCCTATGATACTCTTATAACCCTTATAATGGCCTTAGGTTGGGATGGCCCCAATGCAGACCCTAAGACAGGCATTTGGATGCGAATGGTTTTTTTGGATGGTAATCCCAGGCAGCACAATGAGAAGAGCTGGAAAGCAAGACAGGGAAGGAAAGAAGTCAATACAGCGTATGTGTTACCAAACAAACTACTTCTGCAGATGACTGAGGTGCAATCCTGCTAAGGACTGCTAGGAGTGAGGCTGCATAGAAGAAGGGGCACAGTGAGAGAGCTGAGGTCCTGTGCCACCAATTCCCATTAGTGTTTCCTCCAGGTCTACTCCTGAGACACTAGTAGCCCAGGCTTCCAACCTCCCCAGCTCAGGCTGAGTATGCTCCAGCAATCAGAGAAAGTCCTCAGGCAAAAAGTCACAGCTCCCTACAGTAGAAGGCACTGAGTCTTTGAGCTCCCAATATAAGGAGCCCAGGGGAATATGCACAAGGCATCAACAGCATCCACTCCATACTCTTTTCTTCATTTTGAGAAAACCAAGGCACAAATACTTTTTAAGACTTGGCTATAAATACATGATTGCAAATTAGAAAGATACATCCCAACCTAGTGAGCTAACTGGGACTGTCAGATTTCACCTTTCCAATTCATCAGAAGTTAGTGGTTTTCTTAAAGGCCATGTTCATAGGAGTTGACAGTATGACAATATTTTGGCATTTTTTAGATCAAAGGAGTATCATATTGATAAATGTGGAGATAGGAAGTGTAAAAAGACTATTAAAATCAACACTGAATGGTAAAGAATAATGCAAATATTTATAAGAAAAGTAAGAAGGCATCAATGTTCAGATTCAAGATGCTCATCAAGCAAGATTTCCTAAGCCTGTCTTTCTCCACCCCTACCCAGATTCCTATCTCACTAACTGTCTTTGGAAATCCATAGAGGTGATTTCACACATGCCAGGTTCCACTCTTCCTTTTCCAGGCACGTCTTACATTGCATTGTCCTGCAGAACATAGTTTTCTCTCTTTCCAGGGCCAGCCCTGACCTGCCAGAGACAGCATGCGAATCCTCACTTATCTTGGTTGTAAAGTCTAATCTGTTACAGCACTGGCCTGTCAGTCAGACTTCTTAGCAGTACATGGAGTGAGATTCGGTTCAGCAATCCACAGTGAGGTATGGGACCTGGGGATTCCTTCTTTCTGAACGTTTTATGCCATTGACTTCCAGTGTGGCCTTTGAGCAAGTCATTTAACCTCCTTGGCTCAGTTAACCATATGGAAAATGAACATGATAATATCTCACAAGGGTATTGTGAGATTACTCAGTGTTTATAAAGTGCTTGTGAAATGAAAGGCCTTGAATGGGCCTAGCAATGTCATTAATCATGTGGCCAGTTGAATTCAAGTAGCTGGAATGTTACAGAACTCTTTACTTTCTAGATAATTTCATTGCAATACCTCACAAATCGTCAGGCTTAACTCTATGAAAATTTAGACAATGAATTTCATGCCGTAGTGGAGGACTTAGAATTTTTCTAAACGCTTTTGAATTGCCTTTTCATAGATGTTGTTTCTTCCTCTCTCAAGAGCAGAAAATTGCTCAAACACTCATTGCTTTATTTCAGGAGCTCTACTTCTTTCTCAAGCACAGTGGGCCTTTCCTTGTCTTCATTTCTCTATCACTTTGTTTGTTTACTCATTCCACAAATGATCATTAAGCCCTAGCTACATTCCAGGTACCCTGCTAAAGGCTGGAAAAACACAACTAAGACATGTTTTCACATTGGAGGAGCTCCCAGTCCGGAAAGAGAGAAAGACATATAAACAAATAATTACGAAGGAATATGAACTCCAAAAAGCTATGGAAATGCAAACAAGTTTTTATACTACCTGTCAGGTAGTCAATGAACTGAAATTCCCCTCCAGGAATGATTTCCTCCTCAAAACTCACATTTGAATTCCATGAGATTGCACTAGCTATCCTGGTTCTATTACTATCATTGTTCTCCCTTATCGGTTTGCTTTTTCTCTTTAATAAAAGTAGGTATTATCTAAGGTTTTATACTTGGTTTCTCCTCTGTCTGTCTTCCTTTTCTCAGTATAACATCTATTCCCTGATGTCAGTTATTGTCAGTATGAAGCTCTAACTCTGACCTCTCTCCTAAGTTTCCATTCTACTTGAAGATCCTTAAACTCGACATCGCCCACACCAAATTTACAATATTCCTAACATTCTGACTTCCTCTGCTTGATGTCTTGAATTCTCTGAATGGTTCCATGACTTCCCTTATCCATGCTTTAAACCCAAGCATCACATGAGACTCTTAATTCTTATTCATTCTCACATCAAAATGAGCACATGTCCTCTCTGTTTTGCAAAGGGTAGAAGATGAAGTGAGCCTCAGAAAATTCAAGATCTCTCAGATACTATCTTCCACTGCTAGTACCTCCCATCTACAATCTTGCAATCTCCTCTCTCCTATCCCTATTGTGATGTTCTCCTTTTCCCGGGCAATCCCTAACAATCCAAAATTTCTTTAGCATTCTTCTATTTATATCACTCTTCTGCTCAAAAGTATTGATTGCTCCCCAATGCCTGCTAACTTAAGTCAAATTTCCTTATTCTGGGACTAAGTACCTTTTGCAAAATAGCCACAAACTTGTTTTTCAGCCTCTTCTCCCACTACTTCCCCATACTAGGCATAAGATGGAGCCTGGTAGATGGTTGATGGTTTCCAAGTGGACATCCTGTTAGTCACCCCTAGATCTTTACACACACTGTCCCTCCTGCCTGGAATATCCTTCTTGCCCATCTCTGCCTAGCCCATCAAGGTCAATCTCAAACATTGCCACTTCCACACAACACCTCTTCCTAATCCCCAGTTACATTTGGCTGATTCTCCCTTCAAACCTCCAGAACTCTTTTTTGTTCACCTCTAATGGCATGAATTTTGCCCTCTTTCTACTCTGTTTGCCTTCCCCTTTCAGACTGATAGCTCCTTGAGGAAACAGAATGTATCTTATTCCATCTTCATTATCACCCCCAGCACTTAGAACACTTGTTGAATCAAACAAAATTAATCCTAGAAACACCAGACTTCTTGCTGTTGCTTCAACTACTCTTCATTTACATAAATGGGCATTGTTCTCCAAAATATTTTAAATACAAGAGCTGACCTCATTATTGTAAGAAAAAAAAAAGCAACAAAAATCTCTGCAGTGTCTGCCTTAATAATATTAACATTTACTCCCTATTTCAATTAAACCATGAAACAATTTTTTGTGTCACTGAGTCTGTGCTGTTCGTTTAGTGCTGGAATACAGAAATCAGTAAGACCTAGTTCATCACCTCAAAGAACTCAGAGTCAAATGGGAAAGACAAACTAATAAACAAATGCATTGCAACACCAGGTAATATGTACAAGACTAAAAATATGGGCAAAGCATGGAGGATGGAGGCAATACCTTAATCAAGGGGATCATGAGTGTTAGAGAAAACACACGTAGATGGAGCCAGAGTTGTCCCAGAAAGTAAAGAGGGGGAGACAGAATTTCATGCATTTGCATTTGCAAAGGCCCAGGGGCATGAAATAATACAGTGTCGTAGCAGGACTGTGGCCAATTCATTCCTGCTGCCACATAAAATACATATGGCAGTGTCTCATGGGAAGAAGATAAAGAAGTAGTTGGTAGCCACACTGCAAATAGCCCTTTATACCTTACTAAGGAGTCTCTATTTTTCCTATAGATGATAGGGAGCTGGTAAAGAGTTTTAGGAAAGGCTAAGGTTCTGACACTTAAATTGGATTTTCTTAAAATTGACTCAATTCTGATTATTTAAAAATACTAGCACTGGCTAGAAAAAGGAGGTCAAGCCAAGATCTGGAGAAAAGGACTGCATTTTCTGAGGAATATGTATGCTTAAATTTATATTCGAATCTGTATGTTGAGGGCCCATTTCCGGGTAAACCTACCTTCTACAAGAGCTGCAGCAGCAACAGTATGGAGAGCTGATATGCACGAGGTAGTTATTCCAAACATTTTTATACATTATCTCATTTAATACACCCAGCAGTCATGGGAGGTTCACTGCTCAGAGGGAGAAACTGAAACCCAGAGGAGTCCAGCAGCCGTCCAGGGTTCCCCACCTAGTGAGAGGGAGATCGGGGAGGAGGGGGCCCCCTAGGTAGCCTGCGTGTCACAGCTCCATGTAGTGCTGCGAAAACTGCGGAACGTATCTGCGCCTTGTTTGTTTTCCTCTTCTTTTTAATGTGAGAACAATTATGTTTACTATGTACTTCAGAAACCGGTCCTGCAGCCCAGTGTTGATAAAGAAGGGCTCTGAGACAGGCGCTGCTAGCACCGCAAAAGCCTTCCGGCTGGGAGGGGCTCCTTGCTACTCAGCAGAGCGCCTCGCGCTGTGGAAAAGAACGCGATTGTTATTCAAAACAAAAATATTCTTACCAGCACTGAAAACTACATTTACAAGTTGAGCACACGTTTTCTAAAAGTAGAGAAGATTCCAGGAGAGAGGGAGCATCTCTCGCAGCCTGGAGGGAGGAGACATCTAATTGCCTATTCATGAGGGAGCCGCTCTCTCAGGGACTGTAACATTTCCAAACAGGCTGTGCAGAGAACGGCAGCGACTGTGAAAACAGCAGGCCCCTGAATTCAAAACCTTGATGTAAACATATACAACACAAATCTCAATAATCGCTTTTCATCAACTGCAGAATCTGTAATGTTAGCACTTTGGATCTTATATTGTGAGCTTTTGTGTATGGGTGCACGTACACTCACAGGCGTGGAATTCACGTATGTACAGTCCAAGATATTAATGTAATAAGAAAGGTTCCAAAAACCACGTCTGAAAATCTGCTACATTACTTTGAAGTCACAAGTCACACACATGTGTGCATGTTCATGCAGGCATGTGCACACCTACACACACACACACACACACAGATAATACACATCTCTGGCTTTCTCTATTTTGGAGTGTGGAGGTGTAGAGTAAATTTCTCCTCTCTTCCTTGTATTTTCCCTCAAATTGCCCAAATTTTTGTACCTTTGAAAAAGCTCTGGGTCTCTCTCTGTGTTATCTTTGTACCTTTACAAAGTAAAGAATACGTCAGAAGTTAATTGAAGCAAACCTGCTGCAGAAAATGGACCGGTGCCTTGCACGACAAGATTCTTGCCTCCTTCTCAAATTTGAAATTTTGACTGCCTAAAGCTGTTGTGTAATGGAACAAGAATTCTAGTGAGACTAAAATATCTGCATAGCCACTTCAGTTTCATCCTGTTCTGTCTGAATGTAGAAAAAGCTAGCACTCCTCTACGTGAAGGCTCCCCAAACCCACTGCCTTCCATTCCAGGCTCATTATAATGAGGGTCAAAGTGAGCTCAAGAAAGGTGCCATGTGTGAAACAGTAAAATGCTCTAAGGTACAGCTCCTCACTCCTGAATATGGTTTTGCAGGGCAAGGACAGGCATAGGGACTGCCAAGTTTTGATGCTGGGTAGGTTTCTAGGACCCTTATGCAGGGGGCGTGGAAGTGGTGTTCTAGGGAGATCCCAAGCTGCTAACTGGAAAGCTTTGAGGTTGTAAGAAGTGAGAATGATGAAAATGATACCCTCTAGATTTGGAGATGACAAATGAAGGTAGGATGGTGCCTTGGGCACAGACATAAGGAGCTTGAGACCATGCCATGCTTCAAAAGTGAGAAATGGCTAAATTCCATTAAGGACCATGGAACTACACTGTGATTTGCTAAAATAAAAAAATACTCAACTGGCTATGTATTTTAAGAAACCAAAAGTTGCTGCATGGGACTAGACTAAAAAGAGAAGTCAGGAGGTGAAGAGGGAGAAGGCAATGATCAGTTCAGGAAATAGTGGAGTGTCAGAAGAAAAGCATCCTTTGGAGACCTGAAAGCAGGGTCAGCTTTTCAAGGATGATCTAAGCTGATACTGGAAAAAGTTAGTTTGAATGCCATTAAACATAATCCAGTGGCTAGGATGTAAGTGGGCTCCTGATGTGAAGAAGAAAGAAGTCAAAGTTAGTCTATGAAAGTAAGCGGCTTAAGGGGCCCCAACAAAGAGCAAAAGATGCCCTTGATCAATAGCTAACATATGTGCCTCCAAATCAGCTCAGTGTCTCCATCATGTTTTCAAGGTATTAGCCACCACTGACAAGCCAGGTATCAGTGTGGACACTTCACACACACTGGCATGAATACCAAAAGGTTTGTCTACACTTGAATTTGATGGGGTAAATTCCAGTTGATGTAGTGACTGCCTGTGCAATGGGGCTCAGAAACCTCAGAGGGCATGGGAAGAGATTGTGTGTGAGGCAGTCGGCCCACTTTGACACAGAGCCAAACCCTCTCCACACTCAATGTCTGCGTTCATAGCCAACCACAGCAAGCAGGAGGGCAAAGCTCTGTTGCGTACCTCAGTACTAAAATGTCTTGCCTAATCCTCAAGGGACACACCAGTGTGATAGTGTATGGATTTCTCACCACCCAGAATCAATTCTTGGTCATTTACTAAGAGCTGGGAAATATATAGCTCAGACAAATTAAATCCAGAGTTAATCTCAAACCTCTTATAAGCCAGCAGTTACAAATACTTTCTGACAAAATCCTTCACCAGAACTGTTTTGACAAACGCAAGTTTCTTCTGATCCCCTCTTTATTTCATTCCCTCTAAGAATATTTACTAATGAACTGAGCAAAACCTTAGCAAAGGGTAGAAGATGAAGTGAGCCTCTAAAAATTCAAGTGCTGGGCCTCACTGGAAATAAAACTCTGTTACAACTTCCCTCCAGAACCTGAAAATTAATTATGGCCATTTTTAAGGAGGGTCAATGTATTAGTTCGTTTTCACACTGCTATAAAATAAAGAACTGCTATAAATAAAGAACTACCTGAGACTGGGTAATTTATAAAGAAAAGAGGTTTAATTGGCTCACAGTTCCACATGGCTGGGGAGACCACAAGTAACGTACAATCATGGCAGAAGGCAAAGGGGAAGCAAGGCACATCTTACATGACGGCAGCAGAGAGAGAGAGACAGAGACAGAGAGAGAGAGAGCAAGACTGAATGGGGAAGTGCCACTTTTAAACCATCAGATCTCATGAAAACTCACTCACTATCACAAGAACAGCATGGGGGAAACCACCTCCATATCCAAGCCCCTCCCACCAGGTCCCTCCATTGACATGTGGGGATTACATTTCAAGATGGTATTTGGGTGGGACACAGAGCCAAACTATATCAGTCAATTAGTTAAGAACAGAGTTAATAAGAATGTACTGTGGTCAGGCGCAGTGGCTCGCACCTGTAAGTAATCCCAGCACTTTGGGAGGCTGAGGCACGTGGATCACCTGAGGTCAGGTGTTCAAGACCAGCCTGGCCAACATGGTGAAACCCATCTCTACTAAAAATACAAAAATTAGCCAGGTGTGGTGACGGGCACCAGTAATCCCAGCTACTTGGGAGGCTGAGGCAGGAAAATCACTTGAACCCAGGAGGTGGAGGTTGCAGTTAGCCGAGATTGCGCCATTGCACTCCAGCCTGGGTGACAAGAGCGAAACTCCATCTCAAAACAAACAAACAAACAAAAAAAGATTGCACTGAGCCCCAGAGGGTGCCAGACACTTCTGAAACAGGGCAGGTGTTGTATCCAGGTCCTCTCTCGCACCTGAGTCAAGTCAACAGGTGTACAAGATGATTTTCCAATGCTCAGCCATATTCCATCTCAGTAAAACAGTAGACACAGGAAAGTGAGTCTTTGGCCTCCCCCCTCAACTCCTCCTACATTCTTGCTCTTGACTAAATGTCAACAAATCTTTCCAATGTTTCTTCTTAACTAAAGTAATTAGAATTCAAGGTGTGATCCCTCCTGGGAAGGGGGAAAATGTGAAATCAAAAAAGCTATCAGGACCAAAATAAAGGCTAAAACAGTGGGGTGACAAGCAATGGATTTGATGTTTTGAAGTAGAGGTCCTCAATTTTACCAGGTAGACAAGGTTGACATGACCCCAGCAGCCAGGATGGAAGAGAGAGAACTCTGCAAGAATAGGCATGTTGTAAGAAGCTCACTCATCACTCCCCTCCACATCATGGGTTTTTTGGAGGGGAGCTTAGCAGGTAGTAGGCGGGCAGTGTCCTCATCCCACTCAGCACAGTGGGAAAGGTGTCTCCCATGCCCTGGTGAGATCTTTGTGAGATCATTCCTAACACTTAGTCTCAAAGCATATACATACTAAAGTCAATGTTAAAATCATTTCAGATTGATTAAGGACACACTCAATTGACAATGCTCTCTGTAAAAGCTTTGTGCCACTGGGTGTCACAACAAATTTCCTGCTTATTTCAACACCAAACCCCAGGTGTAGCTGCCATGACTTCCACCGAATTCCAATTATTTCATTTTGAAAGATGCCACCCATGGACAGTACCTTGGGAACCTCACTTTGAAGTTAAGACTTTTCTAAACCATGCTGGTTTAAAATCCCAGGGAATTCCTTTTTGCAGCAAAGCTCCTAGGGTGTTTTTACACAAGGAAATGAAAAACTAAAATTACAGTATAAGGAGGTATTCAACTGATTTCCCTGGGGGATTTTGGCTGGGAAGAAATATACTACTGTGAAAATTTTATCTATCAGAGGCTTGTAAGATTCATCTCTTTCACTCCTAAACCCACATAGGCTATTCAAAAACCTCAGATTTGGGGCATTTTTGCTTGCTATTTATTATTCAGAAATAATATATTTTATTAAATTATCTATGTTTTAACTTATTTGTTTTAGATGTGCTCATAAGCTTTTTTGCTTTGGTATGGGTTTCAATTCATTTTGTATGTCCATGGTACAAAATTCAAAAAGCACAAAATGAGACATAGGAAAAAGTAAGTCTCATTACATCTCTGTCCCCCAGTAGCAGAGGCAACGACTGCCACTATGTTTTAGTGTAACTTCTAGATATATTCCAAGCATTTCCAAATATAGACATATATGTAAAAGTGGATTTTTTTTTTGAGACGGAGTCTCGCTCTGTCACCCAGGCTGGAGTGCAGTGGCGCGATCTCAGCTCATTGCAAGCTCCATCTCCCGGGTTCACGCCATTCTCCTGCCTCAGCCTCCTGAGTAGCTGGGACTACAGGCACCTGCCACCACACCAGGCTAATTTTTTGTATTTTTAGTAGAGACGGGGTTTCACCATGTTAGCCAGGATGGTCTCAATCTCCTGACCTCATGATCCACCCACCTTGGCCTACCAAAGTGCTGGGATTACAGGCTTGAGCCACTGTGCCTGGCCAAAAGTGGATTTTTTTTAAACATAAATGATAGTATATTATACAAGGTGCTCCAAATCTTGCTTTTTTCACTTAGTAATATACTTTTGAGCACGTCCCATATCAATATATTATTTTTAACTGCTGCAGAACACTCCATTGTATTACTATACCAACTTTCATTCAATTAGTCCTTTCTGGATAAAAATTTAGGTTGTTTCCAATCTTGTGATATTACAAACACTACTGCAATAATAAGTCATTTAACAGAAGGTGAGCATATCTGTAAATGAGCATATCTAAATATAGAAGTATAACTGCTGGGTCAAGTGGTACATTTGTTTTTTAATCTTAATAAATATCATAAATTGCCTTTCATAGAGGTTACTACAACAATGAGTGCCTGTTACTGTGTATTTTCAAAGTGTATTATCAATTTTTTAAAAAGTTTTGCCAGTGTGATAAGTGAAAAATAATATGTCATTGTAGTTTTATTTTGACTTCTTTTTGTTTAAATGAGGTTGAGCTCCTTTTCATATGTTGTAGAGCCATTTGTATTTACTTTTCTGTGAACTGTCTTCATATCCTTTACCTAGTGTTCTAATGGACGTAGAATCTTTCTCTTAATGACTTATTAGCTCTTTACATGTTAAGAAAATCAAGCTTTTGCTGAGATGGGCTCTTAAAATGTTTTACCAGCTTTTCATCTACCTTTTTATTTCTGTAAACCAACTTATGTTGTTTTTTGCCACACATAAATGTTTGATGTTTTTCAACAGGATTTTAGAATTATCTTAAATGCTTGAAAAATTACTTACCAAATAATTTTTAAATATCATAGGCTTGATATCTATCTTCTTAGACCAAGAGTAAAAGTTCTACATTACACCTGTATTCATTTTCTGTTTTGCTTAACAAATTACCATAAACTTAGCAGCTTTAAACAATTCCCATTTATTATCTCAAGTTTTGTTTGCCTCAGGAGTCTGAACATGTCTTACCTGGGTCCTCTGCATAGGGTCTCACAAGCTGCAACTAAGATGTTGGCCAGGGCTGGGGTCTCATCTGGGGCCTCAACTAGAAAAGGATTTACCTCCAGGCTCATCAGGTGTTTGGAGAAGTCATTTCCTTAGGGGTGTAAGATTCACGGCAACTCCATCTTCAAAGTTAGCAATGGAAAGGGAGACTCTAGGGCCAGCATGCTGGCAAAATGGAGTCGTATATAATGTAACATAATCATGGGAGTGACATCCTATTACCTTTGCCATTTTCCTTGGTAGAAGCAAGTCACAGTCCCACCCCCAGTCAAGGGGAGGTGGATTATATGAGGGCATGAATACCAGAAGTCAAAAATCACCGGAGTCACCTTAAGATCTGGCTGTCATAGGCATAATATGAAGTTCTGTGGAAAAGTATAGAAACAAAACAATTGGGCAATATTCCCTCAGGAACTTAAAAGTCTAGTAGAAAAGATAGAAATAATTTTAATATAAGCCATAATATGGTATCTTTTACCAAAAGTGGTACAAAATAAAACATTATGCAAGTTTAGAAGAGGAAGAGGGACTTTGAGAGATTTTGAGAAGTCTTCTCAGAGAAGGTGCCATTTGAGTTGAGCTTTTAAAAATGTTTTTTTAATTTTTAATTTTGTGTAGAGATGAGGGTCTCACTATGTTGCCCAGCCTGGTCTCAAACCCCTGGCATTAAGAGACCCTCTCACCTCAGCCTCCCAAAATGCTTTGAGATTACAGGTGTGAGCCACTGCACCTGACCAGGTTGAGCTTTCTAATGGTGGTGTTTGTTGCTGTTGCTATCCTTATTACTTAACAGTTAGCATTTACTAAATCTATGCCAGGCAGGATGCTGTGCAGATGAGAGTCCTCACCTTCTTTCCAGCCAGAACAGCTCCATTTTCATCTGTTTTACATATTTCACTATAAGACTTTTATTTTATCAAAGGCTTTTTATGGCTGAAAAACAGATGTGAAACCATTGATTGGATTGGGTAGGGGCTTTGGAGAAGATCAGTTCAATGTCAGACCAAAGGTTCCAAACTGAGTTCAAAATCTACAAAAACTGAGGCCCAGCAGACAAGACCAGAGGTCCATGCAGTGACCATTACATCATAGGGAGACTGTGCCTGGAGAGCAGAAAATCTGACCGTCATCTGGTCCTGGCCTAGGCTTGGTCACAGGAGAAATGAGTTGTCCAAGTTAGTGAGATGAGGAGCAGAACTGAATCAATGCTAAGCCCTAATTTAAGTGCTTGGGGCAAAGAGCACAGACTGTCCCTAGAGTCTAACATTGGGCCTAGTGTTAAGTGACCGGTTAGAGGGGAATGGAAAAAGAGTACAGGGCATCACTTGTGAAAATCAGGAGACTGCCGTGGCAGGAGAGTAATATGGCAGGGTGAGTTTGACTTTCCTGGATGGTCATCTTGAAAGCCTTCTGACTAGGGTAATAATAGAGAATAACTCATTTATTTCTTGGTATCACACCTTATATCCTACTTCTGATTCAGAAAAGTCTTTGATAATTGCCATGTACTGTTTGAGAGGGCTATGGATGACCTGTCTGAGAATGTTGTATCTTTTAAAATCTATTTTTTAAAATAATATCTTTAACTTGCTATCATCTCAAGCAATGGTTTTCTAACTGTACTCTTGTGTGGAGCCTCAAGGCCATCTCAGGAATTCAAGGTATGGGAGGAGGGACCCAGGCTCCAGACACCCCCTTAACCAAAGCAACTCTGCTTTTATTGGTTTCATTTGCTTAAAATTCCATAGGTTTGTTGACTCAAGAAAGAGTTTCTTAGATTTAAAATATTTTTAAATGATTTTTAAAGTATCTATTAGTTTCCTTATCTTTACCAAGAAAAATCAGTCTAATTTCTTTTTAGTCACATTTCGTTTTTGACCATAGATGGTATTACCCAGAGTGACTCCCCTCTTTATTCATTAGACTTAACTCAAAATCATTCTGGTGCCAGAGTGCTACCAAAAAAAAAAAAAAAAAAAAAAAAAAACAAGAAAAACCTCAAATCTTTGCTCAAAGAATAAAGATTAGTCATTAATGTGAAGATTTAACAGAATGTGCCGTCACCTCTGAAGAAAATTCCAGCAGAGGAATTCTGCAAATGTTTCCAGCAGGTGTATCATCTTTGCAGTAAGAGTACAACTCCTCAAGCACTTTAAAAGATAAAGTATTGAATAGTAAACATAATGAAGATCCTCATTATTCAGAGTTCACATTTATAATTTACATTCTTTTTTTTAGATGGATTTTCGCTCTTGTCGCCAAGGCTAGAGTGCAACGGTGCAATCTCTGCTCATTGCAACCTCCACCTCCCGAGTTCAAGCAATTCTTGTGCCTCAGCCTCCCGAGTAACTGAGATTACAGGCATGTGCCACCACATCCAGCTAATTATTTTGTACTTTTGGTAGAGATGAGGTTTCACCATGTCAGTCAGGCTGGTCTCAAACTCCTGACCTGAGGCTAGGGACAGAGCCAGCAAAAGATCCATGGCAAACAATCCCCACAGGTGACATAGGACAGGAATAATTCCTGTTCCCACCAGCTGGAAGGGGAATGCCTCATAATTCATGACGCACAGAGTACTCAGAAAGGATTTGCCTCTATAGTGGGGAAAAATTAGCCATATTATTTAGGAAGCTTTAGTCCCACCTAAAAAAAAAAGCATAAAAGCAACACTCAAAAGCATAAAGCTGTTTCTGTAACTCAGTTACACCCTAGAACAGAATTAAGTAATATTTACAGAAATAAAAACACATCCCACATCTAATAGGGTAATATTGGCAATGTCTGGTATCCAATCAAAAATTATCAGGCATGCAAACAAACACAAAAAATATAACCCATAATGAGAAAAATTAGCACAACTCAGTAATAAAACAGATGATAGAATTAATAGATAAGGATATTAAACATTATTATAATGGAATTCCGTATGTTTAAGAAGCTAGAAGAAAGATTAAACAAGTTAAGTAGAGACATAGAAGATATTTTTAAAAGATAAAATAAACTTCTAGAGATGAAACCTATACTGTTTGAGGTTAAAAATACACTGGATGAAATTAAAAGATTAGTCACAGCAGACAAAAAGCTTAGTAAACTTGAAAGTTAAGTAATAAAACCTATCCAGATATGGAACAGAGAGAGAAAAAATACTAAAAAAAAAAAGAGAAACAAATATCAGGGACTCATGGGAAAAGTTCAAGCATCCCAGTATACATGAAGTTGGAATCCTCAAAGAAAAGGAGAGAATAGCAGGGATAGAAAAAGTATTTTATGAAATAATTGGCAAAAATTATCCAAATTTGATGAAAACTATAAACCCACATATCTGAGAAGCTCAACAAATCCAAGTTCAAGAAACTCAAAGAAAACTATGCCAAGGTACATTATGACTAAGTTTCTTAATACTTGTAATAAAGCAAATATCTTAAAAGCAGCCAAAGGAAAATAACACATTATGTACACAGAAACAAAAATAAGGATAACAGCAGATTTCTCTTTAGAAACATACAAGCCAGAAACAGTGGAGCAGTATTTTTAAATACTAAAAGGTAAAACAAAATAAAACTCAAATATTGTCAGCAAAGAATTTTTTACCCTGTTAAAATATCTTTTAAAAACAAAGTGAAATAAAGACTTTTTCAGAAGAACAAAGGCTAAAAAAAAAAAAGTCAAAAGCAGACCTACACTTGTGATGGAAATATTAAAGTTCTTCAGGCAGAAGGAAAATAATACCAAACAAAAATCTGAATCTAAATAAAATAATATGTAGAAATATTAGTAAATAGAAAACTATGTGAGCATACACAAAGGACTTTTTCCTTACTATTTAAATATCTTTAAAAGATAATTGATCAATTAAAATGCATATAATAATTTACTGTGAAGTTTATAATGTGTAGAAGTAAAATACATGACAATAATAGCACAAAGGCTGTGAGGGGGGAAATGGAAGTATATTGGCATAACATTCTTATGCGATATGTAAGTGGTATTCTATCACCTAAAGATAGATTGAGGTAAATTGTTGTATGTACTACAAACTCTAAAGCAACCACTAAAACAACACAAAAAGCTATTAGTAATAGCTAATAAACCAACAGAAGAGATCAAAAGGAATCATAAAATAGAGTCAATCAAAAAGAAGGCAGAAAAGGAGGGAAAGGGAACAAAGAACTGATGGGACAAATAGAAAACAAAAGCAAGATCATATAGATTTAAACACAAATGTATCAATAATCATATAAAATGTAAATATTCTAAATATCACAATTAAAAAGCAGAGATTCTCATATTGGATAAAAAAGCAAGTCCAAGTCTTTGCTGCCTAATGATATCCACTTTACAAACATATTTAAATAGGTTAAAAATTAGAAGGGTGGAAAAAATATACCATGTTAACAGTCAAAGAAGGCCAAGGTGGCTATTTTAATATCAAATAAAGTAAATTTCAGGGCAAAGAATATTACCAAGGATAAAAGGAGTCAAATTTATCAAGGGAATATGACAATCCTAAATGTTTATATACCTAATAATAGACCTCGAAGATACGTGAAGCAGAATGATAGAACTACCAGGAGAAACACACAAATCCACTATTATAGATGGAGACTTCAATACTACCCTCTTACAAGTTGATAAAACAATTAGACAGAAAATCAGTAATGATATAGAAGACTTAAACAACACTATCAACCAGTTAGACCTAAGTGTCATTTACAGAACACTCTACCCAAAAGCAGCAGAATACACATTTTTTTATTCAAGTTCACTAGGGACACTTACAAAGATGGCCTCTATCCTGAACCATAAAACAAGTATCAATACATTTAAAATTATTCAAACCACACAAAGAATGTTATCTGATCATAATAGAAAAATAAAAAGATATCTAGAAAATTCCAAAATATTACAGAAGCTAAATAACACATTTCTTAATAGCCCATTGGTCAAAGAAGAATTCCAAAGGGAAATTAGAAAGTATATTTTGAATAAAAATGAAGACACAACATATTAAACTTTAAAGGATGCAGGTAAGCAGTACTTATGGGGGGAAATGTATACCACTTATCACCTATATTAGAAAAGGTCTCAAATCAATAATCTGTTTTTACCTTAAGACACAAGAAAGAAAGAGCAAATTAAACCCAAAGTAACAGAAGAAAGCATGTAATAAATACAGTAGAAGCCCATAAAATAGAAAAACAATAGAGAAAAGTAAATCACAAGCATGCTCTTTGAGAATATCAATAATATTGATAAATCTCTAGCCAGACAGATCAGAAAGAAAAGAAAGAAAATACAAATTACCAATATTAAGAATGAGAAAGGTGATATCACTAGATTCTACAGGCATTTGAAAGATATTAAGATATTAAGAGAAATATTAGTAATTTAATGTGAATCACTATTTATACTTTTATTCCTATACATTGCATCAGTGATTCCAGACAATGCAATGTCAAGAAAAAGGAAAAAATCATTCAGTTGGAAAGAAAATATAAAATTGTCTTCACTCACAAATGACATGATTGTCTATGTAGAAATCTAATAAATGAGCTTAAGAAAGTTGCAGGATATAAGATCAATATACAACAATTAATTGTATTTAATATTTCCACAGAGTAACAATGAACATTAGAAATTGAAATTTTTTAAATGCCATTTATAAAAGCATTGAAATATGAAATGCTATGGGATAAATCTGACAAAATATGTGATGTTCTATATACTAAAAACTATAAAACATTGCTCAGTAACAGTAAAGAACTATCCCTTCAAAATGAAATACATTCACGTTATCAGTCAGAAGACTCATATTGTTAAGATGTCTACTCTTCTTAAATTTTAGATTCAATGCAATCCCAATAAAAAAAACCCAGCAAACTTTCTTTAGGAATTGACAAGCTGATTCTAAAACTCATTTGGAAACAAAAAGGACCCAGAACAACAACAATAACAACAAAACCTTTAAAAAAGAAGAAACTTGGAGGGCTTACAGCACCTGATTTCAAGACCTAATTAACTATAATAATCAAAGCAATGTGACATTGCAATATTGGTGTAAATACAGACAAATACAATCATCTCCCTTTATCCACAGTTTCACTTTTCCATAGTTTTAGTTACCTTGAGTCAACAATGGTCTGAAAATATTAAATGGAAAATTCCAGAAATAAATTCATAAGTTTTAAATTACATGTCATTCTGAGTTATGTGATGAAGTCTTGTGCCATCTCACTTCGTCCTGCTTGGGACATGAATCATCCTTTGTCCAGCATATCTATGCCGTAGATGCTACCTCTTTGTTAGTCATTTAGTAGCCATTTGGGTAATCAGATCAAACAAACATTGTATACTTAGGATTTGGTACTATCTATGGTTTCAGGCATTCACTGGGGGTCTTAGAACATACCCCCCACAGAAAAGGGGGGACTACTATAGATCCGTGAAACAGAAGAGACTCACCACATAAGGACAACTAATTTTTGACAAAGGCAATTCAGCGGAGAAAGGGTAGTCTTTTCAACAAGTGGTAATGGAACAATTGGCTATCCATAGGCAAATAAATAAACTTTATACCTTTCACTACATTCAAAAATTAACTCAAAATAGGTCATATACCTAAATGTAAAGACTAAAGTTATTAAACTTGTAGAAGAAAACACAGGAGAAAATCTCTGTGGCCTTGGGTTAGGCAATACTGAAAGCACTATCCATAAAAGAAAGAACTGACATATGGGATTTCATTAGAATTAAGAATTGCTCTTCAAAAGACACTTTTAAGGGAATGAAAAAACAACCAAGTCACACATAGGGAGAAAATATTTGCTAATCACATAGATAATAAAGGACTTGGACCCAGGATATTTTTAAAAATCTCAATATTTAATTTTAAAAATCTTTAATGAGCAAAAGATTTGAACAGACACTTCATCAAAAAAGATATACAGATGGCAAATAAACACATGAAAGATGCTCACAACCATTAATCATTAGGAGAGTGCAAAATAAACCCGTAATTAAATACCACGACACACCTATTATAATATCTGCAACTAAGACCAATCATACCAAATGTCAGCAAGGATGTGGAATGATAAGAATGCTCATACAGTCTTAGGTGGGAATGTAAAATGGTGAAAATTCTTTGGAAAACAGTTTGGCAGATGCTTCAAAAATTAAACATGCACCTACTACATGACTCAGTTCACTACTAGGTGTTTACCCAGTAGAAATTAAAACGTGTCCATACAAAGACTTGTACACAAATGTTCACAGAAGCTTTATTTGTTATAGCCAAAATTTGGAAACAATCCAAATGTTCATCAATAGGTAAATGGAGAAACCAACCATGTTGTAGTCATATAGAGAAATACTACTCAGCAATAAAAAGAAATAAACTATTAATACAATAACCTGGATGAATCTCGAAACAATTATGCTGAGGGAAAAAAGCCAGACAAAGAATAAATACTGTGTTATTCCATATATATATATATAATTCTAGAAAGCATGCAGGCTAATATATAGTGATAGAAAGCAGATTAGGGGTTGTCTAGGAATACAAGTCATGGTGAGAGGGAGGAAGAAGGAATTATAAAAGCATAGAGTAACTTTTGATCATGTTTATTATGCTAATTGTGATGACGGTTTCATGAGTGTTTACATATGTTCAAACTCATAATATTGCATATTTTCAATAACGTATTATTTACTTTATGTCAATAAAGCTGTTTTAAAATGTCTTGACCCTTGAAACTCATATGGGTTCTGTTTCCCTCTTTTTTCTGTAGTAACTCTTCTCTAAGGCAATGGATGCCACCAACTGAAGGGCAAAGAATACAAGGACATGCACAAGTCAAATAAACCTAAGTTTGTATCTGCAAATACATTATGTTATACAAGCACCAGAGTCCAGTGGAGGGAACAGTGTACAAATGGTGTCTAATCTGGCTATGTGACATAACTTCCATTTTGAAAGGGTTCTGTTGATATCATATGCATGTCCAACTTTGTTGTGAAAATGTTAGGGGTCAGGGAGCTTGCCCATAGCAAAATTGTGAGGTGAATAAATCTCATCTTTAGCATTCCTCAATTCTTCTGGAATTTCTCCTCACCTATAACTTCCCATATTACTCTTCCTCTTCTCCCATCCTTGCTTCTCCTCTAATCAAGACCCACTGCATTTATGCTTCCACCAACCATCCCACTCCCTTGTATTCTGGCAGACACTGAAAAGTTATATGATAAATTTAGCCTGACAAAGATATTAGTAATTTAATGTGAATCACTATGCATGGCATAGGATTTCAAAGCATAGATGCTGGAGCCAGGGTACCTGCATCCAAATCCCAGCTGTCACTGACTAGCTGTGTGACCTTGGGCATGGTACTTAGCCACTCAGAGTCTCAGTGTCTTCATCTGTAAAATACACATAATTTTACCTACCTCACAGGTTATGAGGATTAAATGAGTTAATAATTATAAAGTACTCAAAACAGTATCTGGCCCATGGCAAGCACAATGTAAGTGTTTATGATATAAATTAATTAAATACCACTTCCCATGGACTATTGTTTTAAAATGAAACAGAATGCTTACATCAAGGAAATGAACTCTTAATCTGTCAAGGGGTAAAAGCACCTTCCTGACCCATCTCATATCCCCCTACCTGGGTGCCCACCACTTCTGTCTCTGCATCAGCCCACCATGGGATTCTCAACGCCCTCATTAGAAATCTATGGAGATGCTAATGTCACTCTTCCTGATTTGGGTCAATGAAACTCACTGCTGTCCTCAGAGTTACCATCCTAGTGCTCTGCTCTGCTCAAACATCTCAGAGCCCTAAGCCTAAAAGCCGCCACGCCTTGGCTGAAAACGCAGGAAACCTGCAGCTGCAGATTCAGGCAGTAATAAGTATACATGCTAATGCAGTTCCATAACCTCCTGGGTGAAATATTAACTCTTTCAAGGATATATAAACCCAGGCAGAAGCACTCATTAAAAACATTTCAGGGCCGGGCATGCTGGCTCACAGCTGTAATCCCAGCACTTTGGGAGGCCGAGGCGGGCAGATCACAAGGTCAACAGATGGAGACCATCCTGGCCAACATGGTGAAACCCTATCTCTACTAAAAATACAAAAATTAGCTGGGCGTGGTGGCATGGGCCTGTAGTCCCAGCTACTTGGGAAGCTGAGGCAGGAGAATCACTCGAATCCAGGAGGCAGAGCTTGCAGTGAGCTGAGATTGCGCCACTGCACTCCAGCCTGGCGACACAGTCTGTCTCAAAAAAAAAAAAAAAAAAAAAAAAAAAAATCAGAGCTATTAATCACAGTAGCTTTTAAAAGGCGGTGGAGCCGCAGCATCATTTGAAGGAAACCCAAACTTTCTGTGTTATTTATTCCTCCATTGCCTAAGTCCTCTTGAGGAAGAAACTATATCCAGGAGGATTAGAAGATTTCTCTTGAAAATCTATTAACCCAGTAGAGGCAGGAGTGGGATATATACCCTGAGCTATTTTACTCTTTTTTAAGTTCATAATTAGGATGGTTTTCAGGCTTCTGGCTCAGTAGTGTGTCATTATCCTCTAGGACAGCAACCTTAGTTTATAACATGGCCAATTTCCATCTGGATCCTGGAGTCCAAGACCACAGGCACCCTTTTACTCAAGATTTTTCCCACAATCCTTTCCTGAGCATCTGCTTTGGGCAAGACTCTTACAGCACAAGCCTCTTCCTTCTATAACACAGTAACTATTGGGGGAGGGGGATACCCGTCTTTCCACAGACTAATTCTGAAACCTCCTGTTGGAGGGGAAAAAGCAATGTTTACATAAGTGGCATGCCCCCAGGAACTGCTGATTTAAGCAGGGTGGACATCCAAACCAAAACTAACCCATCTAGTGGTCAACTGGTGCCTAATTATTCTCTCTTCTACAAGAATTAAAATTGACAGGGGCTGGCCGGGCACGGTGGCTCATGCCTGTAATACCAGCACTTTGGGAGGCCAAGGCAAGTGGATCACTTGAGGCCAGGAGTTTGAGACCAGCCTGGGCAACATGGAGAAACACTGTCTCCACTAAAAATATAAAAATTAGACAGGTGTGGTAGTGCATGCTGGTAATCTCAGCTAATTAGGAGGCTAAGACATGAGAATCACTTGAACCCAGGAGGCAGAAGTTGCAGTGAGCCAAGATCACACCACTGAGGGGACTCTGTCTCAAAAAAAAAAAAAAAAAAAAAAAAAAAGAATCAACAGGGGCTGTATTTAGCTGGACCTATGGAAGACACATTGATCTGGGTGTGGCCCAAATATAGCTCCCATGGGTCTTAGTTGTCCTCAGTGCCTACATTATGAAGTCACCTGTTAGTTTGTGAGCTTAAGTGACAGCCTGTTCCTATCAAAGAAGTTCTGAATAAAACTAATAAGCCTTATGACTGGTTTTTAGCCTACACTACGTCTGGGACTAAAAGACTCACAGATTGCCATCTTCTATATGTAGCAAGAGTTCCATCTTAGGCCTAAGCCCTGTTCAGCTAAACACTGAGATATGTGTGGTGGGGCCAATCTACTGTGTATCTATTTCTATAAGAAGCCTCATTGCCTCCTGGGAAAGAATTCATCCTAAAGAAAGAATTAAGGCATAAAATTCTGGTTCAAAAACAATGCTCAGTAGAGAGCAGATGCTGAACATTTCAGTGCGATAGTAAAGCATCTGTTGCAAAGCCCATTCTGAATCTTCTGAAGAGGGGATTGAAATAAAAGGCTTGTTTTCAAAAACTAAACAAAACAAAAAACCTCTTTGATTTCTAGGTACACGAGCAGCACTATTCTGTATCCTAGTAACTGAGGAATTCCCACAATGGGGAGAAAGACTCTGCCCCGTTCTTCAGCATGAAACCCAGTGCAGCTTAGGAGTGTCTGGGCCACTTAGGAGCAGCAGTTACAGCCCTCCAGATGGAGATCTGTGGCCTCAGCCTAGGAGCTGGTGCCCGGTGCCCACATGGGCATGCATCCCTAGCTCAAGGGGCATCAGTAGCCCAATCACAGGCATGGGGGAAACAGAAAACACAAAGTAGCTGAAAGCACCTCATCCATAAATGTACATGAGACATCCCCAGAATGGCTCAGAAATAGGAGATGAGTTGGAAAAAAAGAGCTTCAAAAAAGTTTTGAAAATTCTCTCTTAGGTGGTGGGTGCTTGAGGTAGAAGGATACTGTTCTTATTGCTATTGTGGCAATCCTTCCTCTTTCTCACTGTTTCAAAAGAAAAATTCTAGGTTAGGGGGGACCACAAAGCAAAGGTTATATGTGGAAATGAAAATTTCCTTTTAATTGTGCCTTTATCTTTGAGGAGTATTTATTGTAGTTCTTGTTGAACAAGGCCACCCAAACTCTTCATCATATTGCAAACTTTCCCACTTTCTCCACCCACCACGCTTTCTCTTTGAGGACTGAAGTTTGCTGATGTATTTTCTTCATATTCAAAAAAATTTATTTTCATAATGGACAATGGTGATGACATATCTAATCAAAGCCCCCATAAAATTGGGGTTTCATTAGAATTCTCAAGGGCTCTACCTCCTGAAGGGAGAAAAGTGTCTAACACAGGACAGCAGCCTGGCAGAGAAAAACTTTGATTAGATTCAACACTTACATCTAAAGTAAATGATAAACTCAAGAGCATTTTCAGCACCTTCACTATGGATCTTTGCTATGACTGTGGCTCAGCAAAGCACTGAGGCCTCAGCTTTCAGCAGGTGGGGTCTTCCTTACTATGCTAAGCACATGTGGGAGCCAATGTGAAATCTGAATAATACTTTGAAGGAATGTAGTTCAGTCTAGGAAGACGAAAGCACTTCACAGATAGCATTATCTCTTTAATTCACATACATTCTCTATGCAAGCAGTAGATAGGAAGTGGGTATTTATTCCTGGATTCTGACTCCATTAGTGTTGAATGACTTGCATATTTATGGGAACAGAAGAACCCCTGAAATTAACACAGTGAAAGGAGAAATGGATGGGAGTGAGGTTAGCCACCATCGAGGTGATGTGGTGGCCAGTGGATGACTCTGTTTTCCTGCCCCAGGGCAATGGCACTGAGCTGGGAGGGCATGGGCTCATTGATGAAAAGCAAATTGTCTAGCTTGAAAGAAACTCTGGGTGTGTATGGAGAAGGAGTGCAACAGGGGGGATGGAAGGGATGAAAGGAACACAGTAGGGAGAAAATGCGGGCAAAGACGGCAGAGAGGAGGCGGAATAGAAAGAGCTTTGAACACCATATAAGCAAAGAGTTTGAACTTAATTTAGTAAACCATCAGAAGTTGTTGAAGGTTTTAGAATAAGGGGTTGACATGTCAGAACTAACTTGGGAGAACTAACCTGGAAATAGTAAATAAAATGTTTGAAAAGGGAGAGAGACCAAAATAGCAAGATAGGCCCAGCCAAGAACCAGGCTTTGACCTTGAAATGTTGGCTCCCGAGCACTGATGAACCAGCCTCCCCCAAGCACCTCAAGAGCCGCTGAAGGTATGAGCCTTCGGTGCTAGAGGCTCGAGGAAGGCCAGGGGTGGGGAAAGCGCCAGGACCAAGTCTATGGGCTTTATGGCCTCTACCACATTTTCCTCTCAGGTTGAGCTGCCTTAAGTGGTGACATCTGATCCTTAAATCTCTGAACATTTGGCTACCGTCTAGACAACCAATCCCATGAAGTCCTATAGCCTAATTGACCTGCCGGCTCTGTCCTACCCTCAAATTTCGTGACATTATTTTTCCTTGTCCCCTGCTTACCAGTTAATTAAGAGTCAATTTCCTATTATAGACACTACAGTCCCAATTACAATGCTTACTTTAGGAAATATTCATGAAGTATGCCATGGACCAGGCACTGTGCCACAGACATTGGCTAAACCACATGGAATTCCCTGCACTTGCTGACCCAAGGCCTTGTGAATTCACTATAAAGCACAAGTCTTCAGATGAAAGCTGTTCGACATTCTTATCACTAAAAAGCCTCCTTTCAGCAAACCTAAACAAACTGCACTCTTCATGGGCTTGCCTTTATGTTTTCCTTTGCTTTGCATTTCACAGGGAGGTGTCCTGTGCACTACAGGATATTTACCAGCATTCTTGGGTTCTACCCATCTATGGTAGTAGCACATTCCCTGCCCCAGTTGTGACAAACAAAAATGTCTCCAGACATTGCTAAATGTCCCCCTGGGGACAAAATTGTGTAGAGCTGAGAACCACCATTTTAGAGGAACCACGTACGTTTATATCTATAGATATAGGCTGCGTGGGCTCCCAGCCATCTGGGCAAGGCAGGCAGCATGGAACTCTACACACCACAGAAGATGCTGCTCCCCAGACCCTGGAAAATGAGGATCTGGGCAAGGAACAAGATCATCAGAGGAAGGGCAGCACCTTTACTCTCTAGCCCAAATCAGGAATGGAAAAAATTGGGGAGAGGTGCCTTGATTAGTCAGTGGTCATCCTCCCTTTCCTCCTGGCTTGATTGCAACACCCAGAGCTGTAATTGCTCTCATGGTTGCTCTCTGTGGGTGACCGTCTTCATTGGGAAGGAGGCCCTGACTTCCACCATCCACCCATGAGGGCAGGGAGGTGTGGAAGGGGAGGGGGTCAACCTCAGGACACTTTTCCTGCACTGGAGATTTTGTTCCACCCGCAGGAATGCCAAAGGTTTCCAGCCACTTGGCTCCAAGGCAGAGGTGAAGTGGTAGGAATGAGGTGAGGATATCCACAAAAATAACTGCAATTTACATCTGCATTTTAAGGTGTGCATGTTGAATTTAAAAGAGAAGAAATGTTAATGATGTTTTGGTTCCTCGAAGCCTCATAAAAGTATCAAGGTCCGTGATCTGTCCTCACCTTTACAGACTGAAAAAAATACATTTGTCAGTGCACCTAAAGTGAATGCACATCACATGGACCAACTTAAACTAATTAAACTCACCAGAGACAGATGAGTGAGCCTAGTCAGAATATTTACTTCTATTCACATGAAGTGAAGAATATGCCTCTCAGGCTTGGAAATATTTGTATCTGCTCTCTAGGCTACCCCTTTCTTCATATCAAAGTTCTAAGGTTCTTCTTTTTTTTTTTTTTTTTTTTTTTTTGAGATGGAGTCTCGCTCTGTCATCCAGGCTCTGCAGTGGCACAATCTCCGCTCACTGCAAGCTCCACCTCCCAGGTTCATGCCATTCTTCTGCCTCAGCCTCCCAAGTAGCTGGGACCACAGGCGCCCGCCACCATGCCCAGCTAATTTTTTGTATTTTTAGTACAGAGGAGTTTCACCACATTAGCCAGGATGGTCTCGATCTCCTGACCTCGTGATCTGCCTGCCTCGGCCTCCCAAAGTGCTGGGATTACAGGCGTGAGCCACTGCACCTGGCCCAAAGTTTCCAAGGTTCTTTAAATACACAAATTCTTTCAACAAATTTATTTAACAAATTTTTATTGAGTGCTTGCTATGTGCCAGGTTCTGTGCTAGCAAACAAGATAGGAATGGTTTCTGTTCTCTTGGAAGTTTCAACCTAATTATATTAGTAACGATAAGCTTCCCTGCTGGCTAGTAAAGCAGAGAAAAGAATATGAAATGGATTTAAGGAATGTATTCAGGGCTCAGAAAATCCGATAAGCTATTTTAAACCCACAACAGAAGAGAGACCTGGTATCTCATTGTACAGTGATGCTTAAGCTAATTAATTCCAGCATCAACACTTACTTGCTTCAGAATAAAGGCAAATTATCATGCCTCCATAAATGGTGCTTCTTCGTTTGTAAATTGAGGTAGAAACATATTTTTCTGTCCTCTGTAGCACAAGGTTGTTGTAAGGAAAACACACATGAAAGTCCTTTGTGCAAATGGAGGGGCTGGTGGTGAGTGGTGGTGGTCAGAGTAGCTGCCTGTGTTCTGTTTAATTCCATTGAATACGTAGGTTTAGGTGACTACTCTGTGTCCAGTCCGAGCTTCAGAGAAGGAAATGGAGCTAGTGTAAACATTTCCAGTACACATGGATTTTTGTGAGTCTGCTGATGGAAACAGTAGTAATGACTTATCACAACACTCTAAGGGATCATTTTTTCAAGAAGGGTACTTTGAGAACCTTGGTGTGCCAGGTACAATGTGTCTGTTTATAGAATTAAAAGAGAAACACTGGGAATCATTTCTGTGAATCCAATAACAAGCCTGCCTCCTGCTACCTGGTTCCTGTAGATTAGTTGGTTATGGCTGATAAGTTGCTAAGTATGTGCAAAGTTCTGTAACATTATCCATTTGTCCTTCACTAAGAATAAGGGGAAGAAAAAAGGAGTGAGGAGAGCCTATCAGATTGCTCATCCACTAAAATAGCAGAGTAAAATTTTAAAACAAACAAAAATAAAACCCTTTCTCCTCTCAAATCCCATTTCTAAACCATTCCAGAGGGCTATTATTAAACTTCAGAGAGTCTGAAATATTATCCTATATTAAATTTCAAAGATCCATTAAGTGCCATTTTGCTGCAGTGAAAGGCAAGAACTAATTCAAGAAGGAAAAAAAAATCTTGGAAGAGAAATTATTTTTAAAGGTCAGTTTTTCTTAAGAAACAGCTGAAAACCCCTCCATAGGGGCTAGGCTTTCAGCAAGTTCACTTTCTTCTGAATGTTCAGAGCCAGGGAAGACATCCTCATGTATGGCAGGACATGGTTAAGTCACGATGATTTGAAGAAGTGTCACACTCTGTATTCTCGTAAACTACCATCTCACTTCTGTCTCATGTCTAAGCATCATGTTCTCATTGTAGCTTTACAACAAGCTCCTGTCAAGTAGGTCACTGGGAAAGGAAAGACATGAGACATAAAGAAGGGCTATAGGATGTGTATTATTTACTGTATTGCAGTGGTCCCCAACTGGGGGCAACTTTGCTCCCCAGGGGACATTTACTAATGTCTGGAGTCATTTTTCATTTTCACAACTTGCGGAGAGAGAGTGCTATTGGCATCTAGTCAGTAGAGGCCAGGTATGCTGCTAAACACCCTACAATGCCGAAGGCAGACCCCCCCAAAACCAAGAATTCTCTAGCCCAAAATGTACACGGTGCTAAGACTAAGAAACCCTGCTATAGTGCTATTCTGTATTTTTTTCACCCTAAGTTCTGCTTTCTTGATAATGAACTAATATGTTGCTGGTTGCATGATCTGTTGAACACAAGGTAGCCGTGTAAAACCCTCTCAATTAACAGACAATCCTAATTAATTTGTTATATTTTTCCCCCTCATTCATTCTTTATTCATCTTGGGTGGAAGCCCAAGTAGCAGCATATGGATGTCTTACAGCCACCAGCTCACATAAAGAAGGGTAAGCATGTTGCTGTAGTCACGCCGTCTGGGCTGCAATCCAATCAAGTTTCAGTATTTTGCATGGCATTCTCACTGCCTCACTTTGCCAGGCATCGTGGAGTTGAAAAACAAGTCCCAACAGAATTTGCTCAAATATATCTCATCATGTGAAAGGAATCACAGAGAACTGGATGATGTAATATTGACTGCCTGTTAGTAAAGAGAATAAGCATGTCCGCCAAAGAACTAAGCCCAAGAGCCAGAGATGCAGAGGAAATGATGACAGGGTTGAAATGGTAAATGAAGATGTCAAGTCATATGATGTGTGGATCCAGGCGCTGTGGCAGCACCTGGAACCTTTATAATCACCTCTTCCAGAATGGTACAGATTTTCTCTCACAAAATTTACGTCTATATATCACACTCTTCTGTTTGATCATCTTTATTTTTGTATGTCTACATGCTACCATCAAGCAACATAGTTTGAGTCAGAACAAAGGCTGCTGCCTTCCTTCAGTTAACTGAGCAGGTTTTATTTCTCTGCCCTGAATCCTATGTAGTCAAATAAATACTTTCATCACAGAATGTGTGTTGATGAAGAAAGGGATCTATACCAATGCTCAGTAGATTCTGTGCTGTTTGATTCAGTGTATTTTATACACAGACATTTTTAAACTGCTTTACCTCTGAGAAGTACTGTTTAGAGGCGATTTTCACGTGTACAAGTCTCTTTCCTCTTCAGCACATTTTTGCTGCATGGTTTGTTTCCATCCAATCCCTTGATGTTTTCAGGCAAAAGAGAAGGGCAGGGAGGGAATGAAGCTGAGCTGCTGCATCTCAGAGTTTATTTACAGCTGAGTAAGTAACTGAGCTCTACGAGCCAGACGCCAATGCAGGAGCGAGCGTTGGAAGATCAGCCTACTTTGTTCTTCCCTGCACTGACTCTGCTCAGAGCCAAATTGTCATCATTAAAACACCTAGTATTTATGGAGTGACTTAGAGCTTAACACTTTTCCCATACTGATTCTCTCTGTAACTCAATGAGAAAGCAAGTATTATTCTCAGAGCTGGTTGGAAGCCTGTGGGTGTAGTTTACCACAACCCATTACACCTATTGAGTTCGTTGCTTGTTAACACTGTCAAGCTTTTTCATAGAGGCAGAACATCATATTTTCTTAAATATTGCCTCTCTTTTCACCCTGGAGTTCCAGCATTCTCCCGTGGTAACTGTATTCCAAATATGCCATGCTTAAAAACTCCAGGGTATATGAGGAAAACAGAAGAAAAAAACCTTTTCTGCAAAATTTGACCTGGAGGACCTGGAATTTAAACTCACCTCCTAGATCTCTCTTCTTTTACCTCTTACACTCTGCTTTATCTTCACCCTCTGGTCCTGGCCTGATGATGGAGCCTCTGGCACGTCCTGACAGGCCTTCTCAGTGCTGAGAGCCATCGGCATGAGGTCAGTGCTGGTGGCATGCCGAGCTCTCTGTCTAGCCGTGACTTGCACTGAGGCAGTCACATTTTTAGTCCTTTTTTTCCCCAAGATCATATCTCCAGCTCAACTGCAGCATGATAAATACCCAGTGTAAACATTTTAGTCACCCCAGAGAGTCACCTCCCTCCTTCTGTCATCATTAGTTAATCACCAGGTATCAATCAGCCACTTTTGTTTACAGTAAAGCAGGTTTCAAGGCATGTTGAGAGCTTGAGAGAGAGAGAAACTCAGCTCATATCCTAAAGGAAGAGGCTTCAATCAAAAGTTGGATGAAGGGCTGGGCACAGTGGTTCATGCCTATAATCCTAGCACTTTGGGAGGTCAAGGTGGGAGGACTGCTTAAGGCCAGGGGTTCAAGTTTACAGTAAGCTACAATCACGCCACTGCATCCCAGCCTGGCTGACAGAATGAGACTTGTCTCTGAAAACAACAAATTGGATGAAGAGAAACATCGAAGTATGCACTGAATGTGTCCTGTACTCCAGGACCTGGGTTGGGTATTTTATGTGTTCAGGGTTATTCAGTTCAGGGCAGCCATGTGAAAGCTTATGTTATCCTTAATTTCAAGAGAAGGTGACAGACTTGTCCAATATCACCGAGCAATAAATGGCCTGCTCAGGACCAAGCCAAGGTCTTCTGTTTCTATCCCTTCATGCTGCTTCTCAAAATTAGTGCACTCTAGATGGGACCCAAACCCCCAAATCCCAGGAAAATACAGCAAAAACAGCACCTTTGAGCCCTGGGTTGTTTTTACACACACATATCTTGACAGGATGACTGTCCATTCCTACTTCTGAAGACAAGAAATCTCAACTTCTTGTGTCATGCCAAAGGACAACATGTTAATTCTGGGCTACCCAATGGGCAAGTAGTAAACTTTCTTGCCTAGAGAGAAAAGCACTGGTCCGAAAGTTAAGAGATGTCCCAGGTTTGCCCTAATTAGATCCCAGCAATTCACCACATCTTTGTGATATTGGTTTCCTCATTGACCAAACTGAAATGAACTCAATAAATAGTTTTTTAGTGTCTCCTGTGTGCCAGGCACTGTTCTAGATGCTGGGAACCTAGCAGTGAACTAGACAAAGTCCCTCCCTTCATTGACCTTTCATTCTACAGGGGAACAGAGGCCATGGACCAATATATAAAGGCAATGATTCCGGAGAATGGTAAGGCCTTTGAAGACGATAAACAAGGTAAGATAATAGAGAAGCATGTGTTGGGGAAGGGGTAGATGGGGGTAGTGTTTCTTTAAAGTGGCCAGAGAAGGTTTCTTTGAGTAGGAGGAATTTCAGTTGATAGCTGTATGGTGGGGAGACAGTCATTTAAAGACCCAGGGCAAGAGTGTTCCACAGAGGGAACAACCAATGCAAAGGTCCTGGGGTAGGAACTACAGTGATGTGTTCAAGAAACAGAAAGGTCAGTGTGGATAGAACCTAGGAAGCAGAGAGGGCACACCGCAGTGTGGTATAAGATGGTAGGGGAACTTGTGTGCCACCGTTAGGAATAATACTTGCCTTCCTGGCCTGACAGCATTATGGTAAGGCTCATATTTGATACAACTTTAGATAGGAAAGTCCTTAAGGCAGTTACAGCCTAACCAAAGATTACGTGCTGCAGAAATAGGTGGTGTACGTTTGGTATATGTTTCCTGAGTGTGTAATATGTGTTATATGTTGCCAAATTCTTTACTAGCGCTGCTCATGTGCAATCTTTATTAAATCACTCTTAGCCTTCGGATTGCTTTGAGGAGTTGGGATTGTTCCATCTGGATGAAGCCAGGGATGTTTGGCCCCTTCTCTTCCTTCTAATACTGTTTTCTGAATATGGAGGGCAGAGCAGGAACTGTAGGCTCAGGGAAGGGAAGTTACTCTCAGTCTCTACATCCATTGTAAGCAAGTAGCAGGGCAAAAGCTGCACTGCTTGCTTTAGGCAAGAAACAAACACATACTCCTGTTTTATCTTATTTATGGATTTTTTTAACAAGATACTTGTAGCTGGTAATTTGTAGAAATAAAAACCTCCTGAGAGGAGATTACTTCTCATATCCTGTCTTCTTATGAAGTTAAAATGCATATGGAGACAAGAAAACAGGCAGGTTGCCCTGTGTACCCATGAAGGAACACAAAACAGAACCCGGGCTGCTGGGAATAGCAAGATTCATTAAAAATGTAAAATGAATGCAATGATTGCATGTGGTTGTCTTTGGGGGCATTTTGCTTTAGACCTCATATGTGTTGGAAAACACTACTACAAATGCCATAATTATTTTAAGATATAAAATTATTTAAATTGGCTAATGAATGCAGCCCCTGACACCAGTCTGCATAAATCTGGATGTATTTGTGTGTTCTTGCAGAGTGGATGGGGTTTAGAAGCAGCTTTATTCATTAGCAGCATTCTCTTCACTTTCTTCTCCTCCTTAGCCCATTCAAAGACAGAATGTCCTAAACTGCATGACCATCTAGAGGCAAAATACACCTTTACATACATTAGCTCAATTAATTATCATAACTGATATATGTTGCTATTTTCTGTATTTTACCCACAAGAAAGCTAAACTCAGAGAGGTTAAGTGTCTTGCCTACAATCACACAGCCAGAAATGGCATATTTACTTGAACCCAGGTTTTCTGTCATCAAATCCTCCCTTCACTATTTTATGGCAATGGAAGAGTACCAGTTAGTAGGTTGATCTAAAGTGATGAGTCATGTTAGGAGGGAGAAATTTTTTTTCATTTGGGTGTCCAGTAGTTTCCAGGAATAAAAGAGAATCTGTGTGGAAGAGAAGTTTTGTATATCAAAGCCTTTGCTTATTCATCAATGTGTCAGATTGTGTGGTTTACTTGTTTGTTTGTTTGTTTGTTTGTTTGTTTGTTTTGCCATGGGCATTCTTTCTTCCTTCTTCAGCCAAACTGAGCTTGCCATGATTTTCGAGCTGATATCTGGCCATCATCTCCTTCAAAGGGCAGAAAGTCTTGCAGAGGTCGTGGAATTCTGTAGCAGCTGTCTTCACTCAGACCCTTTCAGTTTGAAGCTTCCTGAATGAGATGCTATCTCTGCCATCTCTTTGTTTTCTCTCTAGGAATCTTTGTATTATTTCCATTTCTGTTTTCTAGCAGAGGGTAGAGATTACATCTATTCAAGACAGTGCCAAAAAAACATATTTTTCTCCATTTCATGATTATAAACATTATCAATTGACATTTATTAAATACCCACTGATGCATGATACCAAACAGACTATGGATTCTGTTCTCTCCCAAGGATTATGGCTCTGACATTGATCTGGGTTAGAAGGATGTAAATGCTGTAAACCAAGGAGGAAGTCAAGATAACATGAATGCTGGGACCAGCATGAAGTTACAGCTCCAACTTATGGGCAAGGTCCCCCTGAGAGGAACTTGGCAGCCAAATATGGTATGGCTAGCTCTAATCTATCTGTTGCCACCCAGCAGAATTCCAGAAGACTTCATCCTCTTTTTCATTTGGGATCAGTTTGAGGAAAGCTAGATTAATCCCATTAGTTGTTACACAGAACAGGGACTGGAAGAGATCAGAAAATTAAGTGATGCCCAGTTTCATACTAGAGGGGGCATCACAGCTTCTCTATCCCAATGAGCAGGGATCTCTGTCATTCTTGGTTGTTTCTCTAGCACTGCCTCTTTGAGGAGAGAAGATGTGATATTCATCACCTCCCCAGGAGGCTTGGGCAAGATGTTAGGCAGGACAGAAGGATGGGAAAGAGACCCAGACGTCCACAGAAGAATGAGCCTCCCTGATTCACGCAACTTGTGCAGGCAGATCAACCCCTGTACAATACCCATTTGTAGGATTGTAGGTACTGGATTCTCTCTCTCGCTCTCTTTTTTTTTTTTTTTTTTTTTTGAGGCAGAGTTTTGCTCTTGTTGCCCAGGCTAGAGTGCAGTTGCATGACCTCAGCTCACTGCAACCTCTGCCTCCCTGGTTCAAGCAATTCTCCTGCCTCAGCCTCCAGAGTAGCTGGGATTACAGGCGCACACCATCACGCCAGGCTAATTTTTTGTATCTTTAGTAGAGACAGGGTTTCACCATGTTGGCCAGGCTGGTCTCAAACTCCTGACCTCAGGTGATCCACCCACCTCAGCCTCCCGAAGTGCTGGGATTACAGGTGTGAGCTGCCATGTCCGGCCTTGGATTCTTAGTAGTTATATTTCTCCCTCTTCATTTGAAAATCATTCTGTTTTCTATTTCACCTGGGATTTATTTTTTAACCCCCAAGTTACATCTCATCTTCTTCCTAACACAACTGAAAACAACTGAATTTAGTTGGAGAATATGATCATGAATCTGGTGAATTTAAAGAGTACCAGAGGTATCATTGCCCATATTTCCAAATACTAAAACACCTGGTTTTAAAGGGAAACTAGACAGCTCAATTCAGTTCAATAAATATACAATAAGTCTGTATTATGTCCTGAGTAGTAAATACCTATTTTATTCTTACTGTTTTCTGAGCACCGTGCTAGGCTAACGAAGATGAGTACCTTAAGTCCCTTGAGGAACTCTCACTCCAGTGGGAGATTATACTTTGTATATAATAGACTTGGTTATGTAATTAATGAAGCAGAGCACCAGGAGGGAGAAGCTCTAACCCGGTCTTTGGGCCTGGGGAGGCTTCCTAAAGCTGAGCTGGGTCCTACAAAGCAAGTAGGAGAGTGTCCGTGAATAAAGACAAAAAGGGGACTGTGGGCACAGAGAATAGCCTGAACAAAAGCAAGACGTGGGAGACAAGATGGGATGTGACAAGACAGTAATGCACAAAGTTGAGTGCCACTAAAGCATGGAGTACATGGCAGGGGATGGGGCCCTTGTAAACCAAGCTGACCAGCTTGGATTTTATGCTATAGGTGATAAAGAGCCCCTGTAGTGTTTCTCTAAGAGAGTGAAGTAGGGAGGATGAACTTAAGAGGGGCAAAACTGAAGACAAGTTGGTGTGGAGTGCCTCTCACTGAAGGTACATATTAGAATCTTCTGTGGAATACTTTAAACTAGAGATTTCCTCAACTCATCCCAGATTTTTAAAAACATGTATTTTTGACCCACCACCGGAATTCTAAAATATTCCCTCAGCTGAGAACCACTCAGTTGGGAGATTATTACATTGTAATAGTCCAGTTAAAGGTGATGGGGGCCAGGACTATGAGAACGGGAAAGAGGATGAAAAGACATATTTGAGAACTATTTAGGAAGCAAAATCAGTGGAACCTATTTATTTACTCACTCACTCATTCAATAAGTATTAGGCCAAG
This sequence comes from Hylobates moloch, assembly GCF_009828535.3. NCBI lineage: Eukaryota > Metazoa > Chordata > Mammalia > Primates > Hylobatidae > Hylobates > Hylobates moloch. The sequence continues at coordinate 105,641,563 of NW_026652277.1, read as the reverse complement.
TACTGTGCTGGGTGGCAGGAACTCAATGATGAAAAGAACTCAGTCCGTGCTATTAATGATTGCACAGTCTAGAGCAGAATTTCTCCAACACAACGCCAATCTTTTTAGCAACAGGAAAAATAAGGGGAAAAATACTCCTGAGACATTCTGGCCATGAACCATCTCTGAGATGATTTGCAGGTTGGGGAGTCCAGGGAACCTCCAAAATTTGGTATAGGCACCAGGCAAATCACTAACAACTTCTCCTTGGAGAAACACCTTTTAATCCCAGGCCTCAAAGAACTGCCACAGACATTTTTTCAAGAACAATGAGCTAGACACAATTAAAATAATAAAGCAAAAAGAAATATAAAGAAAATATATTTACTTTATTACTCAGGACATGATACAGACTAATTGTATATTTATTGAACTGAATTTAACTGTCTAGGTTTGCTCTTTAAAATAAAAAGTTTTAGTATTGGCCGGGCGCGGTGGCTCACGCCTGTAATCCCAGCACTTTGGGAGGCCGAGGCGGGCGGATCACGAGGTCAGGAGATCGAGACCATCCTGGCTAACACGGTGAAACCCCGTCTCCACTAAAAATACAAAAAATTAGCCAGGTGAGGTGGCAGGCGCCTGTAGTCCCAGCTACAAGGGAGGCTGAGGCAGGAGAATGGCGTGAACCCGGGAGATGGAGCTTGCAATGAGCTGAGATCACGCCACTGCACTCCAGCCTGGGTAAAAGAGCGAGACTCCGTCTCAAAAAAAAAAAAAAAAAAGTTTTAGTATTTGGAAATATGGGCAATGATACCTCTTGTGCTGTTTACATTTGCAAGATTTGTGCTCATATTCTCTAAAAAAAAAAGCAGACTGCAGAAACCAACCTGTAAAGACTAAAGATATTAGACATATCACATTGTTTAAATATTCAGTCTCTCACAGCTTTGGAATTTATGTTTAATACTTTTTAAAAATGCTATATCATCGGGGACAGGAAATTGTAAATAATAATAATAATGACCTGCCAGATTTATAAGGGTTCATTTAAAATAAAAAATGCAATAACCAATATGAAAAACTCAGTGGACAATGTTAACAGCGGAATAAAGACAGAAGAGACAATTTATGAACTGGAAGATAAGAAATTGTCTACAAGAGGGAGCAAACTTTTTCTGTAAAGGATCAGATAGTGAGTATTTCAGGCTTGTAGGCCCTATGGTCTTTGTTGTATCCACTAAACTCTGTCATTAGAATGTGAAAGCAGCCCCCACACAAGACATAAACAAAGCAATGTGGCTGTGTTTCAGTGGAACTCTTATTTACAAAAGCAGGCAGTGGGATAGACTTGGCCCAGAGGCAGTAGCTTGCCAACCTCTGGTCTAAAATGAAGCACAGAAAAGAGAAACATGCAAAACGAGGAACAAATATTAAGAAACAAGAAAGATAGAAGAAGAAGGTGTGACATATGTTTAATCAGAGTTCCTCAAAGAAAGTGGAGAGAGAGGCAGAAGCAATATCTAAAGATACGACTGACAATTTCCCAGAATTGATGAGAGATACTGATTTGCTAATGACAAAGCTCCACAATTTCCATGTAGAATAAATGAAAACAAACACACCTCACGCCTGTAATCCCAGAACTTTGGGAGGCCGAGGAGGGCAGATCACGAGGTCAGGTGATCAAGACCATCCTGGCTAACACGGTGAAACCCTGTCTCTACTAAAAATACAAAAAATTAGCCGGGCGTGGTGGCAGGCACCTGTAGTCCCAGCTATTCAGGAGGCTGAGGCAGGAGAATGCCGTGAACCTGGGAGGCAGAGCTTGCAGTGAGCAGAGATCGTGCCACTGCACTCCAGCCTGGGCGACAGAGTGAGACTCCGTCTCAAAAAAAAGAAAAAAAAAAGAAAAGAAACACACCTAGATACCCATCATGAAACTGAAAATCGTAAAAAAAAAAAAAGAAATCTAAAATGCAAGCAACAAAAGAATGATGCATACACATAGCACAAACTCTAGGGGTTCCCAATTAAATAGACTAGAGGGGCCCCCTGGGGTTGTATAAAATGGACGCCCTGGTTAAGCCAATAGCTGAACAATACATCATGCCAGAAAGTAGTGGGATAAGAAAACCTGTTTTGAGGTATGAGAGTAGCAGGGAGAGTCGCTATATAGGTGACTGGGGGCAGACGCAGGATTTGGAGGCCATGAGGCCTGTATAGTTTGGGAGACCTTTTATGAAAAAAAAAAAAAAAAGAGAAAATTAAGTACAAGGCCTTGAAGGAGACCTGTTCAAGTGAGAGACCCTAAAATTTGAGCTTTATTAGCTTCATGGTAAATCTTCCTCTGACTTACAATGCACTCCTCCCCTCCTGCCTCCAGCATCCCTCTTCCCCAACACAGGCAGGAGAGTGCCATGCCGGTCCTGGAATGGCCTTGGAGAGTGCCCGCAGTGCTCCTGTTGTCTCACCCTTTGACAGGTTTTGGCTGTGTCCCCACCCAAATCTCAACTTGAATTGTATCTCCCACAATTCCCACATGTTGTGGGAGGGACCCAGGTAGAGGTAATTGAATCATGGAGGCCTGTCTTTCCTGTGCTATTCTCCTGACAGTGAGTAAGTCTCACGAGATCTGATGGGTTTAGATCTGATGGGTTTATCGGAGGTTTCCGCTTTTGCTTCCTCCTCATTTTTCTCTTGCCACGCCCATGTAAGAAGTGCATTTCACCTCGCGCCATGATTCTGAGGCCTCCCCAGCCATGTGGAACTGTAAGTCCAATTAAACCTCTTTTTGTTCCCTGTCTCGGGTATGTCTTTATTAGCAGTGTGAAAACAGACTAATACACCCTTGTTCAGAGATCTTCTAAGTCAGCCCAGAGGGACCCTTGATCCTACATCTCCATCATATTCCAGAGGCCTATTAACCAGTGGGGTTCATAAGTTTTCAACAAACGTATAGAGTGTTAGTAGACAGCCACACATATCCTTACATTAGGTCTGCCCACACTATGTACCTCATGTGATCTATTCTGTGACACTTTCCATATAAAAAGACAGTAGCTGGAGTTCCAGGCCTCCTTCCCCATTCTCACTGCCTTCTGCCTCATCCAGGCCCTCTTCACTTCATCCATCTGGTGAGACACCCAGATTTGCCTCACCACCCTCATTCTAGGTTAGACACTGCCACCAAAACTGCTTCTGTAAACCTATTCCCTTCACCAGTTTTTCTCAACCACCAGCGGAGGAATATGATCAGAGTAGAAAGCAATAAATCTCAGCACCTGCAAATTTCTCCCTCAGGCTCAAAAGATGGGACAATACCTGGGGCATCTCCTCCGTTTCTCCACAGCCTCCAGCTCCCCCGTTGCCAAACACGGCACTGGGATCCCGGGAGAACATGCATGCTTCCCAGAGAACCCACACCTGCTCGTGCAGTCACTGCAGCTGTCTCCAAGCAAGCCATACTTTGGTGTAGGTCCCCAGCAGGAACTGCAAGGAGTTGCAACTCTGCCTCCAGGAAGGCCGGGAGGCCTATCCTATGCGCTCTAGTTCAGAATCGCCTCCTGGATGCACCCTGGTCACTCATTTCCAGGCGGAAACCTGCCTTTTGCAGCCCTTTATTCTCTCCCGCACCCACATTTTTACTGCCCCCAGTTTCTCTCCTCTCTACGCACAGCTCTGGGGCGCTGCAGGCTCCAGGTGCCAGGTGGAGCAATTGCCCCGCCTCCTGTTTCGTCCTAAGTCCATTCTCCCAACTCCAGTCCTCTCATCTGAGAATCCAGTGCTTTCCTTTTTCTAGAGAGAGTGAGGACTTCTGCAAGTTCCTTCGGATATCCTGGACACTTGAAAGAACATGTTTCTCTGAATGGTTAATTCTGCACATGAGTTATATAAGATCTTTATTCCAGAACCTGCAAGCAGTTATTTTAAAAAACAAGCTCCTGTGACTGACTTGAGAGGCCCCCCACCTACTTTGAATGCACCCTTCCCTTCCATGCCTACCTCCAGGAACCCCCACCAGTCAAAACTAGCCTCTCACCAACCCCATTTTTCTCTCTCCTCAAGCCCCGATTCCTTTCTAGACTTCCTCAGGTGGTTTCCCTCCCCCAGTCTCCACTTAGCCATACCTTTTCCATCCAATCCAAGGTCTCATTATTTCTCAGAGGTACCCTGACCATTGTAGCCTACCCTGATCTTGCCTTTACTCCTGGAACGTTTGAAGTTGCTATTGTGAATTGTGTTACTTTGCAACTGTGGTTCTCGACCCTGGCTGGGCTTTTTTTTTTTTTTTTAATACACATGCCTGGGCCTCCAACTTTGAAGATCCTTTTTCTGGAAGCTTCTGGAGCTTTGGAAAGCTCCCTGGGTGATTCTGATATGCAGCCAAGGATGAGAAACACTGCTTTAGAAACATGCTATCTTGTGATTTTATGTAATGCCTTTTATGTCTAAGCCTTGTTTCCCCAAATAGACTGTAAATTTATTGAATACAGAAGCCACAGTGGCGGTTCTTCTGTATCCCCCACATCATCTTGCCTACCAGGCATATAGTAGGTGCTCAGTGACAACTTGAATGATGGATTGATTGACTGAGCATGATATTGAATAACAAAGCCCCTGGACGGGAAGGAGGAAACCTTATATCTGTTCCTGACTCCATAACTAGCAAGCCATTATCCTCCCTGGATTTCTGCTTCCTCATTTGTAAAACGAGGGTGATAATTAGGTTTCCAAACTCCTGGGAGCTCAAAGGAAATTGTAGAAGCTCATGAGTTATTTTCAACATTTCAAAAAGTCATTGAAAATTATATATTTCATATCAATTTTCAGATTAGTAATCTATCAAAATATGCATTAATGAATGGCAGTGGGCAGAAATAATATAAAGGAATCTTTAGTAGTGAAAAGGCTTAAAACCGCTTTTAAATTACAGGATTTCATGATTCCATTTGCTTGGTATTTATGATCCAGATCCCCTGGGAGAGGGAGTAAAACAAAGTAAAAACTTTAGAGTTAGGCTAACCTGGGTTCAAGCCCCAACTCCACAAACTGCTAACTGTGGAGTTCCCTTAGGCAAGTTACCTTAGGCAAGTTCTTAACATTTCTAAGCTCATCCCTTCATCTGTGAAATGGGCTTATTGATAGTACCCATTCCATAGAGTTGCTTAAGCATAGCTAAGTTGATACATGGAAAGCCTTTAATGCATTGCCTGGCACATAGCAAGTGTTCAATAAATGTTAGCTATAGTTACTAGGAGTATACTTGGGATGAGAAAGACACTCAGAGCTATGCCGAGGAGAGGAATGATAGTCAAAGTCACAAGAAGGTCAGGCATGGTGGCTCATGCCTGTAATCCTGCACTTTGGGAGGCCACAGCGAGAGGATGATCACCTGGGGCCAGGAGTTTGAAACCAGCTTGGGCAACAAAGCAAGACCCCTGTCTCTACAAAAAATTTAAAAATTAGCTTAGTGTAGTGTTGTGCATTGAGTCATGATTGCACCACTGTACTCCAGTCTGGGCGACAGAGTGAGACTCTGTCTCAAAAAAAAAAAAAAGCCCCAAGAAATATTTCTTCTAAGCTGGGGAAGGGTTATAACAGGCTCACGGTTGGGGAATCGTCCTTTCACTCTAGAAGATGTGATAAACGTGTTCGACAGCAGTTACTGTGGTACAGCCTCCATGATAGAACACGGAACTGTAAGAGAACCACAGCTATTCCCCAAGGCCAGGTTTCTCCACTTCTGTGGACTTCCAGATCACCTGGAGGACTTGGTAAAGTACTAGTTCCCAGGCCCAACTGCCAGATATTCTGACTGAGTCGTTCAGGAAAACTGCATTTCTGCATTTTTAATAAGCCCACAGAAATACAGCTCTAAGGAAATTATTCTAGAAGAAAAATCCAAAGCCCAGTAGAGTGACAGAGGGTAGGCTGATTATGATGGTTACAAAGCTCCAATGCCTGCTGGAGCCAAAGTGTTGGGGTGGAAACCGATGTGTATGTGATCAGGCAGCTCATCTGCAAGAGGTAGCGAGACCAGGCATGGGTAGGGAGAGCCAGGAGGCCAGCTGGGACATGGATATAGCAAAACAGAGGGCACAGGGGACAGAAGGAAGGTTGACATGTGTATGACTGCCTGCTTTGTATGACTGCCTTCAAAGCAGGCCAGCCCTCCACATCCTGGATGCTGGGGTGCCCAGGCACTGGTGCTGAAGCTGTGGGGCTCAGAAGATTCAGGAGGGTAAATCAGTCGGTCACAGCAATTCCCCAGCTTTGGTTTTCTTCCAGGTGGCTTTGTTTACTTCTGGACTGACATTTTTTTCTGTTACTGTCAGCCCAAGTAGAGGCATTTACTGACACAACATTGTCTGATGTTCAGGAAGTTGGGGGTGCTGATGATGACAGTGGGTGGCTCCTGGCCTGGTACCTGCTACAGTAGCATCTGGTATCTAGACCTGAAAAAGGGCAACATGACCCAGCAAGAGGAAGCTGCCATTATCATAAAGACACAGTTAGTTTCCCTGGACTACTTTTCTCTATTTTTCTTTTCTTGTCAATCTGTTGTTAAACTCTCCCCTGATGATTGAATGTCATGATCACAGGCAAGAGAAATATTTGATGGTTTGGTTGATTGTGATATACATGACACAAACCTTGTCTGTCTTTCCAAACTTATTTTTGCAATTACTAACAGTCCAGGTGATACTGAGGGAGAATTCTTAGCCCAGTATTTTGCCCTCACTCCTCACCATTAGGGTTTCTATAGTTCCCATATTCACTTTGACATGTACTTTTATGAGCCATGTTAGGGAAGGAAATGTCTTATATTGAAATACAAAGAGACCATTAGGACTTCTGAACCTATTCTCAACCTCAGTCCTTATCTAAAATGAGATCCAGCTTAAGGATTTTAAAGCTCAACAACAACAAAATCAGGAATAAGTGTTACAAATTCTTCCAGAGTTCATGTTCGTTTAAGGCTGCTAAAATGAAGCTATTCTTCGTTAATGTTCAGATTTAGTCAGATGGACAATGCTCTGGGTTACATAAGTGGTAACAGAAATGTCAAGGAGGGCATTTGGTTGAAAGGACTTTCTTCCTATCTCCTTGTTTCCACCTTTATTATACACACAGCACCCTGTTGCTTGCTCATTTACACAAGGGGAAGAGCTGCTAATCTGCTCTCCAGCCCTGACCTTCATCGGGTAAGGGCACAGCGTTGAACAGTGATAGGCAGCTGCAAGCACCTCGTCTTCTACTCACTGTTGCTGACTGAGGAAGGATCAGCCTGCAAGGGCAGGCCTGTGTCTCCTTGTCTGCTTCTTGCTCTATGAACTCTTGTTCTTGTGTGGGAATCAGGACAGTCAGGACCTTCCCTGTTAGGAAGAAGCTCTTTGGCTCCCCTGTGGCCTTCAGCCTAAGCCATGTGCTAGGTTTCAGATTAACCAGAGACACTTTTCACAAGGCAAGTGGGGTAGTATTGTTGTAATTGGAAGCTTGCTGAGATGTTAATAAATATGGTTAGTATTCTTCACTTGGCTACTGATCTTTGCAGATACAATTTTTTCAGAAGGGAGCATGAGTCTTAGGATTTAGACCCCAATTTCTCTACCTTGACTATTTATTAGAATTCTCCTACACTGGTTGAATATTTACTAAAAATCACTTTGTGGCCCTTAGATCCTGTGCAATTCTGACCTCTGCACTCTGAGTAAAATCCATACTCTGCATTATAAAAAGTCTCAGGTATTTTCTACCACTTTAGCTTTAGGCTGGCAAAGACCGAAGGCAGGGGTGGTCCATTTCCACTTAGAACTTCACCTGTAGCTCGATGCATTATTCCTAAATGATTTGTGGAAATTTGGGTTTTAGTCTGTGATGAGACTGTAAGAACCTAGTTCATTCCAAAGGTTTCATTTAGATGTTCACCATCTTTGCCAACTTAGAAATGAGGTCTACCCCACCACTGGGAAGTTTCCAGAACATGAAGATCTTAGAGGTGATCTTGTCAACATCCCATAAGCACATATTGAAATTGTTACCAAAAATTTGCCCATTTACACAAGAGGAAGAGAACCTATTTTCCCCAAACTAACATTCCATAGTTTTCTTATTACTTAGCCCGAGAGACTCCCACAATCTTTAGAATCAAAATGGTGCTTCCTCCTAGGGTAGATCTCTTGTTTTAGTTCTCTCTCTCTTTTATCTAACAGTTTCTCTCCAGTTGATAGGCCTTCATTTATTTGACAGTCAGTGATTAAGCCATTCTTTGTCTTTCTTTTCTCTAGAAAAGATACAGATTCTGTTCATCCTAAGTATGTACAGGGCATTTAAAAATCACTCTTGTGGGCCGGGCACAGTGGCTCACACCTGTAATCCCAGCACTTTGGGAGGCCAAGGTGGGTGGATCACCTGAAGTCAGGAGTTCAAGACCAGCCTGGCCAACATGGGGAAACCCTGTCTCTACTAAAAATAAAAAAAATTAGCTGGGCATGGTGGTGTACGCCTGTAATCCCAGCTGCTCAGGAGGTGGAGACAGGAGAATCTCTTGAACCCAGGAGGCAGAGGTTGCAGTGAGCCGAGATTGCACCATTGCAGTCCAGCCTGGGCGACAGAGTGAGACTTTGTCAAAAAAAAAAAAAAAAAAAAAAAAGCACTCTTGTGTATCCCTTTTCCCTAAGAGAGCCATATCTAAACTAGTCCAGATCCAAAACAACGCCAACATTTTCTGGGGGTAACTCACCGGGAATAAACACTTCTCAGTGCTAAAAAGTCCTTTCTATTTTCTTGCTCTAGGTAAAGCTCCTTTCCTCTTCTACTCTGGAAACAGGGAGTAACTGAGCATTGTTCTCTGTAAAAATAACCTTTCATATATTATATATATTCTTTTTTCAAAGTAGCTAAATTACCCTCAAAGTATTGCTTTCTATAAAAGCCCCACAGTAGATCCAGCTAAAAGAGGAAGGTTAAATAGAATGTGTGAGCATAGTGATTATTTTAACAATTAGAAATTATTCTGATTTATAAATGCCCTTTCCTTATATATGGTTGCAAATGGTCCGTTTTTCCTTCATCTTCCTGTCCTAGCTTCCCCACCATCAAAACCATCATCCCAAAACCTAACTATTCTGCCTAGAGTATTGGTTATCAAGTTAAATTGTTGCTTTTTCCATATAACTTATCTCTCATCCTCCTACTGACTTCACTAAAGTGGGTTGTTTGTTTTCCTGAAGACTGGGCCTTGTGCACCTTCATGTACTTAAGCCATGCAAAGGGAAGAGAACCTACTCCATATATATTCACTGGTTGGAAACAGAAATGAACAGATGAATGAATCAGAAACACCTGCATACAACCTCTAGATTAGTCAAAAAATGCCTGAATAACACCACTGGATTGTGTTCAACCCGACCAGATAATAACTATTTTAACAGCTACCAATGTTAAGCTCCCCCACCAGGCTTGTTGCTTTACCTATGATATGTCCTTCAGCTTACAACCCTCCTGTGAGGTAAGGGGTTAAGGGAGAGGATTAGCAGAGGTTGAAAGACTATAATGTCCCCATCCTTTAGTGTCACCCTGGTCTTGCCCTCCTCCCTGCCTCCCTGTCTTTAATCATTGAGGTCCTGCAGTCCATGAAGATTTCTGTAGTCCTCGTGGGCAGCATTCAATCTGCCAACACTGAGGAAGTCAGCCAGCTGGCCTTGCACGAAATCCTTCCTCTCCCATCTCTTTGTCCTGGGCCACGGGAGTGCGTAGTCTGGTTCTCATGTGCCACCTGCTGGTCTCCTGAGTCACTGCTTCCAAAGTGCCTGAGTAGTGCCAAGTAGTGGCTGAAGAAAGGGAAGGAGCGACCTTTTCACAGCATATGCACGAAGTGACCCAGATGCCTAGACTGGGGTGTGAATTAGTTCATTCTGATTGCACGTCAGCAGTGGAGACTAGGAACCTGAGGCACTGGGGAAAGAGGTCTCTCCCCAAAGCCATATCTGTGTCTAGGAATTCTTAGTCAAAGCATTCTTTAGCCATGCAATCCGCCAAATATCCAAAAACAAATGTTTAAAACAGAAAACAAAAGTCTCTGTGCTCATATCATAATAAATACATGTACAAGATGAATGAGTCAGATAAAACAAGAAAGGGTTATTCGGGTATTTGGTAAACCTATGGCAGTCTCTCTGGAGTAAAATAAAGAGGAGGGAGGAAGGAAGAGAAGGAAGGAAGGAGAGAAAAATATACACCTTCACCAGAAAAATATTGCTTAATATACATGTAATTATTCCTAAACACTCTCCAGCTGAAAATGTTCAGGATTTTTTTTTTTTTACTTGAACTAGCCTTTTGGAAATTTATACAAAATCATAAAAATCATTGATTACAAGCTTATTAAAAATTAGATGCAGTCACAGAGATATAAGGTGGATGCTTATAGAGATAGCAGTATTGATTCGCTAGCAACAACTCTTGGCTCATAGCTATGATCCAATGAGCTTCTCTGGCAGTTTCCCAAGGGTGAAGTATGGCCTCAATCAGTTGGGTTTCTGGGCAAACATTTACATGAATGATTCCATACAGAGGCTCTCATGTCTCCTCCCATATATTCTTCGTCTAGATCACTAAATAACACTTCTGAATTTCCAGAGACACGCACCTTTGCCTTCTGCTTTAAGAAGTCTTTATTTCAGCTGGGTGTGGTGGCTCATGTCTGTAATCCCAGCACTTTGGGAGGCTGAGGCAGGCGGATCACAAGGTCAGGAGATCGAGACAATCCAGGCCAACATGGTGAAACCCTGTCTCTACTAAAACTACAAAAATTAGCTGGGTGTGGTGGCACATGCCTATAATCCCAGCTACTTGGGAGGCTGAGGCAGGAGAATCACTTGAACCAGGGAGTCAGAGGTTGCAGTGAGCCCAGATCGTGCCACTGCACTCCAGCCTGGCAACAGAGCGAGACTCTGTCTCAAAAAAAAAGTCTTTATTTCTCACACACATGCTACCTTTGTGTAAAATAATTTCCCTCCTAAATATCTTCCCCTGCTCTGTTTTCTTGAGCCTGAGGCTCAAAAATTTATACATGGAAGCCATGTCAATGAATGATTGCAGAATTATTTTCGTTTCTTCCTCAAAGGCCAGAAGAATACTGAGGAAGACAATCACTCCCTGTCGTCCTTTTGCCTGAGCTTCTGCTTAAATGCAGGTCTGAGCAAAGTTGAAAACCATTGGCCCTCAGGCAGAGACCTCATAAGTGCTGTATTTAAGGATCTGAACAGGAAATAAAGATTTTAACTTTTTTCTTGGCATTGTGCTTGGCCCTCTGGTTTCTCCTAAGGGCAAGCCCATTTCCTCCGTATCTCGGAGTCTGTTTTGTTTTGTTTTTTATATTATTTTTATTCTTTTTTGAGACAAAGTCTTGCTCTGTTTCCCAGGCTGGAGTGCAGTGGTGCGATCTCAGCTCACTGCAACCTCCGCCTCCTGGGTTCAAGCGGTTCTCATGCCTCAGCCTCCCAAGTAGCTGGAATTACAGGCTTGCACCACCATGCCCAGCTAATTTTTGTATTTTTAGTAGAGACGGAGTTTCACCATGTTCACCAGGCTGGTATCGAACTCCTGACCTCAGATGAGCCACCCGCCTCAGCCTCCCAAAGTGCTGGGATTACAGGCCACTGCACCCAACCGGATTATCTGTTTTTAAAATGGGGCCAGAAATTTTGGAATCAGAATGTTAATAATATTAAATAATGATGGTTAATATGCACTGAGTGATGACTATGTGCTAGACACTGTGCTAAACATTAACAATGGGTTGTCTCAGAACTCATGGACACAGGAAGGGGAACATCACACTCCGGGGACTGTTGTGGGTTGTGGGGAGGGGGGAGGGACAGCATTAGGAGATATACCTAATGCTAAATGACGAGTTAATGGGTGCAGCGAACCAACACGGCACATGGATACATATGTAACAAACCTGCACATTGTGCACATGTACCCTAAAACCTAAAGTATAATAATAAAAATAAATAAATAATAAAAAAATTTTTTTTAAAAATGGGTTGTCTCATTTAGTGCTCATAAAACCCTATGAGATACGTAAGAACTCTTATTATCGCCATGTTATGAGTAAGCATAGATGAACTACAGTGGATTAAAGTACCTTGCTTATTGTCTCTTTAACATGAAATTCCTTCAACATAAGTAAACACCTATTATGTGCTAGCCAATAAACTGGATGCTGGAGCTCACTTTTGAGGTTTGCATAGGCTGTAAGGAGCCCGTGAAGGTAAACTTATAGGACCAGGAAAGCTTTGCAGAGGTTTCAAAGAAGTGTACTTCCAATGGAGTGGAGGCTCCTGGAAGGGAGTGGAAAATCTCTGGGGCGTAGGGAGTAGGGGGTTTCAGGGAAGTTCTTAAGATAAGCAGTGCCTTAGGGGAATCTTCAGCAGAAGGAAGAAATGAAGTTCGGACTCCTGGTGATCAGAAGGCCTTCAACATTTTCCATTTTCAGAGGACTCTGAGACCCTGGGTTGGGAGTCCTGACCTGCCAGAGTGCACATATTCCTATTAATGGCAGGATGAGGCCAATGAGAGGGTCCCCACCATGTGGCCTCGAACCTCCCACTCATCCCCCAAAGTCCAGAAGGAGCAGTCAGGAAAAGGAACCAGCTAGCCTTATATTTGTGAAAAAGAAGTGATTAACAAGTAGCCCTCTATGATTTCTATGTAAACTCAGATCACAAAAGGCATTTAAATACTTAATGAAAGGATTTCCTCTACCTAGTTTTAGTCCTGCTTATTGATCGAATTCCCTTCTAATAACTGGGCTTTTTTATGTTTGAGCTAAGTTTTCTCTGGCAAGGGAGGTCATCTGAGTGCCTTAGGATGTCATGTCCTTCTTGGCAAGTACAAGAAACAGGTTTGAAGAAGCCTGGAGGACATTTACCAGTGATCTGGTCTCGAAATTGTGGTTAGGCCACAGCAGAAGGGGACCAATTACCACCATGTACCATGTGGGGGCCAAACACTCTTCTGGGTGCTTTATATTTGTGACCTCATCTCAGGTGGGCAATGACCTAGCCAAGGTGGCTCTCATAATCCTTCAGTCACAGCTCAGAGAATGGAGTGACTGCATAAAGGACCGAGTGGTGACTGGCAGAACCAGTACTGTGAATCAGCTCTCTTTGAGCCTGGGATTATATTCTTCTGGAAATGCCTCTCTTTACCCAGGCCAGGCAGTTCCCAAACAATTCCCCAAAAGATGCCAGATTTGTGAACAGATATTGGTTGACTAAAACATGTTCCCCCTACAGGAAAAACAACTCCAAGTGCATGCCTTAATGACAGTGCTTCTGCAGTGTCCCCACTGTACCTGGGGACAACATACTATCCACAATGGATAGTATGTACTGAATACCTACTTTGTGCAAGGCACTAAGCTGACAACTCTGTACACAAGAGCTCATTTAATCTTATTATTATCCCTGTTTTATACAAGGTTAAGTAACTTGTCCAAAGTCAAGCCAGAACCGGGACTTAAACCCAAATCACTCAACTCCAGAATCCATGTTTCATGACTATTCTCCTAACCACTGTTTTTCACTGCCTCTCCCTGAGGGAAATAAATCAGTGGGCCCCGGTATCTGAGAAATGCCACCATGAGACAGCCAACCTCAGCGCTTTGTGGATTTCTCTAATTCTAATTTCCAGTTCCTGTTTTTGTCACCTGTGTGAGTGGTAACGGCCTGAAGCACTGGTATTAGTAAGACAGGTCCCCCATCCCCTAAGCAATCTTGAGGGCTGTGACAAACTATAGATAAATGAGGGTAGATTGAGCACTTCGAATTGGAACACATGAAATTGGTTGGATTTGTAATCAGATGAGAGAAAGCAGAGGCTTTAGGAAAGCCCACTTTTCCCCGTAGTCCCTTTTCATGGCCATGAGGCATCATCAACTCTTAATGGAAAGGGTATAAATGCTGGAGTTGGGCAGACCTCAGTTCAAGCCCTGGCTCCACTCCTGGCCAGCTGAGTGACTTGGGCCAGGTAACTTCATCTCCCTGAGCCTCAGTCTCCTCATGTGTAAAGTATGTGCACCAGTAGCTAGCAGAGGGCTGGGAACATGGATGGAGATGATCCACAGGAAGCACCTGGCACTATGTCTGGCACGAGGGAAAGGATCAAGTACATACTAGTTAAAAATAAAACTGAGAGCATGGTTTCAGGGCCATCGGGGATTCCCCAGTCACCAGACTGTCAACATCTGCCCCGATGCTGCATGTGGGATCCTCCAGATCCTACACTGGCGTTGCATCCCTGTGTCTGGCAGGACAGATGGCTTTTCCTAGCCACCTCAGGAGAGTACATTTGTCACCACGGATGCAAACCCTGGAGGCCAGTACAAGCTGCCTGCTACAGCACTGGTGTGGCCAGGCCCCTGCTCTGCCAGAACTTGCTTCTAGTGAGAAACCTCATTTCTCACCCCTCGGTCAGGTGGACTGCGGTGGGAGGAAGAGGTTGGGAGCAGAAAAGGTGAAAGCTCTGGTCTCAGGGTTGATGGCTTCAGATCCCGCAGGGGTTCAAATGCCTTCAGATTTATAGGCCCATAACAGCAGAAAGCTGCCTCCTGGCTGAGCCCGGCACTGCTTTGGGGCCCAGGGGGCTCCTGGCTGATACTGTTTGTGAACCTCTTTATCTTTCTAATACCATGTTCTCTAAATCTTGGTATTAGAATGATGAGAAAGGGTGGAGGAGGGTGATTCATGCCCTGGTTACACTGACAATGATATTCATGGAAATCAAATTTCTCCTAAGCATGCTAACAACATCCCGGCTGGTGCCTGCCTCGGCTGTAGGTCTGGGTTTGTTTGGTTTCTACAACAATTTTTCTTTTTAATGTCATTATTTTTATTATTTCGCCTAATGTTTTTATAATGTGCTTACTGTGGAGGTTGTTCCACAGAGCCCGCCAGCTCTCTGGGGATAGGGTGGGCCACGCTTGGTAACCCCACAGGCTGCTGTTTTGCACAACCCTCCAATCACTGAAGGAAATAGTCTTCACACTCCCCACTTTCCTAGACCTGTCCTGACAAGGAATCAAACACTAACCATAGAATTACTAACCTGTTCAACCCCAGTCTGAGCAAAGCTCCAATGAACCCAACCAACCCTCCCCTTCTTCCACCCACCTTTTATTCTCCCAGTTAAGCATCTCTGGTTGCATCAGTCCTTCTTTCTATGCCATGGCTTCTGGCTCCACTTCCGCCATCCTGCCCTGGAACATCATCCCCTGCCCTATTTGCCCATATCCCTCTTAAATGTGAAGTTGATTAAGGCATGAATAAATGGTACCACATCCATATTTCTGGAACATTAAGCATTTTAAAATTAATTTTGGAGAGGTGTCAATGATGTATCCTTAAGTGAAGAAAGATGGAGAAAATGGGTTTGTCCACTTTATGAAAAACCAAAAATCCCAACAAAAATCTTATAGGCATGTGGATTTGTTTTGATACGTTTGCCTCAGCATGAGTAACAGCATGGAAGGATACACACCAAGTGGTTAACATGGGTTATCTGTTTTGGGGGATGTTAGAAGGAAGAATTTTTTTTTTAATATACCTATAATGTTTCATTAGCTGCAGTTAACTCTTGTTACTCTGATTGATTGATTGATTGATTGATTTTGAGACAAGGTCTCACTCTGTCACCCAGACTGGAGTGCAGTGGCGCAATCTCAGCTTACCAGAACCTCAGCCTCCTGGGGCCAAGCGATCTTCCCATCTTAGCCCCCCAAGTAGATGGGACTACAGGTATGCCATCACACCTGGCTAAATTTTTTTGGTATTTTTTGTAGAGATGGGGTTTCACCATGTTGCCCAGGCTGGTCTCAAACTCTTGGGCTCAAGCAATCCACTCACCTCAGCCTCCCAAAGTGCTGGGATTACAAGTGTGAGCCACCACGCCTGGCCTCTGATAATTTTTAAGGAGGAATTTAAAATTGTTTTCAATCCATCAATCATCAGTCAATCAATACATGTTTTCATTTTTATCTTCAATGTGATAGACACTCGGAGTCCTGCAGATGTGGGGAACTGTGCAGGGCCTCTATTCATGCAGCCTAATTTGCATCACCTTCCTCATTAACTCATGGTAGAGCCGACATCTACGAAAAGTCCTTAGTTGTTTTCCCTAGAACTGCTACAAAGAAAAGTCTCTCCTCCTATATACTTTTGAAGCATGTTTTTATTTACCCAAGTACAGGACCTTAAGTTTCTTATTAAATTTTTTTCTGTTGGTTTGACTTTTTGTTCCAATTGTCAAGATCTTTTTAAAATCTGCTCTTCTTATTTAGCCTATTAGCCATCCTGCCCAGCTTTGTGCCAGCCGCAAATTTGATCAGCAGATCTCTTAAGTCTTGATCCAAGTCCCTAATGAAAACGTTTAACAGGACAGAGCCAAGGACACAGTCTTGCACTGCCCATTTTCGATAAATAAATACAAATATTTTTTGTTTGTCTTTCAATGTGTTCCTTTCATTGTGTACAAGGCTCCTAATAAACAAAGAGGTTTGCACTGGGCAAATCAATAACCATCACCATTATCTGACCTAGTGATAATAGCAGTAAACACTAATCACAATCCAACTTGAGCCAACCTAGAAGCACAGCAGCATTAGTCAGAGCGATGAACATATGGCTGTGTCCACATCTGCTCTGAGGCATCCAGATGGAAGAGGAGGTGGGCCAGGGGGCGGGGGTGAGTGAACAGTGGGGTAGGAAGGAGAGAGGAGGGAGCAGACAGGTGAAGGCTGACAGGGGAGTGGGGCAGGGACTAGGTTCCCAAATCAATCTCCACGATTGTGTGGTTAATGTGCAAACAGCACACAACAGCTGCTGATGGCTTCCATCCGTGACAGTACAACTGTATGACAAATACTTCCTGTCACACTTAGAGAGCTGTGTCTTCTGCTTTTTGGTTAATGGACCTTTGACGCACCTACTCAAATCACTTCTTCATAGGCCTTACAAGTCTTTGTCACAAATATATGCTAACGTTTTTCTTCTCTGTGTGGCTGTTTCCTTTGAGCTATCACCAAGCATGGGTCCTATGCTACCCTGGTCCTCCCCAACTCTCCTCCACAGCCCCCCAGAAGCTGGCACACTCCTGACTTATACATCTCCCTACATAAAAGAACACTCACCTAACTGATAAAAGATGCAAATTTAAGTACAGTTCTTGCTTAAAGCAACATTTAACCCTCTCTGTGCCTTGGTTTCAGAACTGAAAAAGG
Organism: Hylobates moloch; assembly: GCF_009828535.3. Classification (NCBI taxonomy): domain Eukaryota; kingdom Metazoa; phylum Chordata; class Mammalia; order Primates; family Hylobatidae; genus Hylobates; species Hylobates moloch. The sequence goes on along the minus strand of NW_026652277.1, from coordinate 105,624,297 downwards.
AAAATCATGACTGCAGCTTTTTTGTAAGACTAAATAAGATAGCATGTGGCAAAGAAGTAGATGCTAACTAAGTATTAGCTGAATCTGAGTCCATACCTGCAGAAGACATGGGCTTGACTTACTCCAAACCTCTGGCTTTGATTATTTATAAACATGGGCAGGGTTAGCAAATGCGTTTTGCAATCTTCAGTGTTTTGCCAGTCCCCCTTGTTGGCCTCCTGAGAACACGTTGAGGACCTTTTACAGTATTCTCACATTTGCACTGATTCTTTCTTTCACTCAACATTTGCTGTCAACTCTGTGCCAACGCTGGGCTGAGCCCCAGGCATACAAAGATGATTGAGGCAAGATCCTGGCACTAAAGTATCTCACGGTCTAGTGCCCATCACCCATAGTAACAACCCCACACACACACACAGACACACACACCAACCAGCAGCAACACCAGCAGCAGCAAAAGTTCACATACCAGACCCTTACTATATGCAATATACTCTGACACTTTATGTTCTATTTTACTTTTTAAATTGACTTCGCCACCCACTAATGGGATGTTGACCCACAGTTTTAAAAGCTCCATTTTGGGGTTGGATATGTGTGCTACGTTCTATTATCATTTACTAGATTGCTATGGGAATGCCAAAAAAAGAGTTCCCAGGCCTAAGAGAATCAACAGACCTAACACTGAAGCTGGAAGGATAGTCAGGTGTGCACAGGGTATTTGGTGTTCCCAGAAGAGGAAACACCATGAACAGTGCATGGAGGAATGAAAGCATGGCTGTTCAGGGAATTTTTTTTTTTTTTTTTTTTTTTCTGAGATGGAGTTTTGCTCTTGTTGCCCAGGCTGGAGTGCAATGGCCCAATCTCGGCTCACTGCAACCTCCCACTCCCGGGTTCAAGGGATTCTCCTGTTTTGGCCTCCCAAGTAGCTGGAATTACAGGCACATGCCACCACGCCTGGCTAATTTTTGTATTTTTAGTAGAGACAGGGTTTCATCATATTGATCAGACTGGTCTCGAACTCCTGACCTCAGGTGATCTACCCACCTCGGCCTCCCAAAGTGCTGGGATTACAGGCATGAGCCACCACACCTGGCCAACTGTTCACAGAATTCTAAGAAGTTTTGAATGGTTAGAACACAGGGAACTTTAGGGGAAATGGGGGAAATATGAGGCTTTAGAGATAAATAGAGATTTTTTGTTTAAGGTAAATATTACAGAGCCAATGACTGAACACTCAGGGGAAAAGATTTTTACTGCCAAGCAGGAAACTCAATCCAGCAGAGTCTAGGCTCTGGGAAAAGAGGTTTTAGGAGAAGAAGAAACAAGATGGGTTTTTTAAAGCCAAGAGAGCACACCCTGTATTTAAAAAGCAAACTCTCTTGAGTATTGCTGATTGGTTGGAGGCATCTTGGTGTGTGGATTTGGTCAGCACTGGGCTGGGTGGAGAGCTCTGCTGTGTACCAGAGCACCCACCTCAGGATTGTGGCACCCAGAGGTTATTTTAGCAGAAGTCATGTCTACACCACTGACAGCTGATCCAGCAGCCCAGTTGCATCTGTCAGGAGTCAGATCATGAAGAAATTTGTGGCCTGCTAGAGAGTTTGGGTGTTATCGGCCATGGAGGCCAGTGGAAGATTTAAAGTAAGAGAGTACCTAAAAATTGGTAGAAGCGTCAATATCACAGCAGAGTAGCAGATAAGATTGGAAGGAAGAATTAACTGGAGGAACACAAACCAGGAAGGAGCTACGGTTAGTAGTTCAGGAGATGGTGATGGTGGGCTGAAAGAGAAAAGAGCTGATCAGGATGAAAAGGAAAGGCTGGATTAGGAAATGGAAAGTTGGAGAACCAATATGATCCAGGGGCTGATTCAATGTAACAGGTGAGACAGAGGGAAAATCCAGGATGATGCATCAGGTTTCTAACTTGGGTGATGAGAAGATTGTGGAGACCCCCAAAGAGAAAATTTGGGGTGTTTGGGGAGAGAACAGGAGGATCAGGTCAGCACAAAGACACTGCTAGAGTACCCAGATTTGTCTCCCATGTGTTACCATGAGCAGAGAAATCTCCCATTTACAATGTTCATGAACCCAGGAATTATAGAGCTACCCTTCTCTCCCAGATGCCTAAGGAATCATCATTAGGATCAGGGCCAGGAGGAAGGGGAAGTGTCTGCCTGCTGGTGTGCATGGCATCAAGGTAGTCTCTGCCATCCAGAAAGCAGACTTTCTCCCACAGACACCAGATACGGTGGGGACTCTTGGGGCTGCAGAGCAACTCCTCCCTCTAGTTGGGCATCGAGCTGGATGAAGAGAGGTGGAAGGATGCATTTGTCAGCTCTGGCTCCAGAAACACTTGCTGGCCATCTCCATCTGGAAACCCGAGTATGCACTGCCCAGTCACTATTTCAGCTTCTCCTCAGACCTGAGGTTGGAAGAATGATATCTGTAGTGGGTTGAATTGTGTGTCCAAAAGGATATATCCAAGTCCTAATCTCTGGTACCTGTGAGTAAGACTTTATTTGAAAATAAGGTCTTTGCAAATATAATTAAGGTTAAGAGAGATGAGATCATCCTAGATGTAGTGGGAGTTCTAAACCCAATGATTGATGTCTTTGAAAGAGAAAGCAGAGGGACATTTGAGACACAGAGACGTGGGGAGAAGGTGGCCATGAGAAGATGGCCATGAGAAGATGGAGGCAGAGACTACAGTTACACAGGTGCAAGCCAAGGAACACCAGTGGTGGCCGGCACCCATCAGATGCTTGGAGAATGGCATGGAATGAATTCTCCCTCTGAGCCTCCAAAGAGAACCAGCCCTGCTGACATCTTGAATTTGGACTTCTTGCCTCCAGAACTGTGAATAAATAGGTTTCTGTTGTTTGAAACCCCCCGTTTGTGGTAATTTGTTATAGTAGCCCTAGGAAACTGAGATAATATCCCATTTAGTTGCTTTTATGCCACTCGGGTACAGGAAACCTAGTGACCATCTCAGAAGTAATCACTACTCTCTGGTGGCTTGCCTCTTCTCCCCCGCCCATTCCCCTCAGATAGACACCTTCTCAACCAGCTGTTTTCCATCTTTTCTTTATTCTTTTTCTAGAGCAGAAGCTGTTCTTCCCAGCTTAGATGCTACTCTGAACTCAGGGTAACAGCCAATTAAGCAGGTCTTTACTGAAGTCTTGCAGTACACCAGATGCTAAAGGTGCCCAGTAGATCCCAAGTGTGACAAGGAGCAGAAAAAGCACACTTTTCTCGGGCATTTAGTAAGAAAAGACTTTCCTATTTTATGTTTTTTATTTGTACTATCCAGAGCAATATTACATTCCAGGGCAATAATTCTTACATTTCAGAAAACATCAAAAAATAGCTTATCCTTAAAACAAGGTTGGAGAGCTCATCCTATTCTAAGGCTTGGCCTGAGCCTGTAGATCATAGAGGGTTCCATGATCTTAGGAAGTCACCCAGGACTTCTCATTTCCCCTTGAACACCTAACACTATACCAAAGCAAGTATTTCCCCAGATTGCCCCAGTTCATGAACTGACCCTGTAGTGTGATGTTGAAGTTGCAAATTTTGGTGAGCCCTGGAATTAAAATGTGTCTTCCTTTCTGGAAATTTTAAAAAAATAAATGAAAGGACTAGCCATACCCACATATGGTTCTGGCCTAGTCAATTAACCTCTGTTTGGCCCAGTTTGCTTATTTATGCATTAAGTGGAGATTGTGAAAGGACATCTTATGAATTAATTAATTAACAATTGAAAGGGGCTTTAAAAGTGCTATGCAAATGATAAGCATTATTGTAAGGCCCATGGGAACCTGAGACAAAGCAAGGAGCCAAACTCCAAATTGAGGATTATAACCAAGAAGCAAATGTCAGCACTTTGGAATGTGAAAGAACAATTAATATTGGTTACGATGATGTCGGTTTTTTCTAATCCAGATAGAGAGGTGAGAAACTGTTAAAATGTGGATTCAGTTTGAAAACCCATATGAGCCCAGATGCTCTGTAAGTGGTTACACTTCAGCAAACGCCTGCACATTAAAACAGAATCAAAAGATCGAAGCAAACTGGAACTGGAGAAGAAGCAGGTGCATAACGCAAATGCTGTCAGCATATGTGTGAGCACAAACAATTCATTGTGCCCAAATAAGTCATATGATTGGCATTTGCAGATGTCTACATATATTTAGTTCAAATATTACAAAAATAAAACCTCTTGAACCCACCTAATTTTAATATTACACTTATTAGAGAGATAAAACCTCTCTCAAACCATTAGCCCATGGAAGTTCTCCAGGCAAATCAGCTTAGTTTTCTGTTTTCTATTTCTCAGCAAATGGACTGTTGGCTTTACAGGGGCCTGAAGCATCCATTGGTCGTTATAATTATAAACAAAATGTGGTAATTCGTCCCTTTAAAAAAATTATTCAAATTAAGCTATTGAGATGTGGCTGTATTGTCTTCTAAATGAATAAAAAGCTATCTTAATAACAACAACAATAAAAATTAAGAAACAGTTTAAATTTTTTTCCAGTTTAAGCAACTTCTGGCTTCAGTAATTATAGAAGAATAGTTTTGCAGATTGAAAAAGCAGCTGTTAGTATCCAGGCCTGACTTAACTTTTATTTTCCTGCCTGAATGGCACTTTAAAGCTTCCAGCATCCTGTGGTCTTTGGCTTACCAGGCAAAAGCAGAGCTTTCTAGACTGGCAGCCTCTCATTTCCAAATCATCATGATCTTTGGGTAAGCAACAGCAATCATAGAATTCAGGACTAGGTAATGAATTTAGAGACCAGGAAAAAAAAAGACACTCCAGAAAATCTGTCTTCCAAAATATTTCCTCTGGAAATGAGAACAAATGTGTGATCTTTATATTTCTGTGCTGCCTTTGTTCCCTAAGATGGGAACCAGCATTCCTTTTCCAGAGGAAAATGCACACATGTATACAAGCCGAATGGCAGGAGGAAAAATCACTTACATGTCAGCATTGGAGAACATGTACATGTTTCATTACATTGAAAACCAGATTCCTTCTGAAATTACCTAAGAAAAAACTAAGAAGAATAGCAAAAAGACAATGTCAGCAAGTTCTCAGAAAATATATTTTCTATATTTTTCTTTATTAGCAGGTGAGGATAGTGACAGATAAACTGTGCCTCTGCCCTGCCGTAAGATATGTGTCATCCAAGGTTATAGAAGTTGACACTCTAACTTTTCTCCATGTAACTCTTAACTCATTAATTAAAATTAGAAAACATGGTTTGGTCATCAAATGTTCAAATGTTTACATTTTTGTACAGATTTATACAACTAGTCCCCACATTTTGAAATAGAGAAAGTGTAAATCAGGTATAAACAATACAGTCAGCATGAGTGTTCACCATTTAGGAAACAATTTGGGGGGGAAAAATAATGTTTAGAGTTTGAAAATGTCCTCTAATTCCAATTTTGTAGCTCCAGTTTCATTTTTTCATCTCTGGTTCTTGAATCCTAGTCTTCAGGGGTTAGTGGAGGTTAAAGATTGCTCTACCTACCAGTCTCAGAACATGTGTGTTTTAACACATTTTAAAGTTTTTATTAGGTGCTCTTTTATTACCTTTACGCTGGAATCCCTGGTGGCCATACTCGACTTTTAATAAGGTAGAAATCCTGTAAAGTGATTGTTCAGTGGTTGCATTTAACCAGCAGGCCCATTGCTGAGCCAAAAGGTTGGCTGCTAAGCTCACGGAGGAAGCTGGAGAGAAAGCAAGCTGGCTCTGCCTCCCCATTTTAAATGAAGGCCCTTTCATTCTGCTGCTCATTCAGAATCAAAAAGGTTTCAAAGCTCATTCACCACCATGGGAGAAGGCGGCAAAAAGGAGAGGGTGCATTTTGCTACTCGGTATCAGAAAAACAGAAGCCTGAGCTGAGCACTGGTATCCTTAGACAACACAGTCTTGTAGTGTACTATTATTCAGTGTTGTTGTTATACTTTTGCAATGAATATGGAGTTTTATTCATAAAAATAAACAGGTCACTCAGCCAGGAGGCCAAGAAAACCCAGTAATGTATTTCCTGCTGTAAAGGCACAGTGGGGGCCCCTCTCTGTCCCCACTCTTTATCTCTTTTACACATGGAACCGTCTGGGTTGGGGGGCAGGCACAGAGTTCAGGAGGCCCTCACAGGGATTCTGAACAATCCCAGTTCTCAGTGTGCCTGCCATCAGAAAGGGAGAAAAGTGGAAATGTTTCCAATAGAGGAAATAATTAGTGAGAGACACAAAACCACTAAGCTAGAGAGGTGCCAGCCATATTTTGAAGAATTAGGTGTGTGGAGGTGTTGCGGGGATGACCTTTGGGATAAAACGCCAGTTTCGAGATATAGCTATGTGCATGGGAGTGTATGCTGAAATGCATCCTTCACCTCTGAAAAGGATAGTAACTAACTTAGGGTCTATTTTCTTCCAGCGCTATGCTGCTAACATGTCACTAACAACTGTTTCGGAGGAAAACCAGGATGTGGAACATGTTGCAAATGTAGGCTTTGCCACAGGATAAGTGGGAGTACAACAATGCCTGAGATTGGCCAAGAGGATTTGGAGGGAGCTAAATAATATAGACGGATACAAACTCAGAAGCTTCTTCTTTTTTTTTTTTTTTTTTTTTTTTTTTTTTGGCAGAGTATCACTTTGTCACCCAGGCTGGAATGCAGTGGCACAATCTCAGCTCACTGCAACCTCTGCCTCCCAGGTTCAAGCGATTCTCCTGCCTCACCCTCCTGAGTAGCTGGGATTATAGGTGTGCCCTACCACGCCTAGCTAATTTTTTGTATTTTTAGTAAAGATGGAGTTTCACTAGGTTCGCCATGCTGGTCTCGAACTCCTGATCTCAGGAGATCTGCCTACCTCACACTCCCAAAGTGCTAGGATTACAGACATGAGCCACCACGCCCGGCCAAACTCAGAAGCTTCTTAGCAGGTCTTGCACAAAGTGACAGGGTCCTCCTAAAATCAGTGTAGGCTTTAGGGTCTACAGTTTTGGTAACCTAGTTGAGAATCTCACCCCACTGCTGCTCTGTATAGCCATGGGGATGAAAACTCTCTATTACACACACATATGGAATGCACTGTTGCTCACCTAAACCATTACTACTTAAGATATAGGGCAATCTTAACTAACATTGCACAACCATCTGGTTAACCCAATTGTTGGACTTATTTCATGCTAGGGGTTTAAGGTAGTGTTTGGGCTCCCAAACTTCTACTCACTCTCCTTCCTCTCCATTGCTGTGGCCAATAGAGCAGACATGCCCAAACAGACATCTGAACAAGAATCTAAATATTGGACTTATAACGGACTAAGCAACTATCTAAATACACCTCTGCCCAAGGTTTAGGCTTCCTGGGAACAGCTAGATTGGAGAATGTGGTTTGGCTACATATCTCCTACCTCAAATTGAGGACAGACAGACTGATGGGAAAGGGGACACCTGAGCAGCACCCTAGTTGTAGTTAGAAAAGCTACAACAGATAGTGAAAATCCCTGTCTCCCCTCATCAGTATCATCAATATAGGAAGAGCCTGCTTTGGTGTAGAAAGCAAGGAGGAGGTGGCCCTTTTAACTGATAAATGAGACACAGCCCACTTTATTTATTTACTTATTTATTTTGTTTTTAGAGAGATAGACATATGTCCATTCTCTGTTGAGGAACATACTCTCATCCTTTTATAATTTTCCAAAAGAAATATCAATCTTTGACCATTTGCATTAGCCATTCATTCACCAAAGGGGAGGAGCAGGGAGCAGATTAGAGAAAGTGTCAGGAAGGGTTGATTCCAACACACTTGTATTTGGGAAGATATTCCCCTCCCACAAATCATAGCTGAGTGAAATCTGGGAAGGCCAGCAGAGAACACAAGGGTACTTTTAAGGTTCCAATGCAACTGTAGATGCTGTGGGAGATGCCAAAGAAATAGAAAGAGTTCCTATCTTTGTAGACCAGGACACCAAACTTGCATAAGATTCAACAAGAAAAAAATAAAATAAAAACACAAAATAATAATAAAGTTCAAACTGCGTGATATTATCCACTTCCATCAGGTGAACTTCCAAAGATGAAGGGGGAGAAATTGGGAGAACAAGGGAGGTCACAGAACAGCAATCTTCCCTTCCAGGAAATTGCTCTCTGCTGGGGAAGCACCCGTAGTGTGAGGTGCCCAGTCTCAGCTCATGGACCAGCATTTGGGTACTCCTTGGGAGCACCCATTGAGCCCCAAGTTTTCTGAAGCAAAGTGATGACAGATAATCAAGCAGTCACTAGTTGGGCTGCTCCTGAGCTTTGGTTTTCTGCAACTCTGGTACCATTGGTGCCCTAGGCTGGCTTGTCAAACACTCCTGCCATCATTCCACCACTCTCATTTACTCTTTCCCTTCTAAAAGCCTTTTCCAACGAAACGCGTGCCTTTTCTGGCCTTGATCATCACCTGACATCTTTTTAACAACTTTATTGAGGTATAGTTTGTGTGCCATAAAATTCACCTGTTTTAAATGTAAAATATACTGCCTTTTAGTAAATTTACTGAGTTGTGTAACCATCACCATAATCCATATTTAGAACATTTCTAGCACCCCAATAAGATCCCTCATGCCTGCTTTCACCTAATATCTTAATGATATTGTTTGGCAGGTAGAGTAAGGCTAAGACACAAAGGGAAGCAGAGGGAGTAGTGAGCCTTAGAAGGCGAAAGAACACCAGAGAGGTGCAGGTGGGAAATGTAGAAGAGATCAAAGGCTTCACATGGCTCACAGCCCTACTGAAGCCTTCAATGATGGAATGCATACCAGATGTGGCAATCCTTCACCTCCACTCCTCAATGAAAAGCCATAAGAGTGCATGGCCCCACTAAATGCAACATGACTGACAGCAAAGTGTAGACAACCTCTTTTTCAACATGCCCGGTATCTAACAATGCCTTGTGCAGAGTTGAAACTTAATGTTTGTTGAATTGAACTGAAATGAGTTGGAAAGATGAAAAGTTGGAAGAAGAAAAATGTCTCCTCATGGACAATTGTCACCCAACATCCTTTCTCACTTCCCAATGCCCCTCCAGTTTCCTTTTTGATAATTACCTCTTTCCATCATGTGTGGTGTTAGAGGGATGATAATTCCTGGAGTGTAGTAAACCATAGAATCAGATTTTCCTTCTTCCCATCTCAACACATCCAGGGACAAAAAGTGTCATTTTGACACTATAAACCAATGATGCAAAGTCAGAAGGAATGATTAGACATCATCCATGGCCACAGTTGTCCTGGCCCCAGCCAAACTCAACCTGTGTGAAGCAGATGCTATGATTCCTGCTTCCTGGCCTTCCAGAGGTGCCCTGTTCCTACCTATTGGCAAGCCCAACTGTCCATCCTCCTACTGATTCTGTGTCCTCCCAGTAATTCCATTTTATTACCTAGAATTGGTTTCTGTTGCTTGCAACTGAGGAATCCTAACTCCTTCATGCCCTTTAAAGGCCATGGCATTGATGAGGTGAGAGGTAACAAGAGTCATGGTGTCACTTCCATAAGAGGCATTTCAGGGGCAAAAATGGGGTGACTGAAGAAATTATTTCCTGGCAGGAAAGGAAGAGTAGTCAAAGTTGACCCTAAAGTTTTATATTTCAAATGTGTTTCTACCACGCAGGGTTTTTGGTCATTCAAACTTTCACCCAGGTGAGGTAAGAAAACTGGTTGCACATTTCTCATAAATGGATCAACAGCGCAGGCTATTTTAAGACCTAACGTGTGAGGATGAGTAATTTTCACATGCTTTTCACTTCACTGAGAGAACAACCAACATGGTTTGTCGAGCAGTTGGTCTCACTGCTCAACCTCACGCACGTGCCGCCTGGGCCGGTGATTCAGTCCCCCCAAAGCACTGCTTTCTTCTGAATTGGAGAGCCAAGGTTATGAGTCAGCCCTGCTCAGAGCCAAGACACTTCGATTCAGTGTTATTTTTTGCCTTACCACACAAGGTTCAAAATGTCCAATCTCTTTTCTTTAATGCCAATGCCCCAATAGTTAGGAGTCACAGTCCAGAGCTGCTTTATTAAAAATGTTCATTTTCAGAAATCATTGATCCTGAAATCATTGCACTCTTCCAAAATAAAAAATAAATAGAAAGAAAGAAAAATCAATCAAGGAAATAGCAAAATGGTAAGCAGTACAATATGACATGTTAATGCTAAATGCCAGCTTCATGGTTCAACGCCCAATTTATTATGTTGAAAGCACTAGGCAGAAGACAGGCATCAAATGAAATGAGGACTGAATAAATGTGCTACTGCATAAAAACTATTTATGAATTTCCATGCTGTTAGTCATTGAATAAAAGCTATAATCATTTGATAGATATACATTTTGTCAGTGCTACTTCAAACTGATACTTCATCAAATTGCTACAACCCTTTCAGGTGTGAGAATCACAGAGCTTCTTTGACGGAAATCATAACTTAATGCATGAAAGCTGAAAGACCAGCAAAAATTACAGAGCAACAGCCCATTACTAAAGGGCCATGGGATGAGAGACACATAATGCATTTCACTTGGAAGGGATTTCTGAGTTCACCCCTAAGTCCAATCCCTCCACCCAGAGCTGAAGCCTGCCAGTTATAACACACTCCAGATAACATGCAATGGTGTCATATCACATACTAATGCTATGGTAATTCTCTTAGTATTTCAAAGACTGGGAATCTGAACCAAGAACAGGAATAGATTAGTCAAGTTTATTCAGCTTATGCCTGCATCTTCTCATTGCCCTCTTTAGAATGGAAATATGTCATCATAGTTCAGTTTCCTGAGGTGGCAAAGATAAGACAATATCTACTTTGATTTCAAACAGAATCATTTATAGATAAAAGAAGGCTCCTCTCTCAAATAAAACAGCTTTTCAAATGGCCTCTCACCACAGTTAGTAATAATTTATGCTTGGTGAACAGGAAAATGTGCTGAATTTATTCATTTTACTTTGTGCCTCCTGTCAAAAGGGCAAGCTGATAAAGAAAGAAGCAGGGGTGGGCAATTTATTGGTATTTGCAAATCTGATATAAAAGGTTTTTGTAATTCCTCCTGATTTCAAAAGAAGAAGAAAATTAACTCTGAAAGTGGCAAAACAGAAAATTCCTGTTATTGTCAAAGCCATCGTATCTGACATTTTACCACGTGGATAATTCTAGAGGCGGGTTTTTCTTTTGTCCTCCAAAATAAATTTTTGCTCCATTTTTGAACCCTAATCAAAAAATTATGCCACAGGAGACACTCTGCTTAAGAACCTAGAATCTAGCCCAGCTTCAAGAGCATAGTCCTACTGTGTCGCATTTTCCTAAACACCTCTAACAGCTGGACAGCTCTTCATTCCCCTCCTCTGCCAACCCAGTCATTTGCTTTAACCAGGACACGTTTATTTTCAACCTTAATTATTTCTGAATTGAAACTTTATTTTCTTACATGGTTTCAGGATGTGTTTTAGAGTGTTTTGGGTTTTGAAAATTCACTTTGAAATGGGATACGGTTTTTATGTCCTCTTCTTATGCTGTCTGTCCTCAGGAGTTGTTGAAACTCCTTACATTTAAATTCCTTAGGGGGCACTTGTAGTTTTGTGCCTCATGTAGCACATAGGGTATCAGGTACAGCTGGAAGTCTGGGGAATTGACTTGAAGCTCAGATAACCAGAAGTCTTAACTCTTTGCCACTCTCTTTTTTCTACCATAGCAGATAATAAAGTCTTTATCATAAATTAAAAGTATAGCATGAAGATTGCAGCATTTTGAAGAGAAAAAAGTTGTGTGAAGTTCAGAATTTAGCAAGTTCATTTTATAGACTTTATGTATGGGTTTTTTTTTTTTTTAAATAGCACATCACAAAATTCTAGCTGAAAGCCATGAGATAATATAGCTTAACGATACTAAGGTTCATTTATAAAAATTATAATTTAATCATAAAAATACATTTTAGTTACAAAAGCTTCTTTCTGAGCTCACATCTCCCATTTATGTCTGAAAGAGCACAGGCAATGCCACCCACTGAGCATTCTTGGTGGTAACTGGTTCTAAACCTCAAATTTCAAAATAATCACACTCAGACACACCACAACCACATCCTGGATCATCAGAAGCCAAGAAAATCCAGTGATGAAAGTTTTTCTTAATCCCACAGGCATCTATGGTGTGGGGAAGAGGACTGTGTTGCTATAGCTACTGATCCCCCCGTTTTTTGCTTCTTTGACCTTTCCTCCCCTTGGGGGAGGAAATACTGCTGCAGTCGCCTGTGGAGGCTGTGGGGAGAGCAGATCCACCTTCGAGTTCAAGAGAAAGACATTCTTCAGGAAGCCCTCCTCTCCTCACATTTGGCAACAGTTACAAAGCAGAATTGTCTCCTCTTTAAGTGGCCGTCGTGAAGCCCAGAGGCAGTGTGGGATGCTGAATGAAATAACAGTTTCCAAAGTACCATCCGATCAAGCCTTCCCATATTCTCCTGAGATTCCTTTCACTACTGCTCAAAGACTTGGGGGTCTGGAGTGATTTGTTTTTGTGTGTTTGGTTATTTACCATTAGATGGTAACATAGGGATGGGGCCTGGCTGTATTTCCACTCCTTGTTCTTGCTCCTGCATAAGTCATGGAAATACTCACCTTAAAAACTTCTTTTGAACATAACCTTGACTTCATTGCGAGGGATTTAGAAAAAGGCATGGCCTATCCAAGTAAAGGGCAGGTACTCAGCTTACCCACCAGCTACAACTTGTCACAAACTGACACGTAACCTGGCTCTCTATCCATCTCCATTGGTTTTTACACTCACTAAGGAAGCATCACGGTATACCAGAAAGTCTAGGCTTTGGATCAAACACATTTGGATGTCAATTCCAGCTCCTGGATCCAAACATATTTGGATTTAAATTCCTTGCGTAAATTACCCCCATCTTCAAATCTGTTTCCTCAATTAGAAAGGGCTGTTAGGAAGAGGCAATGCAAAACGAGCACTTAGTGTGCTGTGCCAGGCACATACTAAGCATATAAAGGATGTTAGCTATTATTATTGTAATTTACTTCATAGGGATGCTGTGCGGAATTAAATGCGATGACATCTGTGGAAGGCCAGGCCCATTTAGAAGAGCTCAAAAAACACTAGCTCCTTTCCTCTTAAGAACAATTAAGTTCTTTCCAAATCTGCTTAGGTTTCAGGTGAAGACCTTGGATTTGAATCCAAGGTGCTTCCCTGCAGCCACCTAATGATACACACCTCTCCCTGTGCCTGCAGCCCCATAGGGAGAGCATCCTAAACACCTTTATGACATCTTCCCCCTCCCCACCTTAAGTCCAGTTCTGTTGGGTCTTCTTCACCTCACTGTCTGGCCCTCTCTTCGAATACTGAAATGTTTTCCCAATGTCTTCTCTCCTTCTGATTTCTAGGTTGGATCATAAACCTTGCCCTTAGCCCACCCACGCCTGTTTCCTCCTCTACTGCTCTGTTCTCTCCCATCCATCCCTGAGGTGCTCATTACCTAAGCACCATTTACAATGATGAAGCAAATGCACTGCATTTAGATTGATTTTTGTCTTAGTCAAACTGGGGTACATTTGTAATACAGAAAAGGATTGGTGTGTTTCATCACAAGGAATTAAAGCTATTATCTCACAAATCTGATCCATGTGAGCAGCCAAAACAAATATGTTGAGTAATTTCTTCCCTTACTAACTAGTTCTTTTGCTTGAATCTTCCAGTTAATAGTTATGCCTGGCAAATTCTCAAATGGTATATATTACATTCATCCCAGCACTTGCGTTCTGTTTTGGATATGATTTTGAAAGAAGACATCTTAGAGAGTAAATTCTTGAGGAAAGGACATAAATAGATAAATACCAGATATAAATAGATAAACATGAATAAAAATGCATATTTAAGAAACATTGTAAAAAATAGCAATAATAATAATAACATAATGGCTGTAATTTTTCAAACATCCTCAGACCACAAAGGTAATGCAGAGGGAAAATAGGCGTATTTGTTTTCCTCTTGCCTTATGGCTGAAAGAGCAAAGCATGCATGATTTTTATGACCTGGCTAGTGATGTGTCCCTTCAGGGAGCTATTAACTCTATCCTTGTAGATGGTGCCTGATCCCCTTCAAAATTAGAAATTGCTTAAAACCAGAAAAAAAAAAGCATTTCATTCCTAAATAGGCCATTACTGATATTGGATAGTTTGTTATGCTGTAATGCAATATTGAAATTCCTAGAGGCAATGGATTTTCAGTAGTGAGTTAAAAAGACCAAACTAAACCGAGTATTTGAAGAATGAGTGAAAAGAATCTTGGGTAGCTAACTATTTTATAGGTTGTGTGTCAGCAAGTGACCTTTTGAAAATAAAATTATTAATTCTCCCCAGAGAACTAAATGCAAATTGAGCCCAGCTGGATTGTGTGGTAGGTATGAAAACATATCTATTTTGATGCAGGGGAGCAGGGGGTGGACATATATGTCAGGAAATGTCAGAATAATGACCACCACCCTCAACAGAAAGTAAGTGGACTAAAAATAGAAACATACAGTTTTGGTTCTTAAAAATTATCAGCAAAGATGCAAAGGGTAATGACAGCAGATGTGTACAGCAGGGTTTTAATCTGAGTATGTGCCTGGACATGCTGTGCTGCCTCACTGCACAGCTAATACAACCTTTGACAACCTTTTCCCAGGAATGCAGAAGTCCAAGAATAATGCACATAAACTAAATAGCATCATTTCATAGCATAAGTTAAAGGGAAGCTAATTTACTGGCTGGATGTTACAATAGATAAAATGAATTTCATTGTCTCCATGCCTGTACCTATCATCAGGCTTAATGTAAATACCCCTTTGAAGGACTATAGCTATCAGATGTGACATTAGAGTGATTCACAAACAGCTCTAATTACATAAGTACAAAACTATATTGTACTTACAGGCTTGCAAATACTAACGAATTTCTCATCGTTTGTATCCAAAAACCCTGGTAAATTCCCTTTTCCTGAATATAGTATCTAAATTCTAAATGTGTAGGAAAAGTCACTATTCTACTAAGTGTATCTTTCAATAGATACTTAATTTCCTTTCTGAAGTTACTGTAATTATTTCAGGAACTGAGCCTTTTTGTCCTAGAATTTTTGTTCTCATCAGGATAGACAAGCTCTCCAAGGACATGCTGATATTTCTCCTGGCTAACCTCTGGGGACATTATCAATGCACGGTACAGTAAGTTAATATTTCACCAAAGGTTAAAAAAAAAATAGAAGAATACAATTTGAGGAGGCGGGATTGTTAAGAATCATATTCAGGTTAAAATATTACATTCATAGAAACTTTAAAATTTTTAAATCAATATAGATGATTTCAACACAGTATATAAATCAAAGCCCTCCTATTTATTCCCTGGCCTGATTGATAGGGTTTTTCCATTAAAATCGTCCATTTCATCCCAAATATGGATAATATATAATTTAAAGTTGAAATCAGGTCCCTTGAGTTTCTTGAGATTGGATAAATGTCTCCAAACATCAACAAACAGGTCTTAAAGTAAGGCAGTAATCTATAAACCATCCTGATGACTTGTCAATAGGAGGAGGGAGACAGGATGAGACTGTAAACTCAGCAACGTCTTCCTGACCTTAACCCTCCCCCAACCTCTGAAAAGTAATGAGGACTGTTCCTTGGGCCTTTGTTTAAGGAAGCTGAGAATAAGAATTGTGAGCTCCTGTGTTCCCACAGAGACTTAAAGTATCCACAACCCCTTCAGTTCAAAATTGCTTTATATTTGGTGACCTGAGGTTCAAGTAGATAAGTTTTGCTACATTCAAGAATGCAGAAATAATTCACCCTGTCACTGCACTGAGCAAGACAACCAACCAGGGCTGGTGAGGCCCAGGAAAGGTCTAGGGAGACAGGGAACCAAGGATGTATTTCAAGGGGGCAGGTAGACTGGGGAACAAGAACTGTTTGAATAATTTTCAGAGACTCTGAGATTTTAGCTGCTACCAAAATGAGAAAAAAAGCACCAGATGTACAGTTAGTAAACCAAGTTTCTAGTCAGCTCTGCCATTAATTTATTTTGTGATCTTGGACAAGTTTCTTAATTTCTCTGGGCCTGTTTTCCCATCTAAAGACTGGCTGAAACAATGTCTAAGTTACTGTCATCTCTCAAAAGTCTGCAGTTTTGCGACTGTTACTTATTCCTCAGAGATATAAGAAAACTGATGTTAACTATAATCATACAAGTGGAGGAAGAAAGAAAACAAATTGAGTTTTCTCAGCCTTGCTAATAACACTGCAGCGCAGCACTCGAATGGTCAGTGAGAGGCGACGGAACAAATCAAGATCCTTAGACTAATTACGTGTGGAAGACCTCTGTGCGTCACCATGGAAACCAAAGGGAAGGTGGCCCCGGTAAAGGTCAAAGACTTGAAAAGTAGACATGGCATTATGAGAGATTCCTACACCTCAACCAGATTCATCCCCAGGGCAGTGAGACCCTAATTATTTTCTAAAACAGTGTCTCCGAGTAGGGTACGTGCTTCAGAATCACCTGGTCAGTTATTCATACAGATTCCTTGAACTCACCCAGGCCCACAAAATCAGAATTTCTGGGTAAAGGACTAGGAAATCTGCATTTCTAAGAAATTCCCCTAGTGTTTGTACAATACTTGAGAACTACTGGTCTAACAAATGGAGAGGAAGAAGTTGGAAGAAAAATAATGAAATGCCCAGCATGTAGGCTCACAGAATACCTCTGGAAGTGGAGGAGTCACTGATAACAGTGGTTGCCTTCAAGGAGGTCTGAGGTACATAGAAGAAAAACTTGCTTTCACTGTAAATGTGTTAATGTCGTTAACGTTTTTACAATGAGCAAAAATTATATAAATATTTCTAATCCTAAAAAAGATTTTAAGTGCAAATTAAATGTGGGTACAATTTCTCAGATTTGAAAAAAAATGGACACTCTTTTTAAAGTTAAAGGATAAAGTGATAACAACAGTTTAAAATTTTCTCCTTTTTTTAAAAATCAAATAACCCAACTTGGAAAGGTTAAGCAAAATGCAGCCTTAGTTTTGGATTTTATCAAATGAAAGCTGGCAAAGAAGAGTGTCAGGAAGGACACTTAACAAAGATATCTACCCTCAATTCAGCTAATTTCTGGTTTATATCCCAGAATTAGTGCCTTGTTACTCACTGTACTATTTTTTGTTTCCTGGATGATTAGCAGTTCTTGCTAAGCAGAGACCATAATGTATGTCCCTTCCTGTTTCTCAAAGTCCCTTTCATGGTACACAGTACATGGTACTTGCTCAGTAAAATTCTTATGAAACGTTTTGTTTTCTGTAACATGTAACACTTCCCTTTTGCAAGAAAACCTTGAAATTTAATCAAATTAAACATATTTTTAACTCCAAGGTAGGCTATAAGCTGTGATTTCCAACAATTGTAAAAGAGGATGATGCCTGAAGAGACCAAGGAGAGAGAGATCAGGATCAGAGGTCCAACTGCAACCACCTTTGCCCAAATTACAACTGAGACAATTATGACAGTGAAAGAGATCTGACCTAACCGACTCCATCTTGCTTTTAACCTCCAAACTGTCCTTGTTTATTCCTAGCCTCCTGAGTAGCTGGGATTACACGCACACACCACCACGCCCGGCTAATTTTTGTATTTTTAGTAGAGACAGGGTTTCACCATGTTGGCCAGGCTGATCTTGACCTCCTGACCTCGTGATCTGCCCACCTCAGCCTCCCAAAGTGCTGGGACTATAGACGTGAGCCACTGCACCCAGCCATAACTTTGAAACAAAGACAACAGCCTTTTCTGAAATAAACCCCATTCTAGCCAGGGAACTAGACTGCCTTTGCAGGACTAACAAATTAGCCACAAGATTAGAAATTACACTTTAGGAGTCAGGCAGCTGAAAGCTGCAAGATTATGAACCGCCCCAAATTGCTCCTGGGGATAACATTACTATTGTAAAACCTAAGATCAGTGCTTGAGATATTTTGCAGACTCTATACTTGATGGATCAGCTGCCACCACCCAGATCAATAAACTGGCTCATCTGGTCTTGTGGCCCCCATCCAGCAACAGACGCAGCACTAGAGCACAGCCTCAACTCCCTGTGATTTCATTTCCCACCTGACCAATCAGCACTCCTCACTTTCAGACCCCCTTCCTCACCAAATTATCCTTAAAAACCTCAACCCCCAAGTTTCAGAGGAGACTGATTCGAATAATAATAAAACTCCAGCCTCCCATACAGCCAGCTCTGTGTGAATTAAACTCTCTCTATTGCAATTCACCTGTCTAAAGAAATCAGCTCTGTCTGGGCAGTGGGCAAGGAGAACCTGTTGGGCGGTTACACCAGGACCATTTTCACATATGCTCAGGGGTAAGGCAGTTTGCTTAAGAAAACCCCAGGACCAAGAGGCCTACGGCTGACAGCTACCAGTGGAGGAGACACAGAGGCCTTCTGCCAAGGCAATTGTTTTATATGAAGCACCACGAGCTTACCGGGAATTCACTGGAAAGTGTCCCACCTCACCATCTGAGACAAAGAGAACCAAAGACACAGCATGTGCTATGCCCTCTGTGGGAAGGAGTGGGATGAGCTATGCCTGGTGTGAGAGTGAGAACTGCACCATCAGGTCCACAGCCAGGGCTCCCCACACTCTGCTGTTAAGTACCTGTTGGAGAGGTCAGCTTGCCCTGCTCCTGCCTCAGACAGGCAGAGACAGCCGGAAGTGACATGGAAGGAGGTAGGGAGACACTGGGTAGAAGAGGGCAGTTACCCAGCAAAGGCCCCACCCTCAAGCCTGGAAACCCACAGCCTTAAATGGGAACAGGCATTCCTGTTTTTGTGCCCAAATGTTGCCTTTTGGCCCACCATGCCCCCTCTATCTTGTACCCATATAAACCCCAAACCTCATGCTCTACAAGCAGGAGAACAGAGAGTGGCAGCACGGTATGGCAGAGAAGGAGAGAAGAGAAGGAGCATCTGAACATCAAGAGGAGTTTGGCTAGGGATGGTCAGAGAGGAGATGGGCCATGGGGTGGCCAAACTCCAGAGGAAGATCATCTTCCCACTCCATCCTTTTTCCAGCTTCACATCCATCCCACTGAGGGCCACCTCCAACCAGCAATAAAACCCCCTGCATTTACCATCCTTCAATTTGTCACTGTGACCTGATTCTTCCTGGACACCAGACGAGAACTTGGGTACTGAGTGGGCACTGAGCTGGTTAACACTTAAGCCATCTGTGGATGGCAGAGCTAAAACAGTACTGTAACACGCCCACTGGGGCTTTGGGAGTCACAGGCATCCACCCCTAGACACTACCATGGGGCCGGAGCCCAAAACCACTCGCCCTGGCTCCTGCACCTGCCCGCCTGTGTGCTCCCCCTCCCATAAAGGGTTTGAGCACATGGCAGCCGAACAGATGAGCCACACCCTGTTAGGGAAGTTAGGTAACTCTCCTGTTTCAGGAGCATGCTATGGGTGCCTACCAATTACCTAATGGGAAGCAAAGGTTGCTTTAGTTAGTTCAACAGCACTGAGATGAGTGGTGTGCAGTGAGCAGCAGAAAACCATTTGACGCAAGATGTGCATCTAGGCCATTGCATGACGAATGATGCAAGAAAAGTGGCAAAGCAACCTTGGTGGCTAACCAAACTCAAAATTCAGAATCCCTCTTTTATGGTACAGAGTTGTGAGTTGTCTCTGGCAGCTAGGAAGCAGCTGCCCAATCAAGGACTACTTTCCTAAACCTCTTGCATCTAGAGACAATATAATATGAACAGAAATGATGTGTGTCATTTCCAGTCAAAGGCTTTTAAGCAATTCTTGTACTATCACTCCCTCTTTCCCATCCACCGGTTGGGTGCAGAAGATTCCAACCCCTAGCTGTTGACAGAGCCACAGGATGGGGGAAGCCTGAGCCAGAATCATTTCACGAAAGAGACACCCAACAACAAGGAACCTCTGCTTTGGACTGCTACCTTAGCAATAAATAAACTTCTGTTACACTTGAGATGGTGTACATTATGGGATATATTGATATGTGTTAACAACAGCTACCACTACTCTAACTCATGTATTTGGCTGTGCCAAAGGTAAGTGCTGTATTACTGGGACTCAGGAACTGTGTCTAAATAAAGCCCAGTCCAAGGTCTAATTGGCAGAAGCCTAGAACCAACCTACTCTGACTAGGTGTTTGCAATGGAAAGAAGACTCTTGTATAAATTTTGCTTGGCTTGAATGAAAAGTATTCCTTCTTGGATGTTCATCTCTCCAGGACACACTAAAGATAATGCCCAGAGGAGATATATGTTCTCTCCATTTCTTTCTCCATCATATGCCTCTTAGAGAGGGTTTCCAAAGCCTGGAACACTACCTGATTCCAAAATGGTTTAAGACCTGATGAACTTCCTTTTGCAAAAAGCATCTTTATAAAAGAGTAAGTCCAGAGAATCCAGCCATAACCCAGAGCAGAGCCTACAGATTCCCCTGAGAATGCTGAGTGACTTGTGTTTTCATGCAATAAAAACAACTCTTGAGGATCTTAATAGAAAATTATAACTTATCAGCATACAAACACACGTCCATGTGCACACACACACATGAAAATATTTGCCCTTTGAATCCCAGACTTGGGTTATATCTATAAGAGACGCAGTGGCTCACGTCTGTAATCCCAGCACTTTGGGAGGCCAAGTTAGGCGAATCACCTGAGGTCAGGAGTTCAAGACCAGCCTGGCCAACATAGTGAAATGCTGTCTCTTCTAATAATACAAAAATTAGCCAGGCATAGTGGCAGGCACCTGTAATCCCAGCTACTTGGGAGGCTGAGGCAAGAGAATTGCTCGAACCTGAGAGGTGGAGGCTGCAGTGAGCCGAGATCACGCCACTGCACTCCAGCCTGGGCAACACAGTGAGACTCCGTCCCACCCCCACCCCACCCCCAAAAAAAGAGACAAAGTCTCACATTTGGGGCATTCAGGTGGTTCAAAAATAAATAAGACATGGTCCCCAATCATCAGGAATGCACAGAATATAACTCTTAGTGTTACAAAAGAGAAGGATGAAGAATGTGCTATAGGAGCAAGAGAGAGGGAAAGGGTAACTCCACATGGGGCACCCAGGAAGTTTTCTGGGGTGGGGAGTATACAGTGAATGCCATGTGTGTAGAAGGAGTACCCAGAAGAGCAGGCAGAGGTAATAGCTCCAGCACAGGCCCTGGGACAGGAGAAGACAGAAAACTTACACTGGATCCTCTTGCTTGCAAAAGCATTTAGTGCCATAATCTCAAGGCAAGGGAGTAGTACACTCTTAGTAACAAAGCTTCTTAACTTTTTTCTTCCAAAAAGATAAAAATGCAATTTTTAAGCAGCAAACCTGCCACTAAGCACTGTCTGGAATAATGCGTAGATGAAGGGAAGAGCACATTCTGAGGAAGTAGAGAATCAGGATATAGGTGAGCCCAATCCACAATTTGCCAAGATTATATGATGCTCAAGTTACCAGTGAAAGCTAAGAAGATATTGAGTGAGGAGACAGAGATGAAGGCTGGGCCGAGTCTGGTGACTCATGCCTGTAATCCCAGAGCTATGGGAGGCTGAGGCAGGAGGATTGCTTGAGGCCAGGAATTTAAGACCAGCCTGGGCAACCTAGCAAGATCCTGTCTCTAAAAAAAATTTAAACATTTAACAATGAAGGCTGGAAAATTCAAATAGCTTTTGGACAAATGACCTATGAAAGAGGGTGGGGCCATATCTCAGAGGTGCCAGACACCCAGCAGGCATTCAATAAATGTTTGTTGAAGGAATGGCCCCTACATGCACATACACTTTGCCATGATAACCTGTGTCAGAAATACTCTTCAAAATTCATCGGTTGCCCTAATGCAGTGACTCATCCTCTATCCTTCCCACCCACATGCAATTAGAGCCAAGAAACTTCCTAGGGCTAAACTAGAAAATATGTACAGATATAAAAAAATTAATATTTAAAAGACTGTGCAAGCCAGGAGTCCCATGCATACCAAGCAATGCTCTCCATTCAAGCTCCAGCTCTGTCTGTCTTGCTTTCTCAGTCCCAAAAAGGAGTGGGAAGGCACAGTGATCTAGATAGCTATACACCTTTTCATGAGGACAATTTTAAAGTGCCTAACATAGTGAGAACTATAAAACCAGTCTCCAAGTGTACATCTTTAAAGGTCTATATGCATAAATTAGTTTTCCATAGCGCTGCAGAGCTCTAATTATTTTTTAATTTATACAAATACATGCAATTAAAGTGCAATTACAATGCAATTAAAATGCCAGTATAATTTAAATGCAGAAAGAAGAAAATTTATAAATCTACTCATGAATGCCCTTGATTTCTTTTTTGAGTTCAATTAATGCCACTTATGATTTACAAATTGTGAAAAATCTTATTTCAGTTCATAAGGCCACCCCATCAATCCATGCACCTTAGGATGCGAAGTCTCATCTAGACCCACAATGTGTATCTTTATCATGAATATTGGACCAGAATTGGCCAAAACAGAGTTGCTTGACAAAGAGGGAGCCAAAAGAAGGAGGGTAATTTAGAGTCCCTGCCTTACAGACAAGTAAAGAACGTATGCAAAATTCAGGTCTTGCATGCAAAATTCAGGCCTTCTTAAATGTTGGCAGGATACATTTACATATTTTCCTAACAGGAGTTACAGCCCTCTTTACCCTAATTTCTCTGTAGATGAAGATACTCAGTAAATAGAGACTTATCTGAGCTGCCAGCAGTATATCACAGACTTTTGAAAACTGAAGATGATTTCTGCTAACGGGTCTCCCCTTTTTTTTCAGCTTTTTACAGATAAAAGCTTTCATTGGGAAGTGGCAGGGGAAGACAAGCAGTACGCAGTCCAGTAATATGCTAGAAACTCAAACCTAAAAGGCTGGCTCACATTAAATTATGTTTCATACACCAAACATTGAGCACTTCCAGGCCCTTGGTATAAAAAATAGCCTAAGGCTCTAGTCTTCTGAGAGGACGTAGTTTGGAGGAGAGAACAGATATGTAAAATGTTCATTGCTATACAATGGGATAGAAGCTACAGTGGTCACGTGCATTTCGGGGTGTGAAAGGAAATGGCCAATAATAAAGAGCTCTTCAGGAAGGAGAACATGTCTGAGTTGGGTAGAGATTGAGCAATGGTTTTCATCCCCTAAGGGGCTTGTGATGGTTAATACTGAATGTCAACTTGATTGGATTGAAGGATACAAAGTATTGATCCTGGGTGTGTCTGTGAGGGTGTTGCCAAAGGAGATTAACATTGGAGTCAGTGGGCAGGGGAAGGCCCACCTACCCTTAATCTGGTGGGCACCATCTAATCAGCTGCCAGCAAAGATAAAGCAGGCAGAAAAACATGAAAAGGTGAGACTGGCCTAGCCTCCCAGCCTACATCTTTCTCCCATGCTGGATGCTTCCTGCCGTCAAACCCCAAGTTCTTCAGTTTTGAGACTCGGACTGGCTCTCCTTGCTCCTCCAGCTTGCAGACAGCCTATTGTGGGACCTTGTGATCATTTAAGTTAATACTTAATAAACCCCCATATATATATATATATTACAAAACCCCCATATATATATTGTAATAAACCCCATATTTTTTATATATATATATATCTCCTATTAGTTCTATCCCTCTAGGAAACCCTGACAAATACGGGACTTTCACTGTTATCTCAGTGACTGGGGCACAAATGGCATTTAGTGGGTAGAGGTCAAGGCAGCTAACCATCCTCACCCAGGGTCAGTGCCCCACACAAAGAGTTGTCCTGTTTTCCACATGACTTTTAAATGTCAAGTGTCATGCCAGGCATTTAGGAGGTAAGAAATCTGTTTATAATTATCTGAGCCTAGAGGCTAATTTGGTTTTACATAAAAACCACAAAGAATATGTTGTGTTTTCTTATGTCTTTGGCACAATTCTAATACCGAGGAATATTTTTGAATTTTCCAGGAATGCAACTACTTTGCAAAATAAGGGAAAATTGCATTTTGTTTTGTTCAGAACATTACATTATTTCATAAATATAACAATGTATAATTTATGCTTCAATTTTTCAGTATAGGGCAAAAAAATTTTTTTCCTCAGCATGTGTCTTCTGATAGGAGTCATACAATGTATTTCTTACATAAATATCAAAATATGTCTACAATTTCCAGTTTCAGCTTCTTGAAACTAGAGTGGGGCCAGAAAGACAATCTCGAATTAATATGAACCCCAAATCCCAAGTTTGTCCTCCGGTTTTTTAGAATTGTCTCTTTGTGCACATTGACGAGAGTTTCTTTAGGATACAAATGGCTGTTCATTGCACAGTTCCAAGGTTTGTGCAATGCAGTGACTCAAGTAAGCATGTGCAAGTGGAATTGCTGCATCATAGGGTCTGCACAAGTCCAAATAGTTCTTCAAAGTAGCCATGCTTTTTATGGTCCCACCAGCAACGTTCCCACAACCTCACTAACACTTGGAGTTATTCAACTTTTTAAATTTGATAATCTTTGTAGTAACAGAATGGTATCTTGTTGTTTTAACTTAAATTTGTCAGATAATTAGGAAGGTTGGACATTTCTTATGTGTTTATTGGTCAGTGAGGTTTCACTTGCTGTGAATGATGTGTTTAAATCTTTCATCCATGTTTCTCATAATTATTTCTGTCTTTTACTTATTGAGTTACAAGAGTTCTTAATCTTTATGTGTATTGCAAATACATTCTCCTAGACAGTATGTTGACTTCTCTCTTTCTCTCTCTCTTTTTTTTAAACATTTTGATGTAACCAATTTTAACTATCTTTTCTTTTTTGGCTTGTATTTTTTGTGTCTTATTCAAGAAACTCTTTTCTACATCAAAATTACGAAGCTCCCTTTCTACATGTTTTTCTTGATGTGTTTAATATTTGCTTTTCTCATTTTGGTCTTTAATCCATGTGTGTGTACATGCATGTGTGTGCATAAGTGTGTGTGCATGTATGTGGTATATAAAATTTTTTTCATGTAGACATTCAGCTGTCTCAGCACCGTTGTTTCAAAATTAATATTTTCTTACTTATTTGTAATGCTGCTGGTGTTAATGATCAAACTCTAATATGTACTTGATTCTGTTTCTAGGTCTAATGGTCTAATTTGTCTATCAGTACATCAATACCACTCCTTCCATTACTAGAGCTTTATAATAAATACTGCTAGCAGATAAGATCACTCCCCCTACTTATTCTTCTTCAAAATTATCTTGACTGTCTTTGTCCATTTGCTGTCTGTGTAAGTTTCTGAGTCAGATTATCAAGTTCCCTGAAAAATCCTGCTTAAATTTTGACTTTATTCATATTGAATACAAATATTAATTAGATAATAATTTATGATACCAAATCTATTCATCCAGAAACATATGGTTCTCCATGCATTTGTGTCCCTTTTCTGTCTTTTAATGAAATTTATTATTTTCTTCCTAAAAGTTTTACGCACAACTTTTGTTGGATTTATTCTTAGGTAACTTAGAATGTTTCTTGCTATTATAAATATTTTTGAAATTATATTTTCTAATTATTCCCCGCTGGGATAAAGGGACCACTTTGGATGTTTTGATACTGTTGACAAAGCAAGCAGTATTGCTTGCCTTGTTGATAAATTCTAATGGTTTGTCAAGTCTTGTATTTTCTGTATAGACACTCATAATTTGCTAATGATGACACATAAAATCAATCTTTTTTTCTCTTATTGCACTAAGACTTCTAACACAATGCTTAATATGAGCAAGAACAGAAAATGTTTTTGTCTTGTTCTTACCCAGAATTCTTCTGATAGGTATAATATTCACTATATATTTTTGTTAAATACTTTTATCAGATTAAAGAGTTTTATTCTATTCAAAAATTTGCTAAGAGACTTTACCAATTCAATTCAATTTGATTCAATTTGATTTGTTGTATATACCCAACATCATAAAAAGAGAGGTAAGCTCCCCAGCTGTTTTTTGAGATTAATAAAATTTTGATAGCAAAATTAGAGGAGTATGTGAATAAAAAAATAGGTTATTCTCACTTTTGAATAGAGATGAGTATAAAATATATAACAATGATCAAATATGATTATCTCACAGGAATATTTAATATATAAAAATTGCTACAATATTAAGGGAGAACAACCATTTAGTGCGTTGATATTTGCAAAAAAACTTCCTTTTTTTCCCTTTCCTAATTTCTGTCAAATTAGTTACTTGTTTTATTCTTTGTATTGGTTTGGAAACTATGCCATCTGTTGCTATTTTTAATGATTACATTTAAATTCCTCAACGTATATTGGACTTAACAAATTATAAAACTAATCAATATTTCTTAACTTTTCCCAAACATAGCAAGCAACTTGGAATTTTTTTTTTATTTTTAATTTTTTAAATTTATTTATTTATTTTATTTTATTTTTTTGAGACAGAGGCTAGCTCTGTTGCCCAGGCTGGAGTGCAGTGGCGCGATCTCAGCTCACTGCAGCCTCCACCTCCCGGATTCAAGAGATTCCCCTGCCTCAGCCTCCTAAATAGTTGGGACTACAGGCATGCACAACCATGCCCAGCTAATTTTTGTATTTTTAGTAGAGATCGGGTTTCACCATGTTGGCTGAGCTGGTCCCAGATTCAAGTGATCCTCCCACCTCAGCCTCCCAAAGTGCTGGGATTATAGGTGTGAGCCAGCGTGCCCAGCTATTTTTTTTTTATTTTAGACAGGATCTCAATCTCTCACCCAGGCTGGAGTGCAGTAGCACAATCATGGCTCACCACAGCCTCCACCTCCCAGGCTCAGGTGATCCTCCCACTTCAGCTTCCTGAGTAGCTGGGACTACAGGTGCATGCCACCATGCCTGACTAATTTTTGTATTTTTTGTAGAGATGGAGTTTTGCCAGCTTGCCCAGGCTGGTCTCAAACTCCTGGGCTCAAGTGATTTGCCTGCCTCAGCCTCCCAAAGTGCTAGGATTACAGGCATGGGCCACTGCACCTGGCCTAACTTGAAACAGTTTAACTCTCATATCTTCTTCAGTCTTACATGTTTTTGTCCAGCATTCAAATTCTATCTTGCTTTTAAACTCCCTCCACATTTTATCTCCAACACCATTATTGTTTTATACTGTCAAAGTTTGTTTACATCTATTCATATTTTAGTAATTTATTGGGTCACCAATTTTTTTTTATTTCCCGCTTCTTCCTTTGAGTTGAGTTTCCCACTTGCTGAAGTGTAATTCTTTGTAAGTTCCTGTGGGGAAGCTCTGTGAATGGTAGACTAACCCCATCTTGTTTTTCTAAAAATGTCTGTGTCCTCACTCTTGAATGATAATTTAGCCTTGTAATTCTAGATCACAAATGTTTTCTTTCATTATTTCGTATATCATTCTACTGGCTTCAGGCTTCAGTAGTTTATATTGAAAAGTCTGTCATTCATTTGATGGTCTATTACTTCTGTAAGCTGACTTTTCTCTTTGGTTGCTTATAAAATCTCCTTGTTTTCTTTGTTGTTTAGTTTCATTATAATGTGTCTGCTTGTGGATTTATTTCTATATTATTTCTGTCTTATATTCATTGTGCTTCCAATTCATGTTCTTCATATAAGAAACAGGATAAATTGATGTAAATTTTGGAAAATCCTCAGTCATTATATCTTTAAGGATTGTCTCTTCATTATTCTCCCTTTTTTCTCTTTCTGGAACTCTTACTAGATCTATCTTAGACCTTCTAATTTTATCTTCAATATTTCTAAATTTCTCATTTATATTTTTATTTGAAATTTCTTGCCTCAGCACCACAGCTAACTTATGTAATTTACATTTAACTTCTTGGCCGGTGTTCTTTGAGAATGGCAAGTAAATATGTGACACTTCATTCAGTGTTATAAACTTACAGTCAACTTTTAAAAGAAATTCTGTGTATGTTCTAAGGAAATGCTTGAACGTTGCATTGTACCAGAATCCCTAAAGTGTCCATGTAAAACAGCTGGGGTTCTTTCTCAAAAACTTCTCCAAACAACAATACTACAACAGGATGAGATTTAGCACTTGGAGCTTCAATCATGTTTCAAATTGCAGAGCTAGTTTGGACATAGCACAGGTCAAACTCTCCACTGTCATTATCTCATTGTAGGCAAACCAATAGTCTTGGGTCTCTACTATGTCTTTATCAGTTAAAGTCTTAGCATCACAGTGATACTAGTCATGGTACAACCTGTGTGATCATGAATCATTTCAGTTTTTCCAATGCTACTGCACTCCATGAGAGGGAAGGTATTTCTCTCTTCCACAGCTAGCACACACCCTGTGATGTGTGGCTCTTAGCAGCTATGGAACTAAGCTTTTCAAACCTCAATAGCATATTATATTTGGAATAATCTTTACACTGCTGTTGTAGTCAGTCATACCATATAAAGCACATAAAAATGTCAAAAAAAAAGCAGAAGTTGCCTCTTAGGGGTTTGATATCTGACACAGCTATAGATAACCCAGGAACTCAACCATTGGCTTTGTTTTTGTTTTTTTAACAATGATTATAGTGGCCATTTCTACTTGATTCATTTGCAAATGTCTGATCTTTTCATTGTATCTTACTTTTTATTATTTTATTTTATTTATTCATTTTTTTTTGAGATAGAGTCTCGCTCTGTCACCCAAGCTGGAGTACAGTGGTGCCATCTCAGCTCACTGCAACCTCCACCTCCGGGGTTTAAGCCATTCTCTCTGCCTCAGCCTCCCAAGTAGCTGGGATTACAGGTGTGCACCACCACACCCAGCTAATTTTTGTATTTTTTAGTGGAGATGGGTTTTTGCCATGTTGGCCCGGCTGGTCTTGAACTCCTAACCTGCCTCAGCCTCCCAAAGTGCTGGGATTACAGGCGTGAGCCACTGCACCTGGCCATTTTAATGCTTTTTTATAGCACTTGTTATTGTTTTAAATGTATATAGTTATTTTATTATTTCCATTGTAGCTTTGTATTATCTGAAAGTTTGGGAAATTAACTCTATTTATTATGCTAGGTGGCTCTCAATTGTGATATGTTGTTTCCTCATTTGTATTGTAATTGTGGATTGTGAGCTCATCTTTAGCAAGTTTTATTCTGTTGAAATCCTCTGCTGCAGGGGTGAAGATATGGTCCTCCAAAGTGATTTTACATTTGCTTCTGTACAGTATCCTAGGGACATCATCAGTTCACAATTTTTATTGAACTTCCTGGCTTAACGGTGCCAGACTATCTGGATATTGTAATTTCAAACCTTGGGTTTCAGGTTCTCAGAAATTTTTATTTTCTTTTTTCTTCACCCACAGACGGATAAGCTTTCGCATCATCTCCTGTGTGAGTGTGTGGACTGTTTTTTAGTCCACCTTTACACAGAAGGTGCTGTCTTTCAAAATCCAGGCATTATACAAGGGTTTTATTTCAAACCCACTGCCTATATAGGACCAGTCCTCCTTTCTTCTCCCTTGCAAGCATTAAAGCTCTCCTGTCCCAGTCTCCAGGGAAGGCTTAGCATCAGCTCAGATTCATACTTCTTTGATTTATAGTTTCCTCTTTATCACCAGGAACTGGAGGTTTCCATTTTCTCCTAAACAGTTATACATTTCTAAAAATTTTTACTGTGTTTCATCTGGTATATATAAAAGCTATAACAAGGAGAATTTTCTGATTGTTTTGTGAGTTTGCTGGAACCAGAAATTCTGTTTTATCTCATATAATAGTCTCTTTTTGCACAAATATTTTAGTGCTTTATATTTCCTTTAATTACATTATGGAATTATAATAGGTTTAACAAAAATAAACAGATTTGGAAACACACACACACTCACACCCCTCATTCTTTTAAGCATATAACTTCAACTGGTGTAAGCAGAAGTTTAGGGCATACTGGAGAGTGTCCTGCTAGCTGAGTATATTTTGCAGGCTGTAGACATCCGTCAGTAAGTTTTACAGAAAGAATGGGGAATCTCTTAAATCTAATAAGGGAGTTAAATGGAGATCAAGGAAGAGTGTCTCTTATAGCTTTTAGAAACTAGAGCGTAAGAATGGATGAGAAATGATTCCAGAGAAATATGTTGGATCCATGCTCTGAAAGCGTATAAGTCATTCTGAGAAATTTGGCCTTAATCCCTAGGACATGATGGGAGAGAGCATATCAAAGTATCTAGGCCTGTCAGTTTCGAATGAGAAAACATACGAAACCTTCTGTGTAAAGTTTTACACAAATGTAAGACATTTTTCCTATTATTGCAACATCTATAAAAGCTCCTCTTAAAAACTAGATGTCAGTGAAGCAGTCTAAGTGTTCTCTAATGCTTATATGAATGTAAGTTCTTAAGCTGCCTCAAGGTCTTTGCAGATGCTCTTGCCTAAGACACTCAGCCCACTCCCTCGGCTGTGGCACCTCAGTGACCGTCTCCACCGTCCAGCAGACCTCAATTATGTCCTCTCCAAAGAGGCCTCAGCTGTGGTGATAGTGGGGAAGGGAGTATCTTTCAAATTGCTCATTCCCTATGTACTCTACTCTACCTCAACCCTAGCAAGAGTGGCTGTTTCCCATATTGTTTTCTTTTGAATTCTTTTTAACTGTTTGTAATGATGGCCCATCAGTAGTTAGTAATCCTTTATATTAAACTTTCTATGTTCTAATTACTGTGTTGATTCTGTCTCCAACTTGGACCCTGACTGATACACACACTGAAATTTGAGGACCATGACCCTAGATCACAAAATTATCCTAGAGTTTCCAGTTATTTTCACCAAAAGTAAATGAATGACTCCAATGGCTACAAATACCTGTTCCTCAAAGGTTGAGAATCATAAATACCAGAAACTTCTAGGCTCAAGTAACTATTTCCTCAAAGAAATTTTGACATACAGGCAAATGTTGTGCACTTTTAGGGCAATATATGTAATCTGTACTTGTATGCTAGTGTTTTTCTGATTGTAAAGCCTATGAAACATTTAGTTAATTTAATTGAAGAAAAAAAAATCCCAGGTCACCATGATTCAAAGCAAGATTAATCATCTGTGGAACTAAGGGATAATATTAATAATTATAGTTCAAAGTTGTTTGAAATGTGTTATAATTATTCAGTTATGGAATTCTATTTTAGCCATGGAATGAGTACGAAGGTCAGGAAAAGAAAAAATATTTTTAATGGGGCTTTGTAATGAAATATCCTTTTTTAAAAGAAGCAGGAGATCTCACACATAATGTATTGCACCCCATTGTAGTAAGATAAACATTGCTCACAGCAAAAATTCTGATCTTAATTTACTTATTGAATTAAAATAAAAACACCTATTCAATAAAGTGACCTGTCAGTGCTGCAGTTTCTACTGCTTCAGTGAGTACCTTTCTTATAAAAGATCAGTAGAAGGTCCAGAAGAGAAAGTGGTAATTGCACAACAAAGCTATAGGTCACAAAACTCCCAAACGTCAGCTTTTATTTCAAAGCTAACTTTAGCTATACAAACCTAAATTTTTATGAGGCCTCAATTCCTTTCTCCCAAAAGTGAATAGATTGTAAAAATCATTCTCGATCCAGAATTTTGAAAGATTTTTATATTCTTTAAGGCACCTTTTTTTTTTTGAGACAGGACCTTATTCTGTCACCCAGGCTGGAGTGCAGTGGTGCGATCTCGGCTCATTGCAACCTCCATGTCCCAGGCCCAAGCAATTCTCTCCAGCCTTCTGAGTAGCTGGGACTAATGGCACATGCCATCATGTCTGGCTAAATTTCTATATTTTTTATAAAAATGGGGGTTTCACTATGTTGTCCAGGCTGGTTTCGACCTCCTGATCTCAAACAATTCACCCACCTCAGCCTCCCAAAGTGCTGGGATTACAGGTGTGAGCCACTGCATCTGGCCATTTTAAGGCACATTCTTAACAACACATTCATCAAAACGCAAAAATCACAAAGGTATTCCCATCTTTTAAGAAATTTTTTTGACAACAGTGACATTTATGTGAATGTCTTTAGGTTTGACATTATTCTGTGTGAGAAAAATGACTTTTAAAAGGGAAGGTTTTCTTCTGGTGGCAACACAGCAACTTATTCAGTATCAGAACCTCAGTATCAGAACGAAAACTCCAAACTCTTCCAGTCTTCCTGGTATGTAAATCTAGAGTAAGTTGTGGAAAGCACAGACTTTAAGATTCTAATGCTTGCTCCCAGTTTCTTTAGAATTTTAGTCACCTTGATTCTTTGTCAATATAGCAAGATCTCAGCCTTAAACCCACTTGGAAAATCAACCCACATGGAACCCACTTTTCTTGTCAATCCACTCAGTGTTTGACACTTTGCATCTTGTAGTGTTCACCCTCCTACCTCCTTTATTTTGTAGTGGCACTCAGCCTGGTGCCTACTTATTTTCTTTGTTTATTCACTCATATTTTAATTGGTTGATCTTGGCTTCTCAGCAGTTGATGACCCACATCTCAAACCCTATATCTGGAGCCAAAAAGATCATGTTTATTTGTTTTCAGTCATTTCATTGATTTTAGTTGTTTAACCAAGAACATGTTCTTTTTCTTTTCGAGAGAATCTGCCATGGTTTTTTAAAAACCGCTTGGTAACTTCAGAAGGATTTTAGACACATACATTTGATATATTTGAATCAGAAAAAATAAATCTGGATATCCAATTCACATCGTCGAACTGCAAACCTAATTTCTGGTTATTTACTTGCACAGAGGGCTTCAGAAACTTCTGATTGTGTTTATTTTGTCTTGAAAGGTGAGGATGGGGAAACATATTTATGTGTTTCCTCAACAGGAAATCTAGTAAAGAAACAAAAGTTAATGAGCTGTTTTGGTCACTCTTGATGACCAGGACGTTCTAATTTCTCATATTACTGAACTTGGATCCTCTAAACCTATAGCTTGTCACATATTAATGTGCAAGCTAATCCTCTGAGATCTTTTTAAAAGGCAGTTTCTGATTCAATAGGTCTGAAGTAGATCTCAGAATTCTGCATTTCTAACAAATTCCTAGGTAATGGTGATGCTTCTGCCTGGGGGCCCACTTTGAGTAGTAGGCGTCTAGACTATATAAAGCAGGGGTGTCCAATCTAACAAATGGACCTTAAGAGTAAATAAGTTTGTAAGAAGAAAGCATTCTTTTCTGATAGAGCACCTTCCATGACCCATATCTGGAAAATGGGAGTCAGAGGAAAGATCCTTAAAAGGTCGACTCTGAGTCCCAAGAGAGAGTTACCACAATACGCATCTAAGTCTGCCTATTCAGATAACAACACATGGAGACTAACTTGCACCCTTCACTATTCCCTTGAGCAAGCAATGGAAGAATTTCCCATCATGTATATTACCACCTATACCCCTGAGGATCAAAGATGTTCAGGGAGTGAGTTCATGTCACAGGTGGGAGATCGGAAGAGTGGCAAAAATTAGTGCCAGTATTTTCTTCTTTTTTGTTGTCGATTGCATCCTTGATAAATAGGCCCTTTTCAAGGGACTTGGTACTGTGTGTTTAATTCCTTTGGCCCAGATGGGCAGGGGAATACCTAATAGTATTAGATGTGAGGGAGGTGTAAATCTTGGGCCTTCTAGGGGGATTACACCAGGATTACCCCCTCACCAGGAAAAGTGATCCGGAAAACCAACTTTCAATCTTCCCATTCTCCAGAAAAGTGCAGGGGTCATTAACCACTGCTTTCCTGGAGGCAGGCAGGCTGTGGCCCATCTTCTGGACAGCTGAGGCATGGTCAAAAGAATGCACACCACGTCATGAGAATTGCAATGGAAGCCTCAGAGAACTTGATGCCCTAAGGAATCCTCACCCCAGTTAGGTGGAACCATCTTCAATGGGGGCCTCTGTGGGGCATGAGGGCCAGGGAAATTCGTCCTTCCAGTAGGGAGAAGGGTGCTATGTCTCCCACTTCATGTAGTAGCAGCTGACTGGGTTCCAAGTTGTATCCTTTTCCTGTATTAGTGGTGTCCGTTATTTGTGGCTATCTTTGAATCAACTGTCCAACCCTTTCATTATGGCTAGCAAACCTGGGTGGTATACAGAGCCTCATTCAGTTATTTAGCAGACATTTATAGATTTCCTCCCTTGTACAGGCACTGCATGGCCTTGTCTAGCTGATATCTTCATAGACGTGCATGCAGTGGTGGCAAAGAAGGGAGGGGGTGAGAACATAGGCTTTGAGGCTGGGCAGACTCCACTGGACTCCCAAATCACCTGCTGGCTGTGTGACTGCTTGTTTTGCCATCTATAAAATGAACACTTCACAGGATTGTTGAAGGGACTAAATGAAATAATGCGTGAACATGTGTCTGGCATGTCATAAGAGTTCAATAAATTGTTGATATTTTGTTGTTATTGCTATAATTATTATATTTAAATATCCCTTCTGAACTCCTAGCCAATATTTTCAGCTGCCTTTAAATATCTTTCCCCAGACAATCCTTATGAATACATCAAACTCAGTATTTCCAACACTGAACACTTTAGCATTCTTGGGAAATGTATTACTCTGTCTTTTTCCTTATCTTAGTATCTCCACCTGCCATTATCTTTATGGACAAATAAAATACCTGTTTTTTCTTCACTCCCCTATTATATATGTCACCTACTCTGTCCTTTTAAATTCATAAGTGCCTCCTTTTCTCTCCATTCTAATTGTCACTGCCCTGGTTTACACTGTCATTCTCTCTTTCCTGCATAGCCCTGAGCTAGAGCTTCTGTAAATGTTTCTAAATGACCCCAATTCTAAATGCTCTGTTCTGTTGTGTCTCTAACCACATTAGTACTTGTTGAACTTGTTCTAATTTTTGATTCAAGAAATACAACCTCCCCACTCGTCTGTGGCTTCTAGTCCTCTCTGTCCCCTCTAAATCATGTCACTCTGCCACCAGAGCAATCGTTTTAAATAACAAATCTAACTCTATCGCTTCAAAACATAAATACTTTCAGTGGCTTCTTAGTATGCCAAACTCCACTCAAAGCATAGAAAAGCATCCACTCTCAATTCCCAACCTTGCTTTTGAGCCCTAACTCTTGCCAAATTCTTATGTGCATTCTATATGCACTCTAGCCAAAGAGAGCCAGGTTTAAAAAAAAAAACATGGAGGCTTCCACTTGTCACCTCCACCTAGAATCCCTTCCCCATCCTGAGCCTTCATCCTGCCTTTTCTCCAAATGCCAGCCATCCTTTCTCATTCTTCAAAAGTCACTTCCTCCATGAAGACTTCCAAAAGCTTTCTCTTGAGAACACTCATGCTTTTGGCTCTGGCCTCATCTGGTAAATACCCTACCATGGGCTTATTACAAAACAGTTCCCTCCATATCTTACTCTTCCACTAGAGTTTGAGTGTCTCTCCCACTAGACTTTGAGCTCTTCAGGGACAGGTCAATAGTTTACTTCTTTATGTTGACAACATGTAGTTGGTCTTTGATAAATGGTTGATGGATGAATGAAAGAATGAATGAATGAGCAGGTATGGAGGGAAGGAGCATGGGCTCAGTTTGGAAGGGAGATGAAGGACACTCACTGGTATTTTTCAGTAGGAAGGAAAGTAGCATCTCAATGAGTGGCAGAGTTTGCAAATCAAAGCATGCCTTTTTTTTGCCTTTAATGAGAAGGGCACTGAGACTTACACAATCACCATTAGAAACTCAAGTAGCCAAAAGCCTGTGGGGTCAAAGAGTATAAGAGAAAGGCCCCAGTGAACACTATGTGCAGGCCCTTAGGAACACTTATGAGAGGAAGTAATGGCCAATGTCCAGGTCATTTACATAACGTTTTGGACAACTAGTAGAACTATTCGGTCACTTGAAGACTCATAGCGCTGTGTAGAAAGGAATGAGTGTGCATTCTATTAAGAGTGAGAATTAAGAGGGATGTCATCCTGAGCTCAACAGGTGCCTTTCTTTCCAGCCAGTCATATTGCATCAGGGGTGTATTCGTTTGCTAGCATTGCCATTGTGGTACCACAGACTGGGTAGCTTAAACAACAGAAATGTATTGTCTCACAGTTCTAGAAGCTGAACGTCCAAAATCAAGATGTCAGTAAGGTTGGTTCACTCTGAGGCTATAAGGAAGAATGGGTTCCACACCTGTCTCCTAGCTTCTGGATTTGCTGGCAGTCTCATTGGCTTCTGCTGCCGCACCCTAAGCTCTGCCTTCATCTTCACATGGCATTCTCTCTGGGTGTGTATGTGAGTCCAGATTTTTCCTTTTTATAAGGACACTAGTCATATTGGATTAAAGGCACATCCTACTGTGGTATGACTTCATCCTAACATATCTAGTTACAATTGTAATGACTCTATTTCCAAATAAGGTCATATTCCGAGGTATTGGGGGTTAGGGCTTCAACATATGAAGTTTTAAGGGGATATGATTCAACCTACCAAGGGGTTAGGTGGTGTCCATTCCAGAAGATTCTGTTCTCCCAGCATCTTGGGACAATTTATGAGGAATCCACAAGGACAAGAGCTGTGATACTGATGGCTCAGGAAGAGAAGGGCTAGGAGATTCCTAGCAAGCGCTATCAATGCACCACTAAGTCACTGTGACCCTGTGCAAGGGCCTTTAGAAAGCAGACACTGGAAAGGACAAACTATAAAAGGAGGGGACGAAGGGTCTTTAGGACGAGACCCACCTCCTAATGGCTGTTTCGGCAGGTTGTGGAAGACTAACACCAGCAAGCCCTGAAGGATAAAATTGCCACCAGAATTGAGGGTCCCGGGATTGGGAAGGCATTTTGCCAACGGGTTTACCAAAGTCGCAAGGTGTTGATGAATCACTAAAATTAAAGCCCTATCTAATTATTTGTATCCAAACTCCAGTTGTGTTTAAAAAACAGACTTTTTTTTAGAGAGAGAGAAAAGAATTTGACAAAATACTGTAGTCTCTCTGCCTTAATTTATAGAAGAAACTCAGAGGGGCCATATATGCTATGATTTAGAAAAAAGAACACCAGATGGAGAAGGAGGAGGACTCTGTTAAGTCCATGTTCTGATGCTAACTAAAGGACCTTAGGCAAACCACTTCATCCCTCCGAACCATACTGTGCTTATCTTAAAATACCATACGTCTTTCACAGGATGGTCAATTGATTAAGGAGATAATGGATGTGAAAATATCACTCAACTCTAAGAAATGCTTCTGAAACCAGCCCAATTGTCCCAGAGAACTGATGTTTATGGTTTCTTTGAATAAACGTACAAATTGATCCTCCCAGTCTTAAAATTTGAGAAAGTTATATATGTCTTCCATGAATTCCTTTCTCAGAAAACCAACCATCAGGACTCCCAGATAGTATCAAGGAGCTGAAACTTACTAGATCACTGTATCTGGACAATGAGACACCATATTTCTCACCAATCATGATTGCCTAACTGACCATCTGCTTCCTGTTGACCAAGTTCTCTTCCTTACCCCTCCCTAATTCCTGTTTTCCCACACATTTCTCCCCTGCTATATAAGCCCCTAATTTTAATCAGTCAGGGAGATGGATTTGAGACTCATCTTCCATCTCTGCTACAGCACCTGATTAAAGCCTTCTTCCCTGGCAATACTCATTGTCTCAGTGATTGGCTTTCTGTGCAGTGAGCAGCAGGACCAGACCCCTGGTGTTTTGGTGACAGTCCTATGAATTCTTAAGCACAATGATCAGATTCTATTCCTTTTTAAATCTATAGTAACTAGCACCTAGTAGATGTTCAGCAAATATTTGTTGTATGAATGAATGAATGAATTCAATCTAGTCCTTACTTGTATTCAGAAAACAGTGTCCAGATCTCAACTCTGAATACCGACTTCCTGAGGCCTTGAAGATGTCCTGATTTACAATCAGGCGATTCCAGAATCATAGGGACAATAGGTTTTCTGAAGGCAGCATCTCAATCATCCTAGAGAAACTATCTTGCTATGGTTGCTGCTTGTGTTCTAAGCAGCCTATTGGAAAGACTACATCCTTTGGTAAAATTCACCAGAGTTCTCTGGACATCAGCCTCTCAGGACTTGAGAAAGTCTCCCCTGGGTATTGACTGTACATCTGTTACACTCCTCAAAAAGTAAACAAGTAAACCCAGAAAACAAATTCGTTACAGCCAGCATAATCTCCAGCAGTTATTCTTCTGGAGCCCTGTGGCCATGTGGGAGGTCATTGTGCACGTTATTATAACCGGTGTTATTACTGTATATTGCAAGCTCTGACATGGTGATTTTTCTGTGTCCGGTGACTCACTCTTTTTCTTAGTACCAACTACATTGCTTCTTTGTAGATTGATCAAAATGTTCACATAAGATTTCTTACTTTAGTACCTAACCAATAATTGGGGGCTGGGAAAAGGAGAGTTAATTTCAAGGCAAACAGGAGAAACTGGCCTGATTGTTAACACTTATTGAAATATCCAAATAGTATATTGTAAAGGGACATTTTTAAGGGAAATTGTGATAAAGTGGTACTCACCACTCTGAATCTGTGGCTTCAGTCATTAGAATGATTGGACTGTGATGTTTTATCCTAACAAGTGATATTTAGGAGCACATTAGATCCTGGAGGGATGTGCTTTACAGCATTTAAATAAACCTAAGTTATTGGACCCTAAAGAGCATAATTGATCGTCATTTTTTATTTGATCAAAATGGTTTGCAATTATTCCTGCTGGGAGATTTATCTATTTGCATCTTTCAGTCAGTTTTAGAATTTTATCCCTTTGATCTTGCCATAATATCATGATTAATTGATTGATTCCAGGGTTCATGAGTCAATAAACCCAGTATTTGTTATTATTTATTATTAAACTGTCCCCAGTGTGCCAGTTGGCATTCAGAGGCTAAAGAAAATACAATTCAGCTCTCACAGCTTCTTAAAGAATTGATTATGCAAGGGAAAAAAAAGAAGAAAAGAACTCTTTTTGTTCCATCGTGTGAATACCAATGGGGGAAAAAATAATGGAAAAAAATGCATTCTGTATGTATATTAGCCATTATTTACATGTTCTGAAAACCTGGATTGTTGCTCACTTTTAATTTTTTGGTTTCCATCTACTTATACGCATCCATATCTGTATTTGAACCTGCATCTAAGATGAAAGTTGCCACTGTACTTATTCCTCACATTGTAAAAACAATTTTACTTGAGCACTGTTTAGGAAACACACAGGCTT
The DNA here is from genome assembly GCF_009828535.3 of Hylobates moloch. NCBI lineage: Eukaryota > Metazoa > Chordata > Mammalia > Primates > Hylobatidae > Hylobates > Hylobates moloch. The sequence goes on along the minus strand of NW_026652277.1, from coordinate 105,585,066 downwards.
GGAAGAAAATGCACAGTAAAATTGTCCTGAGTTAAGAAGAATAAAAAATATGTAAGTCCAGGGATATTGATTGTGTCCTGGTGCCCTGGGTGCTTTACTTAGATTAGGACTAAGGCTTCCTTCACCTGAATAAACACTTCTTCACAAGATGGATTTAGCAGTAGCAAAGAATGGGTCACTGAGCCCAAGAAAATATAACCATTTCTTGATACCCAGATTTGTTGTCAGACCCCTGGGCAAGTAAGACTAGGCCCAAATTGGCCAAATGGGAGGTATCGCAGTAAATAAATGTTACCAAATTTATGCTGTAATTCTCAAATTACGCATTTAAAAATAAACTATCACTAAAACACAGAGCCTAAAAGGGGGTTATTTACATATAAATAATATCATGCTTGAGTATTATAGCCTCCATCAATGATTAACACAAAGCCAGGATGATTATTTGGTGGCTATTTTACAATAAATAAAGATATAGAAAGCTTAGTGAATTCTTCCCAACACTGCTAAAATAAAGTCAGTATTAACAATGAGATGTAGCTATCTTAACGGAAAATTTCCAGGGAAGTGTCTCTTCCTAGGCCACATTTTTACCCTAAAACTATACATTCTGTATAATTTGAAGTCAAATTATACAGAATGCTGTTACAAAAATATGCTACTCTCACTTGAAGCTCCAGGAGAGATGTTTGCATAATCCAAAAAAGGAATTCATCACCAAAAGCCCAATAAAAACCCAAAGGTGTAAGGATGCTACTGAGCTAAGATTGATGGTATGTCCTAAAAGCACCAGCTGTGTAAAATATGAAACCATCCACTATGCTGACGTCCTGAAGGAACCTGATGAGAGGCACATGCAATACCACATGTCCTGCATGACAGGCGAGACAACAATGGTCGACCAGATGTTCTTTTCCTTCTCATTTGCATGGTTAGGACATATGGTAACTGGGAAGAATGAAGTCATCACTTAAGAAGTGATATGAATAGCTTGAAATATAATTGTTTCAAATCATAGACCCCACACCTGTTATGGATTAATGATGTTTGAACCTCTAAAAATAAACATGTTAAGTATAACCTAAACACCTCATGTCATATGGTGTTTTTTTAATGCCTTACCACACATTTGCAATCCTGAAATAAATCACACCTCTTTGGATAGTTTGAGATTGCTAAGTTTTATCTGGAGAAAAGGTTTGGTTTCCTTACACATGTTAAACTTGGGAGCATTTCAACACTTGCAATAGCAATATTTGGATGTCGGTAAGATCTAGATTTCAACACCAATGGATGATTTGGTATATAAAACATCTGGTGTGTTTGTGAGAGAGTATCAGATTTAAATCAGTGATAGCCACAGTCCTTCTGGTTAAATAAGCCCTTTAGTAGCAAGTTTGGTCTCTGTATCTAATGCCTAAAGTAAGACAAACATATATTTTTAAAGGTTGCCTTAAGTAAAATAACAGCAAAGAAGAAAGCAAAATTGCTTGCCATTTTGAGAACATGAGCAGCCAGACAACCCAGCTCCAACTTATTGCAGCCGATCTCATACTCAGGAATATTGAGGACAAAATTTTGATTGTGATGGTGGAGCACAAATAAAAGCCTTGAAATTTGACATAGTGAGAATTCCCAAGGAATATATAGAGTTGGGACTCTGTTTTCTTGGATTTGTAGAAGGCAAGAAAAACTCATTTATTCTTTCCTCTTGCAACATAACTGATTTCTATAATAGAAAAGGAAATTTTTGCCCCACCTATGGTTTTAATGCTTCTATTTTGACAGATCTCCTAAAAATCTAGTAATGTCAACATTCCTTGTGTATTTGAAGCAATACTACAAACAAGATAAATTAAAGGAGTCTACCCTGCTGTAACACATATTATAATTGATTTTTATGAAGCATCCTTTGGTCATCACGCAGCAGTATTTTGGAGTCAGTATATGAACCACATCAAAGAAGAGAAATAAAGTTTGAAGTTTATTCTCATGTAGGATGTAGTTCCTAATAAGTAGAACTTCTGAGTTGAAAACACATCTCTTGTCCAATGAGGATGAGGTTTTGGAAAGATAGACCAAGAGAGACATTCAGGGAAAATATGCAACAGTGTCTGTAAGAGAAACCATAGAGGCGAAAGAACTTAACCGTATCAGACATATCGTAATTGAACACTGTCAGATCAATCTCTGCTGGGAGCAGTCTTACACATTGCATATGTAATCTTCACTGTCTTTAAGTTAACACATAAATACAGACAATACAGGCAGAATTCTTGGGTCAAATCGATCTTCTTGGGTCAAATCGATCCTGAAAAGCCAGTTGGATAGACCTACGAGACTGGCCCTTCTATTTCATGGGCTTATCAACATAATTTTCCATGTCTAGGTATAGTTATGTCTGGAACAGAAGGCAACACCAATATCACAACAATGCTATGTCCAGCTGGCTCCAGGCAAAATTGTGAATCGGTTGTGACTTTGACCAAACACAATCACCATTTCAGTGTTCTGCTTTCCATTTTCAGTGTCTCCTCCAGTAACAGTCAGTGGTTTTTCTACCCCTCACCTCACCCCTCACCCCCAGGATGCCAGCTCACTATGTCCCTGGCAAAACAGTGCTGCCCACCCAGCCACACTGTCCCATGCTGTAGGTTTTTTGTACATGTTCTTTAATTGAAGAAGTTTCCCTCTATTACTAATTTGCTGAGAGTGTTTTTAAAAAATCACGAATGGGTGTTGAATTTTGTCAAATGCTTTTTCCATGCTAACTGATATGATTATATAATTTTTCTTCTTCAGCTTATTGATGTGGTGAATTACGATGACTTTTGAAAGTTGGAGCAGCCCGGCCGGGCGCGGTGGCTCACGCTTGTAATCCCAGCACTTTGGGAGGCCAAGGCGGGCGGATCACGAGGTCAGGAGATCGAAACCATGGTGAAACCCCGTCTCTACTAAAAATACAAAAACTTAGCCGGGCATGGTGGCGGGCGCCTGTAGTCCCAGCTACTCGGAGAGGCTGAGGCAGGAGAATGGCGTGAACCCGGGAGGCGGAGCTTGCAGTGAGCTGAGATCGCGCCACTGCACTCCAGCCTGGGTGACAGCGAGACTCCATCTCCAAAAAAAAAAAAAAAAAAAAACACAGAAAGTTGGAGCAGCCCTTAATTGCTTTTTAAACATCAATAGAAAAACAAAATTCTATTCAATGAGAATAATAAGTAATAAAACCCACCTCAACATTTTCTGACATGAGATAAAGATTGAAAACATTTATTGATGCCATTGTTGTTTTAATGTGGAGAAGGCATAAAACCATTTGGATTTATAAAAACATAAAATAATATTGCTAGACATAAGGAATATTTTAATTCTTATGTGCAGTATGGAAGCTCCAGGATTCTTTACATTCTCTCGTTTTATGGAGAAAACCTCTAACTTCCTAGGCTGGAATATCAAGAGTGTAAAGTGGTATTTTTCTTTAAAAACCCACAGAAAATGTTTTTTTATTTTCAGCAGGAAATGGCTCACTTTGATGGAGCTACATCACTAACTTGTGATTGAAGAATATTACTTCTAAGACTTTTAAATCTTGTTGCCTATCCCAGCTAGCTGCATAAAACAGGATCCTATTTGGTGTTTGTTCTACAAAACAGATAAAGTGGAGCCCATATCTGTGTTGGTTCACAGGATTCAAGTCCCTTCTGTTGAACTAACACATGATGAAATATTAATAGGGGAATTCAAGGATATTAACATACCAGAGAGTATTTCTATTTTGTTTTCTTATATTTAACACTCTCACATGAAAGTTAACCTCTGAGTCAGGTGTTCAGGCACTGGACAGAAAGCCTGGAGATTTTGGTCAGTAGGCTGCATTTGGGGGTCCCTCCTCAATATACTATGTGGTTGATTGCCTCCTTCAACTACATTTAATGCTTTTCAGAGCCCTTGAGTAGCTGTTGTTGTTGTTGTTGTTGTTTAATTTTATCCTGAAGATTTAGTTGCAATCAGTGGGAGGGATGGGACATAGAAAGCTTATGCCACCATAGCAGAGCTGAAATTCTCAACAACTCACTTCATGATGAGTAAACTGAGGCGCAGAGAGATGAACAATGATGGCAGCAATTCCTCGTATTTGATGTATTTGATGTAGACTTTATGGTTTACAAAGCACTTCCTCATTTTGCCCATTTCACGCTTACAATAATCTATTGTGAGGGTATAGTCCAATAACGCCACAGATTCCGGCAAGTTGCAATTTATGTTACAAAATTATGACTGTGCTTAAAATTTCATTTTTATTTCTCTCTGTTGTTTTTCTGGATTTATACAAGTAATATAACCCAACAGACAATGTAGGAGGATGTGGATTTGCAGCATTAGAACATAAATCTGCAATTAAATAGAAAAACTTTGAGAGGTCTCAAACTGAGACCAAAAAAAAACATTAGACACAGACGATACTTTCCTTGAAGTGTCCAAGGGTGATGGAAGGGATGAACCCAAAAGTCATGCTAAGATGAGCTGCACTGATGTGAAAGAAAAGGAATTTGGATCAAAACAAGTAGAAAGTTTTGAGCTGAACCCCCTCATCCATATGCTGCACACACCAACGTAGAGGAAGCCAGGATATCAGGGAGAAGGGGGCTCTTTGCCATTTGTAAAAAGATTCTGTTTTTTAGCTTTACTCATGATGCCTTCCATTTTCATCCCACCTTTGTTTTTTCCAGAGCATTCTCACATGTCCAATCTTATTTCAGCCACATAGCAACATGAGATTGGCAAGACAGACACTTGCTTTGCTGTATACAGATTTTTACTGCTGCCTTTACAAGTGAGAAACTGAAGCCCAGTGCATTTGAGTGCCTTACTCAAGGTCACACAGCTGGTTTAGAAATGAGAAGGAGCTTGGACTCTCACAGAACATGAGTCAGGCAAAGTCTTCAACATGCAGTAATAAAACAGGTTAAACACTCCAGATTGACACATACATGACTGTATCCTAAACTCCATCAACTGACAGGAAAGGAATTTAAAAGATTTTAGCCCACAAAAGAAATGACCAGTTGGGGAGATATTAACAGAGCAGAGATTTCAACAAACATTTGAAAAATGGCAAAGGAATGGAAGTATGGTTTTGATTCAGCAAGGAGGAGAAACATCCAGGTTGCTAAAAAAAAAAAAAAGTGGGAGAGAATACTAAAAAGAAATGAGACCACTTGCTGCACAGAATCACAGCAAATCCATGACATAGCGGCGCAAGCAGAAGAGGCAGGAGGGCATCTCAGAGCAGACAACCATGCATGGTGCCAAGCCCACATACAACCTGATTAGAATCTTCCACCATTCTCCCACTCCTTGCAACCAGCCAACTATACCTTCCCTACACTACTCCCTAACTACCCTCTGCACACAAACCAGAGGACTCTTTTCTGAGGAAATTGATCCCAAGTCTCAGTGGTCACCACATTCTATGTCAGAGGAGGAAGGTAGACATGAGTAAAAATGGGGAGATTAACTTGTGAAGGGTAGGACTCCCCAGTCTCTTTTCCCAATTCTGATTCCAATAAACCACCCTCCAGGCTTAACTGCTCAGGCAAAAAATGCAATGATCCTTCTCTAGAGAAACGGAATAGCTGGAAACACATAACAAACCCAAAAAACGGCAACAGCAAAAGCAAGTAAGAACAAAAAACTCCTCAGATACTGGTGGGGGAAATAATTAGGTCTTCAGCATCAAGCCTGACTTTCTGGCCACCAGAATCTACACAGGAAGGCCCAAGAGTCCGCAACCTCTGTCCTCCTCCACACACACAACCCAGTACACACCGAGCCCTCATCCACATTTGAAAGTGTCACTCTAAATCTGAATGGACAGCCTAGGGTAACCAGACTTTTTTTTTTTTTTTGAGACAGGGTCTTGTTCTGTCACCAGGCTGGAGTGCAGTGGCGTGATCTCAGCTCACTGCAATCTCCGCCTCCCGGGAGATTGAAGCGATTCCCCTGCATCAGCCTCCCGAATCGCTGGGACCACAGGCACGCATCACCATGCCCAGCTGATTTTTTTGTATTTTAGTAGAGACGGGTTTTCACCATGTTTGCCAGGATGATCTCGATCTCCTGACCTCATGATCCGCCCACCTTGACCTCCCAAAGTGCTGGGATTACAGGCGTGAGCCACTGTGCCCGGCCTAGGGTGACCAGACGTTTGAGGAAGGTCTCCAATAGGAGAGGGACCAAAATAGGCAAACAGAATATAGGAAAGCATGATAATCCATACAGAAACCACAAATAATAAATATCCTCAGAGACAGGCAAAGTTATGCAATCCTTGAAACAAGACCAGTATGTTGCAAAGAGTTAAAGGGTGTATGTTGGGGTGGGGCTGGGGAGGGGAATCAGAACAATATAAAGAATTAGAAACTGAAAACATAATAGCAAGAACGAATGAGTTGGGAAATGAAGTAAAGAAATCAGAGGGGAAAAAGAGCAAACTGATAAAGAGATGGACGAATGGAGAGAAAGTTAAGAAAATTTAAAAAATCAATCCAAGGGACCTAAATGTGACTAATAGGAGCTCTAGAAGAACAGAACAGAAAAAAACAGTAGGGAGGAAATTATGAATGACATAATTTTCTCATAACAAAATTTCCAGAACTAGAGAACACGAGTCTCTAAATTAAAAATAGTTGATCATAATAAAAATTAAAAGACCAATACCAAGGCACCATTGGAACTCACTCCATACCCCAAAGTATGGCACCTCAGCCTGCTGAGTACTTTGAACTGAAGGAGGTGGGAAGGGCTCAGAAACAAGGTTGCTCTGCCCTCCTCCTGCCCTTCTGCCTTCCTCCCACCTTTCTCTCCTGAAATAAATCACAGAAATATTTCCCTCCTGAAATAAACCACAATTCCTCTTCCCCAAGGCAGTTCGTAGAAACTAGACCTTCCCTCCCCCAAAGCAAGCCATAAAACCTAGAAAGCTCATTCTCCCTCCCTCCTCTCCCTTGAAGACCCTCATTCCAGAGGGGTTCCCACGCCATACCCAGGAGGAAGGAATGTTACCCAGAGAACCAAGAAGCATCTGAGCAGACAGGCTTTGCTGGGCTTCCCCGCTCAGTCTGTTACCATTAGATCTTACACTTTTGTCCAATCCCATTTCTACACAGCTGTCTATTCTTCATTGAACCTAAGCATAAAAAGTTTTCCCTGGGTCTTTCGGTCTTCATTTCTGAAAGTTCCTCTGTCACATAAAACTTTGATTAAATAAATTTGTTAGGCTTTTTGCTTGTTAACCCATCTTTTGTTATAGGAATGTTGGTCATAACTCCTAGGATGGGTGACGAACAGGTATCACACCTTTCTGCCCCTGCAGCGCATTGTTGTGAAATTTGAAAATATCAAGAATAAAGAGAAAAATATTTTAAACTTCCAGAGGGGAAAAATAGGACACACACAAGAAATTATGAATCAGAATAGCATCAGACTTCTCAACGGCAATTATGCAAATTAGAAGAAAATGACTTCATAATTCTGAGGAAAAATGATTTTCCAAATGAAATTCTATACTCAACCTATGAGTAAAGTTTGAGTATACAATAAAGACATTTTCAGATGTTCAGATCTCAGAAACTTTACCTTCTTTATATAACTTTTTAGGAGACTGCTGAAGAGTAAACTATTCTAGCAAACCATGAAAAGAAGACATTGGAACCACAAACACACACACATACGCACACACACACACACAAAACAAGGGATCTATCCCCAAAGAGCTGCATGTGGGGTTCAAAAATAGAGCAATGCACATGGATTGGGGGAAACAGCAAAGAGCTCTAGGAGAAACATTTTTAAGGGGAAACGGCAGAGTTGATTTGTTTGCATATATGGCAAATATTAATATGTACGTCTGACAGAAACATTGGAGGCATTTGTGGGAAAATGGCAATAGTTACACAAAAATGAAACAAATGAAAACAAGGGAAAAGTATCAGCTCCAAAAATGTACAAGGTAAGAGCCATGGCTGTAGTGTATTACCGGACTCAGCAGTTGGCAATACTTCCGCAGTCATAATATTCTAGCACTGATTATTAATTTAATCAAAATTTGTGGTGTTACTATTTGAGGAGTCTGAGGACTATGAAATGGGGATGTTTATGCAAGAGTAGGTCTTCATTTACTATGATAATAAATTAACAGGTGATGTCCAAACCAACAAACCAAAACTTTGTGGTATAAACATATTAGTTAGAAATACAACTATATTAGCAGGGCAGGTTGGCACATATCCATAGTCCCAGCTACTCAGGAGGCTGAGGCAGAAGGATTGCTTGGGCCCAGGAGTTCAAGCTATGATTGTGACGCTGCACACCAGCCTAGGCAACAGAGTGAGACCTTGTGTCTTAAAAAAATTAAAAAAAAATTTTTAAAAAAAGAAATGTAACTATAAAGGCCAAAAGAAACAGCTAGATTCATGGTGGTTACCTCTGGGGTTCAGATTTGGGGTTGGGTGGGATGGGACAGAATAATGTAGTTTTTCATTTAAAGCCCTAATGCCTATATTTAGGCAAAATAAATATGGGTAAGGAGAGCCACCGCTTTCATCACACACAGGCATCCCTTAGAACTGTTCTCATCCCAGCCTCCCCACTGAACTCCTCCTTACAGTCTATGGAAGGGAAGGTACAAGCAAAAATCACAAGAGCGAATTCACTGAGAACTCTGTAGGGTGCTCAGACCAAAGACAGCCCTACCTTGGAATCCCTCTAACATTGTATGCCCTCAGGTGGGGAACTGCTTCCTTGTGTATAGACCCTTTCCCAGCTGGGCACATCGAGGTCTCCAGAACATTAGGGCACTGTCCACAGGGAGACTAAGTGCTGCAAGTGGACATGCCTTCAGAGACTGCACAGAGCAGGGCATGCGTCTAAACGGACGCGCTTATTGCCGACTGAGCTTGCTCATAAGCACAGGCCAGGCATACCCTGCAACTCCCAAATCGCTGCAAGGCACTCTGCAGCCATGGATAACCTGTGTGAGCAGATGGAGTGACATAGGCAAGCTCAGTGTCTTTCTGTGTGTGGGACCCCATTGCTATCTTGGGCTAGGGATCTAGAGGGGCAAACCTCCCCGAATGGGGTTCAAATGTGCCGGATCACGCACCTGGCTTGGGAAGAGAGGCTCACCTAGGAATTCTCTTGCCACAGGCAGCCTTCCCAGATCCAATCAGGAAAAACAGAACGCTGAGCAACTGCCCAGGCCCCGCAGAAATTCCCACATCACATTGTTCCATCAAGTCTGAGAAAGGGGCTGTGAGCAGCAGGCTAGGTCATGGCTGTCAGCTCCAGGAACGTGGTCTGAGCTTCACAGCTTAGGACGAACAAAAGATCCTGGGGAAATGAGTTCCGGGCTTTGGTGCCTGCTTTTCCCTATGGCCATGTCATCCACCTTGGGCCACTAGGCACATCCTCACCTTGAGCAGCCAAGGTGTGCTCTTGGTGCCTGGGTACCAAAGAAGAAGCTCCTATCACTTCCTGGAGGGCAGAGCAGCATTTCTGTGCCTCTTCCTCTCCTCTGGCTGTTCTGTTGTCACAATGGACAAGGGGAATTTTTCCCTTAAAGGTCATTTCAGTCTCTAAGACACCAGGGAGCCCTCATTTGTGCCACTGCCCTGACCTCTCCAGCCCAGATACTCCAAACCACATGTCCATCATTTAATGACAGATCTACAGATCCTCTTCTAAGGAAGGTCCCTCATGCTTTTCCATAGGTTGGTCTTTCCCTCTTAGCTCAACATTCCAAAATGGCAAGGACCAAACCTTAAACATCTAAAGTCCCCAAAGAACCAGCCCTAGCCCAAGTACCCATCTAGTACTCAATAAATATGACTTCACTTCACTAGCTATTTCAATCCGAAGAGCTGGCTTTATAAGGAAGCTGAAAATGTCATGTTGGAGGGGAGGAGGAAAACAAAGAAAAATCGACAGGTTCTTCAAAGTGCTTTGGAGAACCCCTCCTTCCTTTTCAACCCCTTTCTACCCCCATGCTTACTAAAAATACGTAAGTAAGATTCTCTTAGAAGCCAAACATTTAGAATAAGGTATTTTCAGGAGATTGTTTTTTTCCCAACAAAGCTTGGATGCCTGTGCAGGTTGTAAATTTACAGCTGATGATTCTCTGCCAGAAGTTCCTTTGGATGTTTACAGCTGTGAAATACAATCTTTAGGTGACACGCATTCCACTTCGTTCTCCCAGTCTGATTCCAGCAGTCTGCGTTCCTGACAGCATAACTCATCACAAGAATAATGAAATAACAAGAATATTTATTCAGATTTACACACCACCTTTCACCTAAGGATCCCTGAGCAATTTCAAACACAGCTGAAATAATTCCAAACTGTGTATCTCTCCAACTTTGATTTAGAAGCTAAAAAAGGATTCAGTCTGCCATGTGTAATTCCTTGGCAAAAATCATATACTTCTCCATAAATGGAAACAGTGAGTCTGGCTCTTTTTCAAAAATCTTCTCTCTCCTTCTTAAACCTTTTTTGTTGGGAAATAAGTCATTGCCATAACCTAGACCCCACCCAAGATTTTCTTATTTTGTTCTTTCAAGATTTTTTTCAATAGATAAATATAATATATAAATTAAGTGCCTTTCTGCTTGGCAAGATTCAGTGAAACAACTTTTAATTGGGGTAACTAATAAATGGGAAATTCTAAATAATCTATAGTTTTAATCAAGTAGAAACCCTCCCTCTCCCATTCCTTTATTTTTGTCGACACTTGCGCTTTTATTTTTCTATGAATTATAGCTATTTACTAACTTTCTTAACTTCCTAACCAGGAGTTTTTTTTTAAAAAATAAGGCCTTGCATCTGTATCACTTCTCTTTGTACACCAATATTTCTCATAGTGCCTTGCGCAGTGTGCAGATCTTTGATAAATTGTTTTTGTTTTTGAGACAGGGTCTCCCTCTGTCACCCAGGCTGGAGTGCAGTGGCACGATCTCCACTCACTGCAACCTCCACTTCCCAGGTTCAAGTGATCCTCATGCGTCAGCCTCCCGAGTAATTGGGATTACAGGTGGGTGCCACCACACCCAGCTAATTCTTTGTATTTTTAATAGAGACAGAGTTTTGTCATTTGGCCAGGCTGGTCTTGAACTCCTGACCTCAAGTGATCTGCCCACCTCAGCCTCCCAAAGTACTAGGATTACAGGCCTGAATCACCGTGCCCAGTCTAAATTGATTTATTTCTGAATTGCATCCATGAGTTAAAAAATTTCCAAAATAATATGACCACAATGTCAGTATTAGGGTACAAATGAAGGGAGAAAACAAGCAAATGTCCAAACCCGATCTTTCACCCAACTATCAGTGGTGCTATCCACCCTTATCACTGGAAACCAGATTACTAGGCCTAAGTTCAAAGGCCTCAGAGCTCTTGCCGCACAGAACTAAAGGGAAATTCCTCTGAGATCTTGGATAACTTCAGCCCTATATCTGGGCAGAGAAAATGTTGACCTTCTTGGAAAACCTTGGTCTATAGTCAGTCATTAAACCTAAATTACAAATCCACTAAGCATCAGACATTGTGCTAGGGGCTGAGGGTATAAGAATGTAAAGGGCATTGTTCTGCCCCCAAGGGACTTGTAGTCCAGGGTGGGAGATATTAGAGAAACAGATAAGAGAGATAAGATCAGGAAAACACTTTGTGTCATGACATAATCACCCGTAAGACAGAGGTGGCTCCATATGAACCCAGTCTGACCTCTCAACCACAGACTAGGCCATAGGCATACTTTAAAGACAGCAGGCTCTCAACCCACCTGCTCACTTCTGCCACGTTCAGTTCCCATCCTGTTGCATCACATGTGGGACCCTGCCTTGTGTCTTGGTGTCCTTAGAGTGGCGACTTTGTCGCCCTCTAGGAGCTTTCTGGCTTCTTCCTTGGATGCTACCTTTCTGCTCTTTCTTGGATCCACACTCTGTAGCCCACAGGCTTGCTCGGCTTCTCTTCTTACTTTAATACTATGGCTAGATAGTATTTTAAGATATTAGCCTTTTTTCCTCCCTGTATTTATTTCCTTCCCCCAGTTCAAGCTGGTGGCAGTCTTGATACTCCATAACCTCAGGAAAGCATCCATCAGGGTCAAAACCAGCAACAGCCAGCAAGTCCATCTGGCTTTTATTTCCCTGAAAAACAATGTTTAGCCCTCAAGAAGAGTTGGTGGTTTGGGGAGAAAATGGGAGCTAATGTGAGAAGTAATACAGTGGAGGCTTCATCCTTTCTTCCCTCTTTCCCTTTTCCAGACTAACAAGAGATGTCCCTGGGCAAGAGGAGGGAGGAAGGGGAAGAGACATGCCAAAGGGTTGCAGAGAAGGCTATGCTACTTTTTAGTCTACAGTGTTGACAGCAAAACCCCAGGTGGAAAAGCTGGGTAGAGTGCACGCCAGGCAGACAAAACCACAGGCAGCCTCACGTGGCATAGCTATGGCAGAGAAGAAGGAATCCAGGAGGATGGTGGCAGCTTTAGCAGTAATCTCTATAGATGGATGACCAAAGACCAGACCACCAATCTGCACTCTGAAGACTCCACACCGCATAAAAGGATAAACTCAAATCAGTGAAATTAGGTTTTCCCCAGACTAAAAAAAGGGGTGCTCAGCATGAAGTGAAGTTGACTTACAAGCCATAAAGACATGTGACATTTCCAACACACCTGAGTTGTGTGGGTGACTTATTCTGGCACCACACTCTTCCTGGAAGCACCCATCCATGCCCAGGTCTTTATATACTGTTTAGTGCCAGATCTAAATCTCAGGTTTTGTTCTCTTTCTCTGTTAAGAAAGAGACTAATATTTTAAGCTGCTTTCTAAATATCTCACTTCAAACTTCGCATGTCCTTAAAGTGACTTATCTTTTTGACTCTCCCTGCCCTACCCCACCAACTCATTTCTCTCCCCACTCTTCTCTTCCCAGGTAATAGCACTAGAGTCCACCCAAATTAGAAACCGCACAGATATCTCTAGTTCCTGTGTCTCTCTTTCCAGCCAGCCCAGTCTATTCTACCTCAGAAATCTCATTCAAATTTGGCCTTGTCCTTCCTATTACCTCAGCTATGCCCATTTTCCAGACCTCACTATCTGTCTGCCATGTTCATGAAACAGCTTTCTGCGTTTTCAGACTATCTTCTACACTATCCAAAGGATCCGTGGTCCTAGATTAATTAGGCTTCCTAATAGAGAAAATCCATATTCCTCAGCAGAGAATGCAGGACTCTGTCTAAATATGGCCTCTGACTACTTCACTCCCCATCAACTCTTACATGTGTACACACTCATGCACACACACGAGACTTACCACCCTCCCACGACTCAAGAGGTAACTATTGCTAAGCAATGGATCACATAGCAGAAAAGGAGGCTGTGGTTGGGTCTGGATGCTAAGCTAGTAGAGCATAAGTAAGCAGGAGGGAAATAAGATTAAGGAAGGGAAAGTCTTGTGATTTGCTTTTAGAATTTTCTTATGATGCAAAAAGAAAAACCCAGGAAAGCCTGTCTGGATGGAAAGAGAGACACAGTAACTAGAGATATCTGTGCAGTTCCTAATTTGAGTGGACTCTAGTGCTATTACCCGGGAAGAGAAGAGTGGGGAGAGAAATGAGTTGGTGGGGTAGGGCAGGGAGAGTCAAAAAGATAAAGTCACTTTAAGGATGAAGTCACTTAGGATAATGATCAAGGTGAATAAAAATTAAGCTTCTGAAATCTGTGAGGCTGCTCTGGCCAGCCTTCCAGGAGTCCTTGTGAGATGGGACAGGGACTCCTTTTTTTAGAGGCCTGTGGACCCAAACCATGGAAATCAAGAAAAATCCTGAATTTCTTCAAAAAATATACCAGGTACCTAGCTAGTCCCAAAAGTAAATAAGTAACTTGTTAAACAAGAGGGGAATAGTAGTCCAAAACAACAGCGAAAAAATTAAGAGTCCTGGAAATACTTGCTTTCCCTACAGAACCCAAAGATAACATTTTAGCATATGTCCCTGAGTTGTCTTTCAGAAACTCAGACCTCCACCAGGGACTCCCACCGAAGGATCCCCTGGCACACCGACCTCAGATACGGGGGAAATAAATACTAAACTTTAACCATCATCCTTTATTCTAAGTTTCTTCCTGAGGGGCTTGGAAAAGGTCACTCCCTGTAGCCAGTTAATATTCTTTCATTGACCTCAAATTTTAAAACAAAGCTTTTCTTCCCCAACCAATCACAAATCAGAAAGTCTCTGAATCTACCTATGGCCTGTATATCCTGCCCTTTCAGGTCTAAGCCAATATGTAACCTCCATGTATTGATTAATAATTTTGCCTGTACCTTCTGCTTTCTTGTAATTTACTCCTGCTTTTAAACACCCTTGTCTGCGGTCGGCCGGGCGCAGTGGCTCAGGCCTGTAATCCCAGCACTTTGGGAGGCTGAGGTGGGTGGATCACCTGCGGTTGGGAGTTCAAGACAGCCTGACCAACAGGGGGAAACCCTGTGTCTACTAAAAATACAAAATTAGCTGGGGTGGTGACGCATGCCTGTAATCCCAGCTACTCAGAAGGCTGAAGCAGGAGAATTGCTTGAATCCGGGAGGTGGAGGTTGTGGTGGGCCGAGATCGTGCCATTGCACTGCAGCCTGGGCAAAAAGAGGGAAACTCCATCTCAAAAAAAAAAAAAAAATCCTTGCCTGCAAGCCATCAGGGAGGTCAGGATTTGAGCATTCAGCTGCCTAGATCTCCTTGCTTGGCACCCTGCAATAAAAGCCTTTCTTTTTATTGCTGCAAACCTTGGTGTAGGTATCTGGTTTTACATTGCCGGATGAAGCACATGTGTCACTTTTTTGGTGTTGTAATACTGCCATTCTCATGGGATTTTTTAACAAAATGATAGTCGGAGTCAAGACTATCATTTAACAAAAATGATAGTCGGAGGGGGAGTTTTCTGCAAACTTCAGAATAAAGTATAAAATAAATAAATGTTCATTCACCTTTATCTTTTACAACTCAACATTTCTTAGAAAAATACAACTCACAGAGGATCTGTCTTATGCAAAACAGAAATGCCAAATACTCACGATGGTCCAAATAACTTTTTTAATGAAAGAATGTTGGGAAATGGCAGGCTATCTTTTACTGAGAACATGGGAATCCATATGAATTCAAAAACATTACACTACAGTTGTTATCATCAGGATAGCCCTGGTGTATCTTGGCTGAATTTTTAATATTCTATCTTTTTAATCTTGCATGACTCTCCTTAGTAAAGTCGCTCCAAAAGGAACAGGCACTTAATAAACATTTGAGGCTGAAGACCAGCTGTTTGTAAAAGTCTGTCCATTAAGTAATTGTAGGTTAGGCTGAGTAAGATGTTTTATGGAGGCTAAAATAGTTACAGTGAGGCCTCATTAAATATGTTACTGTTTTTATGGCCCCTTCAGCATAGAAAACAAATAACTTGTCCTTGTCCTCCAGAGACTGCCCTGTCCCCAAACCTGCTTTGCACTTGCCTCGCATGTAAATAAGATGTCAAGGGCTGGGTTTACGAGGTAAAAGGGTGGAACTAGTTCTTTGTTGCTTACCAGTGCTCTGATAACACATGATGAGGAATGATGATAATTTTATACCTGTATTCTCCAAACTGCTCTGTGAGATAGTAACATATATTCTGAGAAAAAAAAAACAACAACAAAGGAGGCAGCCATGACAGGAGGCTCTTCCCCGAGCAAATAGATTTGAAAAACAATCAGTTAAACAAAGGTAAGAAGTTTTCTTTCCTGCAGAATATTTAGTCTTTCATGGGCCAAAGTGCTTTGTGAATCTCCAATAGGGGAATATCATACACAGAATGCCACCAAAAATATTCGAGCATAGAACTTTTTTTGTAGAATACAATGCAAAAGACACTAATGTTCCACAGAACACAATTTAAAACAGTCGGCTTTATTTAATAAAGCCAAGTAACCAATGACAACCAGTTCAATCGTTTCCAGAACATCATATTTCTCATTGAAGGTCCTAAACAAGGGAACTCCCCCGCAAGCAATATCATTACAAGAAGCATGAAACAGAATCATCTGCAAATGAAGTTTTGAGTAAAACACATTAAGATTTCACTACAGCCTGAGGATCCACAATTCAATATTTGAAGTCATGGTTCCTCTCATTGAGACTAGGAAACAAAATTGACAAAGGAGGCTGCCATGTTTTCTACACTTTGATGCAGGATGACAATCCTTACTAAAAAGCACAGGAAGAAAAATATGACAAAGAAAAAAGCCAAGTATATGTGCTGTCCATATTTTCCCTTGCAATTATAAAAAGAATCATAATAACAGCAAGCTTACTAAGTAAATTACTACAGCAAGAGCGATCAGAGAGACCAAGAACAGGAGCCACATTGTGAAAAGCCTCCCACATGACTCCATGTTGTCATAGTGTAATGAATACTGATGGTGCCCCTCGTAGATCCCCTCTACCTGGCTGGTGCACCTATCCCCCGGCTGCCATGAGTGTGGGTTGCTAGTGGCTCCAGAGGCTTCCTCCCAGGGGAGCTACCCTGTGTAGAATAGGGATGGCCTCCTCCATGAGGTTACATCACCCATCCAGCCCAGGGCAGCCTGTAAACAGTGACTGACATGGGATACAAAAGTCTGATTGACTTTCCTCAAGTTCTATATGGTGGAATTCATGCCCCAGTGCTCCCCATGGAATCAGGCTAAAGCCAGCCTCCAACTGAGACCACAGCCTTGCTTAGCTCCTTGTCTTGCCCTCGCCCACTTCCATTACTCCCTTTCTCCTAAGACCCCTCCAATAAATCACATACAATTTGTTGCCTGTCTTAGGCTCTGCTCCTAGGGAACCCAGCCTAGGACATATAGTTAGAACTTTAGATCTAAAGAGACATCTTTTCTCTTAGTTATGATATAAACAGAGTTCGCCATGACCAGTCTTCTTACGTGCTTCAGCAACCGTTCCTTGTGGTATAATAAGAAGCCCTGGGTCTGTATTTCATACAATGTGCTTCTGTGGTATGCACATCACAGGTATTGGAATGCTTGCTAAAAAAAATATATAGATCACCAATAACAAAAATAGATTTCAGTCCTACTAAATCAGGATCTCCAGAAGTGGACCCAAGAATTATATTCTATGACAAGATCCCCAGTTACCTCTGATGCACACTAAAGTTTGAGAATGACTAGCAAGGGGCCATGGGTTAGCCAACACGTTCCTTTCCTGTATTGTAGTAACTGAGAGATACTCTCAAGGTAAACTAACTTGCCTTCTTATCTTCTGCCTACTGACAAAGTCCTCTGAGAGAAAATAACATATGAATGTCCAAGTGAAAACTTCCAATACGGTCTATAAAGGAAAAAACAAAACAAAATAAAACAAAAAAGAAAACCAACCAGATTTGTCTTAGCCAATGACAAATTACTTCAAAATGTGAATTTCATTTTATTTCTTTAAAATTGGAAAATGTGATTGAGATGACACTCTACATAAGTTAGAGAAGCTATGTGTAATCACTGAAAATCAATTATGTCCAAGTATTTAGGAGTTACGGAAAGAAAGAAAATCTGAAAACAATTTTTCAAAGCATCATGCAGGAAAGATTTACAGTAGCTCATAAATGTCTAAATTACCACATTTATTCATCTCACAAAAGTTGACTGTTGCTTCAGTTTTTTACCTAAAAAGTCTCAGATCTCTGGATAGATACTGATAAATATCACTGAATGCTGTGTTTTTCCATACCTCTAACAAGCATGTGACAGCCACAGCTGAACACAAGTACCTCAACCAGCAGGACAATCAAAATTAATGACAGGTATAAGTTAGTGACAGAAGATCAAACAGAGCTCCAATGGTAAACCTGCTGTCCACTATGGAACAAGATGGGTCAAGAGAATCAGAGGGTGGGCAGAGACGGCCTCCAGGGAATGATGTTTATTGAGCAGCAGTTGGTTCAAGCCTAGATTGCTTGGCAGGCAAACTCCTCTCTTCATTGTTTTTGTTTTGTTGAAGGTTGGGGGGAGTGTTCATTTGTTTGTTTGGCTCAAGAGAAATAAAGTTGTCTTGATTCATGTCAAGCAGAGCAGGCGCCCAGCTCTTCACTGGCTGACACTTCTTAATGACCGTCTGGGCAGGGATCCCAAAATGAATCAGCCACCCGTGAAAGGCTCACCCACCCCTAGAAGATTCCTAATAATTATCTGGTGCTTGGTTAATAGAGAATAACAGAACACACTTCTAATCAAAGTGAAGCACCTTTTCAAATCCCAGATGTCCAAAAAATTACCTGGTAGAAGGAGATTGGGTTGTTCAATGTGCTTTTCTCCTGAATGTTAAAACCAAGGACAGTGTGATAGCAAATCTAAGTACAAAGGTCAAAGACAAGTCTAAATCTGCAAGTTTTAAAAATATATTAGGACCAATATTCTTAAGAAAAGATATACCAACTAAAAAGCATAGCAAATAACATACTTCTTAAGGAAACTCTACAGATAGTTTCCAGAACATGTAGTTTCTAAAGTTCACAGTGGTTCTAATGCATCATTTTTAAATAAACTCAAAGTTCCCTGAACAATGTATTATTAGAGTGGCTCCCTTTTGGGAGAAATTATAATATATCATTCCATAAGATTACCAAGCAGATACCTGGGGACACCTTCCAAAAGTCAGCATCCTTACCTTGAATTTCATAATCAACTCCATTGGTGGACCACAGTGAACTGACTAGTGTCAGGCCTCTGAGCCCAAACCAAGCCATCGCATCCCCTGCGACTTGCACATATATGTCCAGATGGCCTGAAGTAACTGAAGAATCACAAAAGAAGTGAAAATGCCCTGCCCTGCCTTAACTGATGACATTCCACCACAAAAGAAGTGAAAATGGCTGGTCCTTGCCTTAAGTGATGACATTACCTTGTGAAAGTCCTTTTCCTGGCTCATCCTGGCTCAAAAACGTCCCCCACTGAGCACCTTTCTACACCCACTCCTGCCCGCCAGAGAACAAACCCCCTTTGACTGAAATTTTCCTTTACCTACCCAAATCTTATAAAACGGCCCCACCCCATCTCCCTTCGCTGACTCTCTTTTCGGACTCAGCCCGCCTGCACCCAGGTGATTAAAAGCTTTATTGCTCACACAAAGCCTGTTTGGTGGTCTCTTCACACGGATGCGCATGAAAACTAGCATCAAGAGGATGCTGGCCATTTGAAAAGCTTGGTATTTTTAAACAGACACAACTAAAAGGAGAAAGGATTGTCTGAGATAGAGAACCTTGGAAATGGTGATGTTAAAACAACTACCATTCCAACCTCCTGCCAGTATAGAGTCCCACTGCCTTGACAGTTTCAGGGAAAGGAGGAAGACACATGAGACTAACAATTATAACTCATCCTTTAACATTACTTCCTGTGGATACACAAGGACAAATCATCAAACTATCTATTTGACACGACTCAGAGAAGCACTAGGTTCAAATAACCTTGCATGGATCCACGAAGAACCAGCCTGGGAGGTAGTTCTTCTACTACAGGGTTGATCTACACGTTATGTAGATAAGGGAAGCAGAATTAGAGGTAATTTGCTCGAGAGATTCAAGTCTAGTCTACATGATATTCTCATTAATTACTTATCAAAATATGGCTTAACACCTAAATAGTCAAAGGCCAGACCGAAGCATAATTATCAGTGGCTCGGTGTCAGTCCAAGCACCTGGAGTATCATTAAAATGAAGGCTTGAATTACAATGCACAGCTTAGTCCTTCAGATGACACAAAGTAGGGTGGAGCTGTTTAGAAGTCATGGTATCCTAATTAAAAGCACCTGTAATTTTAAAAATAGGAAAAGATGCTCAACGTCATTAGTCATCAAGGAAGCACAAATTAAAGCACATGTGATACAATTACATACCACTAGAATGGCTAAAATGAAAAAGACTGACGATACAAAATGTTGGTGAAGGTGTGGAGCAATAAGCACTCTCAAACTCATGGGGGTTTAAATTGGCCCAACCAGTTTGGAAAACTGTTTGGCAATATCTAGTAAGGCTGAGCATACACATAACTGATGACTCCACGATCCCATCTCTAGGTCTATACCCAACAGAAATGGGTACGCATGTTCACCAAATCACTTCCACCTTTAGGCTATTGTAAAGAGTGCTGCTACAAATA
This sequence comes from Hylobates moloch, assembly GCF_009828535.3. NCBI lineage: Eukaryota > Metazoa > Chordata > Mammalia > Primates > Hylobatidae > Hylobates > Hylobates moloch. Next base: position 105,564,841 of record NW_026652277.1, on the reverse strand, counting down.
TTCTTCACAGAATATTCAAAAGTTCAAAAACAGGCAAAACCAATTGACGGTGTCAAGAAGTCAGAATAGTGATACTATTGGGGCAGGGAGGGAAGGCTGCTGGTAATATTCTGTTTTTTGATCTAGACATTGGTTACACAGGTCTGTTCACTTCGCAGAAAAAAATTTTCTTTTTTTTTTGAGACGGAGTCTCGCTCTGTTGCCCAGACTCGACTGCAGTGGTGCAATCTTGGCTCACTGAAAGCTCCACCTCCTGGGTTCATGCCATTCTTCCACCTCAGCCTCCCGTGTAGCTGGAACTACAGGCGCCCACCACCACGCCCAACTAATATTTTTTTGTATTTTTAGTAGAGACAGGGTTTCACCGTGTTAGCCAGGATGGTCTCGATATCCTGACCTCATGATCTGCCCACCTTGGCCTTCCAAAGTGCTGGGATTACAAGTGTGAGCCACCATGCCTGGCCCACTTTGCAAAAATTTATTGAGCTGTCTACTTGTAATTTGTATACTTATACTAGTATTGTATTCTATATGATATGGCTGAATTTTGTCCCCACAAAATTATATGTTGAAGCCCTAATCCCCAATATGATGGTATTTGGAGCCAGGACCTTTGGGAGATAAATGGGTTTAGATGAGGTCATAAGAATGGGGCTCTCATGATATGATTAGTGTCCTTATAATAAGAGACACCAGGGAGCTTGGTCTCTGTCTTTCTGCCATGTGAGGACACAGCAAAAAGGTGACTGCAGTCTAGGAAGAAGGTGCTCACTGGAACCAAATATGCCAGCACCTTGATTTTGGACTTCCCAGCCTCCAGAGCTATGAGAAATAAATGTCTGTTGTTTAAGCCACATAGTCTAGGGTATTTTGTAAGAGCCCGGCAAAAGGAGGAAGCTAAGCATGTGTGAGGCCAACTTCATCATTTTCTTCCTATAATCAAATTGGACACAGGAAACTATTTCCTTACAAAAAGAGAATTGAAAGAGGCAATATAAGTTCCCCTAAGTCATTTCTCCTTGATTATTTGGGTCTCTTAAGTGAAGTGCTTACAGTTTTAATGGCCAGACAGTGCTTACAACTTTAGCTGTGTTTTGCCTGTGTAAAGACAAGTTTGGTATTCAACGCTAAGACTAACAAAGTTATAGAAAAATGCATAAGTGCAATTTTAACTCTATTAGAGATGCAGACCTTTGGGAACATGCATATGTGTTTTTATCTATTTTAAGTGTGAAAATGGAATGTGATTAAGAACAACCACCCTGTTAGTGTGAAAATGGAATGTGATTAAGAACAACCACCCTGTTAGTGTGAAAATGGAATGTGATTAAGAACAACCATCCTGTTAGTGTGAAAATGGAATGTGATTAAGAACGACCACTCTGTTAGATAATATGCATCTTTAGAAATGGACCTGTAATAAGCTTTTAGTGGTAATTTAGTAACTAGCTATAAATATTGACCACAAATCTTAGCAGAGCATCTCAGAATATTTTTATTTATTAATAATGAAAGTTTATAGAGCTATTTCTGGAATGGTTGTTTGGGCCCAGAATCTAACTTCACACCACTCTTTGGTCTGTGTCTGACTGAGGCAGTGATTCATCTTAGACATCCTCTGGAGACCCCTCCAACTTCTGTGGTTCTGCAATAAAGAGATAACCTACAAGAAAGAAGTCAGCATGCAAAGAAAACATCTCCATTGGAACACTTGTTCTGGTCTGGATTCTCCAAATTATCTTTTCCTAGGAATTCGAGACTATTGTTCCTTCTTAAATCAGGAAAAAGAATATTTGGGTATAAATCTCCTACCCTTCCTGATCTCCACAAGAGAAAAAAAAATCAAACAATTTATCACTCTGATATTGAATCGAGAGTGGTTAAAAGTAGTAAATTAGTAGAGAATCTTATGGCTGTACAGAGCCACAGTAAAATAATCAGCAAGATAAGAAAAGAGAAAGAAAACGAGCAACAGAGAGAGAACCAAGGAGATTCCAGGTAAATAATTCTCATTTTTTTAGGATCTTGGCCTGAGGCATTTTTGTGAATTTTAGATAAAGATATTTAGCCTCTGCAGAAACCTTTAATGAAACACCCAACCCAACAATAATGTATTTTCCTGCTGTGGCAGAAGACTGCAGTTCCATTTTCCAATGGTCATGATCTATATTTCTGTACAAGAAAGAGGGCCAAGTAAACAGGATTTTTCCATAAGGCAATTAAGGTAGAACATGGATTAGGATGAAAATAAAATGACTCTTTATCTTCTTTTATGTAAATATTTTTCCTAATGTACCACCTGCTGGAAGCCTGTGGCAGAATATGATTGCAAAAACACAACTGTGAAGCAATTTTCTGAATTCCTGAGTAATTCGGTCAAAAGTGGGACAGCGCTTGAGTTATCCAAGATGTTATCTCAAACCACTGCTCTGCCCTACTTTTACAGACATGCCCCAGAAATTTCTATGTATCCATTTTTCTATTCAGTGAGATAAATTCCTTTGGTTTTATCATTGAGTCTGAAATTTAATCAGTTAACAACCTTTCCACTGCCGAGTCTAAGTCCTCTTGGATCTCCTCACCTCTTGCCTTCATGCTGACCAGCCCCATCAATCCTGCTGCACACTTATGCACACATGACACACTAAAATATGCCTTTGAATAGGTGCCTCTCCCTGTGGGCAATGCCCTGTTTCCTCCTCTGTGCCCACTCAAATTCTAGGCCTTCAAGACAGAACTCAAACACACCTTCTCCAGGTAACTTTGCTAGATGAAACCTACTCCTCTCTCTCTCTCTCTCTCTCTCTGTGTGTGTGTGTGTGTGTGTGTGTGTGTGTGTGTGTCTTTCTCTTTCTCTCTTTGAGACAGAGTGTCACTCTGTTGCCCAGGCTGGAGTGCAGTGGCACAATCATGACTCACTGTGGCCTCGACCTCCCCGGGCTCAAGTGATCCTCCCACCTCAGCCTCCCGAGTAGCTGGGACGACAGTCACACACCACCAAGCCTGGCTAATTTTTGTATTTTTTGTAGAGATGGCGTTTCGCCATGATTACCAGGCTGGTCTTAAACTCCTAGGCTCAAGTAATCTGCCCTCTTTGGCTTCCCAAAGTGCTGGGATTACAGGTGTGAGCCACTGTGCTCAGCCTTCACTCCACTCTCTTAACACATAAAAATCAAGGTCAAATCCTGTGAAAGTAAATTCCAGGTATTTGGCTGTGCTAGACTTTGGTTCTTTTTAACATTGCTTGAAATAAAGCAACTTTTATGTGAGCATTTGGTTCTTGGTTCTCCTAGCCCCAGCCTGTATTTCCACTGCTACCTACCCCCGACCCCGACGCCCCACACACACACTCAAACACACACATACACACAACAGGTTGATCCAGGGCAGCAGTCTCTTTGATTATTTTGCGGCATTTGTTCCTTGCATTTCCCTCTATCCTTCCTAGGTGAGCAAGAATACTGTTTTTTTGCACTATAGTTATTGAACAAATAACTGTAAATAAATGGCAAATTTATTTACAGTTAATTTGCCATCTATTTACAGTTAAATAAATTGGCAAATAAATGTTTGCCATTTTTTTGATAGCTAGAGATAAAAGGACATGGAAACTAAACTGCCCAAATAAATACTTGATCCAGTAGGCACCTAAAATGTCAACATCAATGGTTTTCTTGAGGGTGACTATCTTTGGAAGTGGGAGCTGGAGTGGGAAGGATTTTAATTAATCTACATATGGAATTACATAGCATTTTCACAAATCCAGGGAACCGTGAGGATCCTAGTTCTCTGAGCCGTCAGCCCGGAGATGTGTCCTTTGGTCAGGCTGCCCCTTCATCCCCTACCAGAGTTTGGTTGTTGTTGTTGTTTTGTTTTTTTAATCTTGTTGCATACCAACCCGACCAGAGTTTCCTGTCTGTGAACACCACAGAAATAACTGCAGGAATGTTTTCGTGTGCCCCTATCACAGCATTTACCCACTGTCATGTGATGATTTATTCATATGTCAGTCTCCCATGATTAGAGTTGCCAGAATTAGCAAATTAAAATACAAGATACCAGTTTAATTTATATTTCAGATCAATAATGAATAACTTATTAGTACAAGTATAACCTGAATATTGCATGGGACATACTTACACTTTTTAAAAATATTCATTGTTTATCTGAAATTCAAATTTTATCCTGTATTTTATCAGTTGTCCTATATTTTAGCTGGCAACCCTATCCACAATAAACCGGGATCATTCCTTTACCTGCCACACCCACCTTATGCCATGTCTTGTGAGCACCTCAGAAATGATTATCTTGGATGTACGTAAATAACTTTCTTTTTTTTTCCGAGACTGAGTTTCACTCTTATCACCCAGGCTAGAGTGCAATGGTGCGATATTGGCTCAATGCAACCTTCGCCTCCCTGGGTTCAAATGATTCTCCTGCCTCAGCCTCTCAAGTAGCTGGGATTACAGACACATACCACCACGCCCAGCTAATTATTGTATTTTTAGTAGAGATGGGGTTTCACCATGTTGGCCAGACTGGTCTCGAACTCCTGACCTCAGGTGATCCACCCGCCTCAGCCTCCCAAAGTGCTGGGATTACAGGCATGAGCCACCACGCCCAGCCTATAAATAACTTTCATTCAGAGTTTAAATGGCATCAAGTTGCACTGAAAGTTAAATTTTCACAATAGAAAGCACAAAAATATTAAATGTTCGTTTAGCCTGACTTTTAGCATGAGTAGGTCCAGCTAAAAAGAAGGATGATGTTATTTACAAAGAGTAAATGAGGGGCCAGGCATGGTGGCTCATGCCTGTAATCCCAGCACTTTGGGAGGCCAAGGTGGGTGGGTCACTTGATGTCAGGAGTTCTAGACCATCCTGGGCAACATGGTAAAACCCCGTCTCTATAAAAAATACAAAAATTAGCCAGGTGTAGTGGCACGCTCCTGTAATCTCAGCTACTTGGGAGGCTGAGGCAGGAGAATCACTTGAACCCAGGAGGCAGAGGCTGCAGTGAGCCAAGATCACACCACTGCACTCTAGCCTGGCAACAGAGACTCTGTCTCAAAAAAAAAAAAAAAAAAAAAAAGAGTGAATGAGAACATTTGCCCATTTTGAACAGCAGCATTCATCAACTGATTCCTTCAACTCACATTGTAAGGATATGTAGAACCAACGGTCCAGGTCACAGGGCAACCACTGTCAGGCATGCAACCTACACTTGTAGCTTTCCAAACAGACAAAGCTTCATGGCCTCATTTCCCGCAGGGCTATCTTATCTTCCTTCCTCCTATCCCAAAATGTCGTTTGTTGATACAAGTCATATTTCTCAAAAAAAAAAAAAAAAAAGGAAGATAAGAAACAGGAAAATCTACCACCATAGAGTTGGAACAAGATAAGAGAAATAAGCTGTCTAGATTCTGGTTTAGCAGTGGAGAAAGGAATTAAGAACCTGATAAATTTCATAAGTGGAAAGATGAATATGGAGGATAAAGAATATAGAAAAGTTTCTTTAAAGCTGAACTACACACTAAAAATACATAATACAAAGCAAAATATTCAAGGCTGTAGAGATCAGCAAATACCTCTTCATTGTGAAAATACATTTTTATAGAATTGTGGATCGAAGGTTTCTTCATGAGGACTTTACTAATTTTTCAGATACCTGAGCCTTCTTGTTAGTAAATCTGTTGTCCTAACAATCCATCTTTTGTATTGTTACTGAGCAAAAGCTACTCTTAAAATCCAAATGTTTTATATAAGTTAGCTGGGCATAGTGGCTCACACCTGTATTCCCAGCACTTTGGGAGGTTGAGGAAGACAGATCGCTTAAGCCAAGGAGTTCAAGACTAGCCTGGGTAAGATGATGAAGTCCCAACTCTATAAAAAATACAAAAATTGGTCGGGCTCAGTGGTGCATGCCTGTAGTCCCAGCTACTCAAGAGGCTGAGGCGGGAGGATAACTTGAGCCCAGGAGGCTGAGGTTGCAGTGAACCAAGATGGCGCCACTGCACTTCAGCCTGGGTGACAGAGTGAAACTCTGTCTCAAAAAAAAAAAGAAAAAAAATTGCTGGAAAAAAATGGTCTTCAGAAAGCAGAAAGAATGAACCTATATAACTCACTCTTTAGAACCCATTAAAACATTGTTTACTTCCCTTTTAAAAATTTAGTATGTATATCTAGGAAAGGAACATCAACTGGCACGTGGAGGAGCATGGATTATATACCAGCCCCTCTTCTAGTAGCTGCAAATCCTTGAACAGGTTTTTTCACTTCTATGGCATTGTCTTTAAAATGGAGATATGATACTTATCCATTTGGGGCGAACATCAGTTAACATCTATGGAACACCTAGCATGATTTCCACAATGTATGTATTTCCTTATTCATTCACATTGAGTGCCTCACTATCATGATCATCATCAACGTCATCTTTATCAATTTCAGTTATTGATTGCCTGCTATGTGCAAATCGCTTTTCACACATAATCAAGCATGGCTGATCGAGCATTCTAGTCCCTATTTTGTTGATTCTATAGGCCCTGCCCTGTTTATGATACTCTATTGCCTCTAAGAATAAAAATTCTTTCATGTAAATCCCTTCGCTTTAGCATTATACTCTCTGTATTTTGGAGAGTCAGAGATTTATTGACATTTAATAGCAGCAAAGCCAAGGCCTTCAGAGGTGTGACAACGAACCACACTCTCCTGGAAATCAAGTGGGAAATTCTTAGTCTTCTGAATTTCATTGAACAAGAACCTCCCCAAGAACAAGGGAGAGCATTGCTCAAATCTAGGCCCTGCTGATGGAGACAATTCTGGGAGTAGGGAGGACAGCTCAAAGAGGAATGGCATCATCGTGAATGACTAGGGCCCAGGAGAAGAAATGGATTGGTAGCCTTGACAGTTGACCTCCAGCTGCTACGGGAAGTGTTTGCTTTCTTCTCCTGGGCCCTAGTCATTGCCAGCGCGGTGGCTCATGCCTGTAATCCTAGGACTTTGGGTGGCCGAGGCAGTGAATCACCTGAGGTCAAAGGTTCGAGACCAGCCTGGCCAACATGGTGAAACCCCGTCTCTACTAAAAATGCAAAAATTAGCCAGGCATGGTGGCGGGCGCCTGTAATCCCAGCTACTCTGGAGGCTGGGGCAGGAGAACCGCTCGAACCCAAGAGGCAGAGGTTGCAGTGAGCCGAGATTGTGCCATTGCACTCCAGCCCAGGCAACAGAGCAAAAACTCCGTCTCAGATAAATAAATAAATAAATAAATAAATAAATAAATAAATAAATTAGTGTTTAGGCCGGGCACAGTGGCTCACACTTGTAATCCCAACACTTTGGGAGGCTGAGGTGGGTGGATCACCTGAGGTCGGGAGTTCTAGACCAGCCTGGACAGCAAGGAGAAACCCCGTCTCTACCAAAAATACAAAAAAAAAAAAAAAAAAAAAAAAAATTAGCTAGACTTGGTGACAAGCACCTGTAATCCCAGCTACTCAGGAGGCTGAGGCAGGAGAATCGCTTGAACCGAGGAGGCAGAGGTTGCAATGAGCTGAGATCTCGCCACTGCACTCCAGCCTAGGCAACAGAGTGCGAGACTCCATCTCAGATAAATAAACAAACAAACAAAACAGTGTTTACAAAAATTAAAAAAATAACTCTGCAGTTCAAATCTTTTAAAAATCAATGTATTTTGTTTCTCATTTGAAACCACCTGTTTCAGAATCTCAAAAATGGTGCCCCCAAACTTATTCCTCAGACAGGCTCACACAGGTGCACAAAAATGTTTAGACAAGGACATTTTTTTTTCTAAGAGGAAAAGATTAGAAAGAATCCAAATGTGCACCAATAGGAAACTAGCTAACATATTGCTTATCCATTACAACAAAATATTCTGCAATGATGAAAAAGAGTGGAATAGGTCTCTATATGCTGATAAGGACATATTTCAGAGCCTAAGATGGTACCTTTGTGCAAATTGAGAAAAGGTGCCCTCTTCCAGGTAGGCCCAGGCCCTGCCAGAGAACACAGTTTACTGAATTTCAGCTTCCATTCTCCCCTCAACCAAGTGCCTCCACACAACTACATATGACAACTCTGCTAAGACCTATTAAAGGGGAAGAAGGGAGGTGGGTATAATTTGATACCACGTGTGTGTTTCAAAGACCATACACAAAAATATTAAATATATACTTTTATCTTTAAAATATTTCTGGAAGAACACTCAAGAAGCTGGTAACAGTGGTTGTCTCTGGGGAGAGAAAATGAGGGTTGTGGGTGGGAGATGACTTTTCACTGTATTCTCTTTTGTACATTTTTTACCATGTGCATGTAACTTTCTCAATTAAAAAAAAAAAGAAAAAAGGAAAGTTCTTTTATTTTCTAATGGCATACCCAGAGACTGTTGAGGCCAAGAGCCATGGCTACTGCTGCTATGCAACCTGTCCTCCCACACACCTGGACCTCTCAGCAGCCAGTATGCGGTATCCTGGCCCAGTTCAGCCCACGTGGCTTCCATTTAACTATGAAGTACAGATTTTCTAAAGCATATTTTTTTGATGGAACATACTTTGCTTTTATACATTTTTCAACAATGGCAACACATCTCCAAATTATTTTCACTAGGCGCTTTTCCTTTTAGCCCAGTATCCACCCTGATGCAAACCAGCCATGAATTCTTGCTTTACTTCTGCCAACCACAGTGGGAAAATAACACACCTACACCAATGTGTGCAGCAGTCGCTGAAAATTGCTGCAATGGCAGGTTCCTAGCTAACATCTGTAGACTGTGTTTCTAGCATCTTGCTTCTGGCACAGGATAAACCACTCTGAAAAGTGTTAATCAATAAAAGTCAAAGGTTCCCAGATCCCCGATTAAGAAGTGCCCTTGATATGGTCCATTTGCTAGCAGCATCATCCTAGGCAAATTCTATGCACACTGTATGTCTCATAAAAAATTGGTAATACTGTAATAATCATACTTCCCTCAGAGGATTAGTGTGATGGTTTAATGAAACAATGCATGTGCCTCACATAGTAGCCACCCAATAAATGGTTTGCTCTTGTGGCTTTTGTGGCAAAATGGTTGTTATATGATTGGAGAGATGAGACTGAAACAATTACATGATAGGTAACAACATCTATTATCATCTGAACAATCTACACTTATCAAATGTGATCTCATATGGTACATTATCTTTAGTAAGTACACAATATTTGTCCTTTGAGCTTTAAAGTAAGGTACTTTGAAATATAATGCCATGTCCTTTATGTTGGTGCTTGGTTATGCTTTTTGCTTAATTATAAAAGCTACCCATATTAAAGTTTGGTGGAAGGTAAAAAGTACACAAAAAGAAAAGATCATCATTTCCAATCCCACTCCAGAAAACCACTATTAACATTTTAGCATATTTCCTTCTAGTCTTTTTTCCATGCATTTTAATAATTGAGATCATATGATATATATACTTTTCTATCCTTTTTCCTGTTTAGCATTTTATCCTAAATATTTCTCCATATTATTAAAAACTCCATCAATATTACCATTTTAATAGGTGGTTAGCATTCCATTGCATTTATTTATTTAACAAATATTTATTGAAAACCTATTATGTATTAGACACTCTCTTTGATGCTAGAGCTACTATAGTGAATAAAACAGACAAGCTCTCTCTTCCCATGAAGTTTCTGTGTAGTGTTAATGGTTGTGGTACAAGTTAGAGTAAATTAAGGAGAAAATAGGAGGTAGAAAAGTGGAGGCAGTGCTTATGGACAGTGTTTTCAAGGTTAGCTGTAAAGCAACCGTAGCTGGAGGAAAAGGAATGGTCAATGCTGTACCGAATTTTACTCAATTATTGCACTGGGGAAATACAAATGTGTATTTTAGATGATCTCTTGGGCATTTTGGTAACATTTAAAATTGAGTTTTTAATAAAAGTTGCTAGTGTCGTTCCTAAGCTGGTTTTGGTGAGTCTATTTGCGATTTTCATGTAGTAGCTGCAATAATGTCATGGTCTTTAACACTGCATAAGCAGAGAAATGAGCTTAAGGGCCATAGCCACTGATACTAAGTCCTAATGCAGGATTCTCCTCTGGCTATCATGTTATCACCTCACAATAACCATTCATCTCACCATGGGGAAGAATTTGATAGAAACCCTCTCTACCTTGGATCTCATCCAATTATTTTTGGTGTGTTTGTGTGTTTTTTAAGGGAGGGGAGAAGGAGTATTGTTCTTACAGATTTTTGTACTAGAAATGTTTTCTGGTTCCTTCCCATACCCTCTTCTATGAGAAACAACCTGCTCACAGCCCTGTTAAGGAATGGTGGCCATGTTTCTAGCACATGGCCCTACCATTCCCCCACCCCAGAACATACATACACCCACTGACCACACTTGACTGAACCTAGTGTAGACGCTGACACAACAGCAGTAATCAAGGACCTACGAACCTGAACGGCTTGACTTGAAAATTCGATTCCTCTGTTAATTGGAGTTGGAGTGACAGGGAAAAATGAGAGTGACAGTAGAAACTGAAGTGGGGTCAGAATCAAAGAGGCCTTAGTCATGGAAAGCCACAGTAAGCTGGAATTCTGGAAGGCTGGGAACTTTGACTAAACAGGATCGGCTGACCTAGTAGAGGAGAAGCACAGAGAGATGTTTATATTGAAGTAGAGACACTGGAAGATTAATTCTGAAGCTTCCAAACTCCCCAAATGAGGCAATAAAATATTAGCTAATACTTTAAAAAATGATCTAAATGCATCAATGAGCTGGCATAAAATAAAGGACTCTATAGTTGCCAAAATGTGATCAGATCAGGAACCGGGGCTGGTAAGTGAACATCAAAGCTGGCTTTCATCCTGAAAGTTTCTGCCAATCCCTGGAGGATCTGAGCTTCTGCTTTGAGGGGTTGCACAGAGATGTAGGGGCCCACCCAAGATGGGTAATCTAAATGGTGACCTCCCGCATAATATTGGAACCCAGAGGTCTACACCTCTAGTGTTTAAGTGAATGAGAAAGAGATCCTGATCTACAGAAGGTAGCGGCAAGGAATTATGTCTCTCTTGATCTCAGTGCTGAGCGAAGGATTAAACCATCTCCTGTGTGTATTCAGAACCACAAGCTAGTCCTCACATGGCTTGCAATCCAAATGCTATCTGTGTAGTCTGAAATACCTTAAGCACAGAATATAACTCCTAGAGTGCCTGGGTTGGTAGTCTCAACTTCAATCTAGGTCTCAAAGGATTCCACAGATAAAGTTCCAAAAGAATAAGCAGCTCTCAGGCAAAAATCATAAAAAAGAAAAACCCACAAAGAGACACCACGAGAGAAAAAAACCCATGTAACGCTTGAAAAAGAATCTTCTTCACCCTGCAGTCTCTGTCCTTGGACAGCCATGAGATTCATTTTAATGATGCAATAAAGTCTTCCCTTATTTGATAAATTTTACAGAAATTTTGTTCTTAAAAAGAAGTCACAACTCCCTTGTTATCAACTTTTGTTTCTAAACAGTGGCTGAGAGCATGGATCTTAACAGCAGCAGTAGCAGAGCTCTGCTGCCTTGACTTATCTTTATCTTTACTGTTACTGCATTGGTTTCTGAGCCTCATGCTGCAACCTCACTCCTTTGTCATCATCAAGTGCCAATGATCTTATGCATCTCTCTTTGGTATCTATTTGAATGACACACTGGATGAACAAGAGGAGCTTACTGTGTCCTACTGGGACTTGATTGCCGAAGAAATGTATTAGGAAACTCTTGTGGGAAATCTAGCTTATGCTAATCAAACCCAATTTGGATGATTGTAAATGCCTGGGAATTAAGGAGAGTAAAACCAAAGACGCAAACAAATGGCCAGCTCATTCCTCAAAAGGGTTGAACATAAGAAATAAGTAGTCTTATCATTTTTAGACACAATGGGAAATAATCCATAGCTGAAAGTCTGGTCTATGCAGATAAATCTTTCACATAAAGGTGAATAAAGCAACCGTTAACCAGCTTTAAAAGACATTATATGGCACTATTACTAAAGACAGCATTTTGTAAACCTGTTCTCCCCTTCCGGGAATGATCACACTGTTTCAAATCCCTAGGCCTATAGATGGGGATAAAAATGTCTTTGATTCTCCAGAGAACTCTATGTTGGCTGGCCGCCAGCTGCTGCTAAGACTGGTTTTTCTTGAAAGTTTCACCAGCACTTTGGTTTGTTTTCCTGTTAAACAAGCAAACCACCTGGTTATTGACTAGACTCTGATGGTAAGACTTCCAGGTGAGTGGCAGGAAGACAGAAGGAACCAGAACTCCTGACCTTGGTCTCAGGATACATTAACACTTTTTGGTTAATACAATTAATCACAGAGAAAGAAGATGCAATCGGGAGCTAAAGCCTATGCCTTCTTAACCTTTTCTCTTTACTCTGTGAGGAACTATTTTGAGCTTAATTGGACTTTTATCTGGAATGCTCAGTTGTATGACCCTTTCCTTGCTCTGCAATGAGCCAGCCACAGTACAATTATTTCCTGTGAAGGTCAGGTATACAGTGATATTTCAAAACAATTCATCATCAGGCATTAAGGAAATGAGAAGAGCATTTCAATTCCTCCTTTCCTCGTTTGGAAAATCATTTTCAATTTCAGATTAAGTGAAAATTTAAGGTCTAGTAGTGGTGATTCAAGGTCTAGTAGTAGTCAAAACAGTAAGTCAGGTATGCATCTACTGCAGATGAGCTTGGCAAAAATTAATCCAATCTGAACTCTACAAAATCGTTTTGGAGCTGGGACATTGAGACTATCCAGGAGTTATTTAATATCTCAATTGATATTTCAGCAAAAGACTTTTACTTCTACCTTCTCAACTTGCTTCATTTGAAAACGTATTTTTTTTTAATGCTACTTGGAGTTTAGCCTCAGTAACTTCTGATTGAGCCAATTACAGTAGTTGACTAATTTAAATCACCAAGTATTTATTGAACATTTACATGTTCAAGACATTATGCTGTGACAATTAAGCCAAATGTCAAGCAAAAGGAGGCATCTAAAATCAGTTGAATTTCACAAACTTCATCACTGAGGGTCTCAAACAAAACATGATAATATTTTTAATTTTGTGAATTCTGACTTAGTTTAATTGAAGGCTTCTTATCTAATCTTTATCAGAGAATATACTTAACATCTTTATTCATTACAAGATATTTATCTTACTGTAAAACAAAATGCCATCTTTGTCCTCATTATCATCAATAACAATCAACTTTTACAAGGTGCCTACTGCCTATAGGGCACTGTGCTAGAGAAATACAGTATCATAAAGCTGCTACTTTCACAATGTTATTTAGGTTGGTGCAAAAGCAGTTGCAGTTTTTGCAATTTAAAAGTAATGGCAAAAACCACAATTACTTTTGCACCAACCTAATACAATCTAGTGGAGGAGTCAAAATATACAAGAGGGTATTGGGAGAGTCTGGATACAGAGTGGAAATACAAGGGGTTCTTTGGTGTCTTGAACCGTGCTCTGTACCCTGTCAGTCATAGTGGTTTCAAGAACCTATGTATGCACGTGCAAAAACTCATAGAACTGTAACCAATAAAAGTCAACTTTACTGCTATAAAGAAATTAATTTTCAGTGCATAAGAGGAAAGCAGAAGCAGATTTCCCATAAAGCTAACGAAGCTAAAGCTTCAGGGCTCTCACAAGCACATCTCCTTTCAAAGCCTGGTACCTATTTTATATTCTTTGTCATAAAGAGAGACTTTAAGAAAATGTGGAGTGTTTACGCCACACTCCAAAATGTTTAAGCCTCAGGACCTATAAAACTTGGATTCACCCCTTGGAGGTATGACTCTAAAGTAATTAAATTTATTTCCATAGTTGAATATAGAGAAGGGTAAATAATAGGATGAAGCAGCAAATGCCGAATGCTGGGAATTCAGAAGAAAGAATGATGACCGAGGACCAAGAAAGTCAGTGGGATTTGGATTGGGTCTCAATAATAAGTAGTCTGACTCTATTGTTAATGTTTGACTGCTGAGAGCTTTCAGCCCCATTATAGCTATATGCCTCCTGCCCCACATCTGGGCAAGCCAATAAGAAACCCCTCCTTTGCTGTTGGCAGTAAATTCAAACCACACAAGCCCCAGCCTATGTGGGAACTTTAAACCGAACCCCACTCCCTAATCACAATGAAATCCAAGCCAGTCTACTTTCCCTGCTCTCTCAATGCATTTTTGGACTAGCTTGGGAGCCTTGCTTGCTTTCCATACAAAGCCTCATTATGTGAGTAATGAACCTTTTCTGTCCTCTTGTGAGTATGTGGCATCATCAATGTTGACATTCAAACCAAATTTTGGATGGGAACCAAATATTGGGTAATGGATCCAGCCAGTTCTGTTTTTATAATAGTCTTGAAAATTGATATAATTTAGATGCAAAAAGAAAAGGACATTTTAGGGAGTGAAATTTCTTATGCAAAGACATGAAGGAAAAATATGAAAATTGTGTTTACAGGGTAGGTTAATTGAAGCTACAAGTTTGCATACAAGAGTCAGAAGGATAGTGATAAGACCAAAGTGGTAGGTAGGGGTCATTGAACAGGATGAGAAATATGGATTTTATCATTTGGACAGTAAGAAATACTAAAGGTTTTTTATGAATGGGGAAACAACAAGGTCACATAGGTATTCTAAGATCATCTATCTAGTTGTGAAATGTAGAACGGCTTGGAGGCAGGGAGGTCAAGATAGAAGAAAACCAGTTAGAAAACTGTCTTATTATTCAAGCATAGGATGTCAAGGGCCTGGTTGTTGTGATGCCAATGGAATGGAAAAGTGGGGGTTAATATAAAAATGTAGTAAAGATATTTCACTATAGATGTATATTTATAGTGTAGATGTTGGATCAGGTCTGTTTCCTGATTTTGAATTGGAAATATCATTATGAGCTCATAATTTTCTCTCTCTCAAATCTGATCTCTTTCTGTCTTCCTTTTTTTTTTTCTAGAGATGGGTTCTTGCTATGTTGCCCAGGGTGGAATGCAGTGGCTCTTCACAGGCGCAATCTCACTACTGACAGCACCAGAGTTTTAACCTGCTCCGTTTCCAACCCGGGCCAGTTTGTCCCTCCTTAAGCAAGCTGGTGGTCCCCTGCTCCTGGGAGGTCACCATATTAATGCCGTATTTAGTGTGGACCCCCAATTGGCATAGCACATTACGCCCAGAACTCCTGGGCTCAAGGGATCTGCCTGCCTCAGCCTCCTGAATAGCTGAGACTACAAGCATGTGCCACCATGCCCAGCTTGCTTTCTATATTTCCTAGCTCTGCCCACTGAAAATGCCCAAAATAATGATGACTTCAGTAGCAATGAGTATCCTAACACCGTATTTTTATCTCCAAATATAATTTTACACTAAAGTGAACCAAGGCTCTTTGGATAAATGTTTGATTCCAGGTCTGGGACAAGAAAGATAGAAATTGGTCCTGAAACATCTTGTCAACACAGATAGCAATAATGTTATCAAAGACTATTGGAGTGTCAAAAGGACCCAGGAATATACCTGAAGAGGCTCCCACTGGCCAAAGAAGGGAAAATTTGAGTATCAGTGAGGATAATAATGGCAACACATTGAAACATTAAAAATTCTTAAATCCATGAGTTTACTAACATATTGTGGGGAAGAAAAAAGAGAAGAAAACAAATTGCCACTATTGGAGGATGCTAAGGAACCAAATTTTATTTAGAGAATTGGTCAATAAAGGGAAAAAAATCAAGTATGTATTCTCTTTCCTATATGAGTTGTATCAATGGGTAACCAAAAGTAGATGACAATGAATCTCTCTTTATGAAAGTATTCTAGCTAACAATCAAACTAACAAACAAAATATTCTAGCTAATAAACAAAAATGACAGAATCAGAATATCAGCATTCTCCAATCCCTAATGAATTAATGGAGCTAGACATTTTATACCAACAAATAATAATGTCACAAAAAGACACAGCAGATATTATAGGACTCCTAACACAATGCCACCTACAAACTCGCCTTGCCCAAATACCTGAAGGTGAATTGTGTCAAATCTCCTGATTTAACTACTAACTAACAGGATGTACAGGGGACAGATGCACATGGTAAATAACATGTTTGGGATGCAATCAGCAAAATCCAGGCTGAAAACTATACGGGACAAACAACCTGGTTTCTTTTTTTTTTTTTTTTTTTTTTGAGACGGAGTCTAGCTCTGTCTCCCAGGCTGGAGTGTGGTGGTGCAATCTTGGGTCACTGCAACCTCCGCCTCCCGGGTTCACACCATTCTGCCCCCTCAGCCTCTCAAGTAGCTGGGACTACAGGCGCCCACCACCACGCCCAGCTAATTTTGTTTTTGTATTTTCAGTAGAGATGGGGTTTCACCGTGTTAGTCAGGATGATCTCAATCTCCGGACCTTGTGATCCGCCCACCTTGGCCTCCCAAAGTGCTGGGATTACAGGCGTGAGCCACCACGCCCGGCCAACAACCTGGTTTCTTTAACAAATAAATTATAAAGAAAAAAAGAAAAGCTGGACAGGAAACCTATAGATTAAAAAAAAAAAAAGTAAGAGATATTTCAGCCAATAATATGTGTATGAGGCCGGGCGCAGTGGCTCACATCTGTAATCCCAGCACTTTGGGAGGCCGAGGTGGGCGGATCATGAGGTCAGGAAATCAAGACCATCCTGGCTAACACGGTGAAACCCCGTCTCTACTAAAAATACAGATTAGCCGGGTGTGGTGGCGAGCGCCTGTAGTCCCAGCTACTTGGGAGGCTGAGGCAGGAGAATGGCGTGAACCCAGGGAGGCCGAGCTTGCAGTGAGCCAAGTTCGCACCACTGCACTCCAGCCTGGGTGACAGAGCGAGACTCTGTCTCAAAAAAAAAATAATAATAATAATAATGATGATAATATGTGTACTTATGTGGATCCGAATCCAAAAGAAAAAGACAATTAGAAATATGAACCCTTATGGATATTGATGATATGAAGGCTCCAGTGACTCCTGTGTATATTGTGTATATTTCTAGCCAGTGATTCCAAATTTTAATTAATTTCATAAGTATTCAGCAAGTTCAGTAAGATAAAAATTCAAAAAAATTATTTGTTTAGCTGTTATTGCCTATATCTATATTTTTTATAAAATTTTTTTCTGTTTTCAGTTTTGTTCTTAATTAACAAGTTTTATTTTTATTTGTTAACAAAATTGCAAGGATATAGTGTTAGTAAATTTTATTTTAGTTCTACAATATAGCTACTTTAAAATTAATTAGCTTTAATTCACTTTTAAAAAGAAAATAATATTTAAAAAACACATGTGTAAAAAAACTAGATGGGTAGATATATGATGAAAAGAGTCAGTACTGAAAAGATAATTATCCTCCAAATTAATCTACAAACATAATTCAAGTCCAGTCAAAATCCCAGCAAGATTTTTCATGTGACAAGGTAAATCTTTAATTTATATAGAAAATTAGAGGTCTAAGAAAAGCCAAGATAATTCTGAGCAAAGAGCTCTTCCCTGCTAGGTAACAAGATTTATTATAAAGCTATAGTAACTAAGACCGTGGGATATTGGCACAAAGACGGATAAATGGGTTAAGGAAACGGAATAGAAAGTACAGAAAGAGACCTATGTATATATGGGAACTTAGTACAAGTGGTCAAAATTAATGGGGAAAGGATTAGCTAGTCAATAGTTGTGTTATATTCCTAAAATTATAATAACAGTAATGTAGGTTATTTGGAAAAACACAGTTCTTTACAAATACATCTAGTCACAATAAGCAAAAGTGTAAAACATGGATTGGCTACCAATAAAATATATATAACTCATGGCTTCTGGGGGACAGAAAAGAATATACGTCCTAAACCTTACTAGTAATTTTTTTCAGATCTTTAAATATAAGTTGTATAAGATGTTACAGCTTTTAGTGTTGGATAGTAAGTAAAATTATATTTGCTACATTATCTTTTGTTCCTTTACAAGTTGACATCAGTGTATGTTATATAATTCAATATATAATAACAGTACAAATCATTGGGAATAAGAAAGATTTACTCCATAAATGGTTTAGGGCAATTGGTTACTACAATGGGGAGAGAGTTAGATTGACAACTTGTATCATATACCAAAATAAATTCCAGAGATAAATGTAATAATTTAGATCATTAAAACAAAATTCTATACTGTTTAAAGCAAAACTTTCTAAGGATAAAACAACGGAAGAAATCACAAAGGGAAATATTAATAGATTAGACTAAGTAAAAATGTTAAATTTCTACATGTCCTAAAATGTCACCAAAAAAATTCCAAGGCAAATAAACTATGAAATATCTTGAGACTAATATGACAAAATGTTGATGTCCTTGATTATAAATTAACAAGGAAGATATTAAAACCTTGGCCAAATAATGGACAAAGGACACAAGCAAGCTATATTTAGACAAAGAAATACAAACAATAACCATAGGTACAAATACTCAACATAACTATTAAAAAATACAAATTAAAAAATAGAAATTAAAATAAGATGCTCTTCTTATGTATTATAACTGCTAATAAGCAGTTATTTCAATAATTTTCATTGTTGGTGAATCTGGGTTAAACTGGCATTGACATACCTCTAGTGGGTATATAAATACATTTGTCCCCAATTATTCCTGCAAATAACATCACTTTCATAGTCTTTTCAGGTTTTTGTATTTCTCATGACTGAATGGCTCCACCCAGGCTCACCAACCAGTCCTGTGGCCCCTACCCAGGAACCAACGCAGCACAAGTGGACAGCTTCGACTCCCTATGATTTCATCTCCAGCCCAAACAATCAGCACTCCCCAGTCCTTGGCCTCCTACCTGCTAAACTGTCCTTGAAAAACCCTAGGCTTCCATATTTTTGGAGACTGATTTGAGTAATAATAAGAATCTCCCATTAAAGCAACAACAACAACAACAAAACTTTCAAGCAAGCTTTTTATCAATAGACATCAGAACTAAGATTAGGACCCTTTGATATGTAAATTTATTGTGTACCTTCTATGAATCATTTAAAGGAAATAATCAGAAACTTAAATAAAGGATATAAGGAGTGCTGAGGCAGTCAGATCACTTGAGGTCAGGAGTTCGAGACCAGCCTGGTCAACATGGTGAAACCCTGTCTCTACTAAAAATACAATAATTAGCTGGGCATGGTGGTGCACGCCGGTAATCCCAGCTACTCAGGAGGCTGAGACAGGAGAATTGCTTCAACCCCAGAGGTGGAGGTTGCAGTGAGCCAAGATTGTGCCATTGCACTCCAGCCTGGGCAACAAGAGTGAGACTCCATCTCAAAAAAAAAAAAAAAAAAAGACCTATTGAGTAATAAATACAAATAACTAGTATTTTTCTAAGTTCTCCATCACCGGAATGTTCTCTGTGAGTCATCACAGTGAAGACTAGAAGCAACCAAAATGTTCAAAAATTGGAGAAAAAGTATGATATATTACTTCTAGTTTCAAGATAGACATTAAGTGCTCCCCTTTCATCACCACCAAAAGAACACAAAACTGAAACATAAATCCCATCTTTGATAAAACTAGATGGTGATTTGTATTCATTTCTTAGGGTTCTGTAACAAATTACCAAAACTAAGTGGCTTAAAAAAGAAATGGGGCTGAGTACAGTGGCTCACGCCAGTAATCTCAGCACTTTGGGAGGCCAAGGTGGGCAGATCACTTCAGGCCAGGAGTTCAAGACCAGCCTGGCCAATATGGGGAAACCTTGTCTCTACTAAAAATACAAAAATTAGCCAGGCATGGTGGCTCATGCTTGTAATCCCAGCTACTCAGGAGGCTGAAATGGGAGAATTGCTTGAACCCAGGGGGCAGATGTTGCAGTGAGCTGAGATCACACCACTGCGCTCCAGCCTGGATGACAGAGCGAGACTCCATCTCGAAAAAAAAAAAAAAAAAATGTGGCCGGGTGCGGTCACTCACGCCTGTAATCCCAGCACTTTGGGAGGCCAAGGCGGGCAGATCATGAGGTCAAGAGATTGAGACCATCCTGGCCAATATGGTGAAACCCTGTCTCTACTAAAAATACAGAAAAAAAAAAATAGCTGGGGCATGGTGACATGTGTCTGTAGTCCCAGCTACTTGGGAGGCTGAGGCAGGAGAATCACCTGAACCCAGGAGGTGCAGGTTGCAGTGAGCCGAGATCATGTCACAGCACTCCAGCCTGGCGACAGAGCAAGACTCCGTCTCAGGAAGAAAAAAAAAAAGTATTCTGCCACAACTCTGGAAGCCAGAAGTCCAAAACAAGGTGTTGGCAGGACTGCCCTCCATCTGTAGACTCTAGGAGATAACCACTCTTTGCCTCTTCTAGTATCTAGTGGCTTCAGCCCTGCCTTGATCTGTGGTTGTATCATTCCAATCCCTACCTCTGTAGACGCATTGCCTCCTTCTCTTCCTATCTGTCTTCTACTCTGTGTGCCTCTTGTATAAGGACACTTGTGGTGGCATTTAGGGCCCACCTAGATAATCCAAGGTAATCTAATCTCAAAATCACTAATTTACTCACATCTGCAAAGACTTCTTTCCCAAAAAATATAATATTCACATATTCTAGGATTGTGACCTAGATATCTTTTGGGGGATCATTTTTCTCACTACCACAACAACTAGATCTCAGCCCCTTATATATGAAGATTAAAAACAGGAGCATGATAAATGACCATGCAGGGAGAAAAGAAGGTCAAACCAAAATATCTACACAGTGTATGGCAATAAATTACAACAACAATACTATAGTAATAATAACTAACATTAACTGAATAGTGATTTGGTGCACAGAACCTTGGAAGAGCTCAGAAAATAGGAGAACTAGAGACCTTTGAGGACAGGTGTGAACCAATGAGCTGAAGATGAGGATTCGTTGATAAAAATATATAAAGAGCAATTAAGCCACTCCTAAATTAGGTTCTCATTTTTATTCTGTGTGGTCAGGTAGCTACCCCTTCTTTACCCTATAGTATCTGGAGAAATCAAACCAGAAAGTCTTCAGACTGAAGAAACTGGGCAAAAAGGAGGGTAGAGATGCAGTACTATGCTGAGAACAGAGGGATCAAATGAAAATCTGCATCCTGGATTTTTCACTGTCAATTCTAGAGCACAAGCAGCCAATCTTACATCCCAAGCAGGAGATGGTTAGTATCCTTCTCTGAAGACAATGAACCTGAAGACACCAATATATGCTAACATATAAGGAGTTCAATTCAAAAGCTCTCTGCTCATCACTTGTTCCACAGCAACCAGCCCCACACATGCACACACAGCTTCCAATCGGCTTTTTAGTGCTCCATTCCTAACTATAAATAAATAGACTCTCTTGTACCAGGAATTTGAGGAAAGCCTCCAACATGAGAGAAAAATAAACAATGGGGGGATGAGGGGAATGGTACATAGGAAAGTGAAACAATGCTGAGGGCAGAAGAAAATTTCAAACATACTACCATTCATAGCTTCAGAGAAGAAATGATGATAGCAAAAAGGACAGACTCAGCTGAGGGACTGGGAAATAAGGTCTAGGAAAGGACAAAGAATTCAACAACAACAAAAAAGCAAACAAAACAAACAAATACACAAAGAGATTGGCATTAAAAAAGATAATTAGAAAATAAATTCAAAGATTTAAATTAATAGGAGAGAAGGTAGAAAACAATAGAGGGAAATTATCAAAGAAATCATATACTTTCTAGGACTACTAGTCATGAGTCTTCAAATTAAAAAGCCAATTAATGAAAGAAAGAGTTGAGTCACTACAAAAGTTCAAAACACTAAAAATAGAAAGATTTTGAAAAGGTCTAGGGGATGGATGCAAGAGAGAACAGGTTATACTACGAATCACAACTTAAAATGGCACAAGATTTCTATCAGCAACACAGAAATTTAGAAGGCAATGGAGCAATGTCTCAAAAATTCTGCATAAAATTTATTTCAGTCTCTAATTCCCTACCCAATCAAATTATTCATGCAACATGAAGATAAAATTAATAGGTATTATTTTTAGAGCACTGTTAGGTTTATAGAAAAATTGAACAGAAATTAAGGAGCACCCATACATCCCTTTCCCTATCCTTTTCCCCCATCTTCTGCCACAGTTTTTTTCTGTTATTGACATCTCACATGGGTATGATACATTAGTTACAATTGATGAATGAATATTGATACATTACTATTATTTACTAAAGTTCATAATTTATATTAGGGTTCACTCTGTGTTGTATACGCCCATGGGTTTTGACAAATGTATAATCAAATGGATCCACTATCATAGTATCATACAGAGTAGTTTCACTGCCTAAAAATCCCATGTTCCATGTCTTCAGCCCTCTCTCCCTTCCTCTTGAACCCCTGATAATCACTGATCCTTTTACTGTCTCTATAGTTTTGCCTTTTCCAGAATATCATGTAGATGGAAGCACACCGTACACTGTCTTTTCAGACTAGCTTTTTTCACTGAGCAATATGCATCTACATTTCCTCCATGGCTTTTCTTGGCTTGATAGCTCACCTCTTTTTATTGCTAAATAATATTTGATTGTATAGATGTTGCATAGTATGTTTATTCATTCAGCTATTGAAGGACATCTTGGTTGCTTCCAAGTGTTGGCAATTATGAATAAAGCTGCTATAAATATTCATATGCAGTTTTTTTGGTTGGATATAAATCTTCATCTCATTTGAGTAAATACTGAGCATGATTGCTGAATTGTGTAGTAATACTATATTTACTTTTGTAAGAAATTACCAAACTGTTCTCCAAAGTGGGTGTACTGTTTTGCATTCCAACCAGCAATGAATCAGAGTTCCTGTTGCTCCATTTCATCAATAGCATTTGGTGGTGTCAGTATTTCAAATTTTCAGGTTCTAATAGGTGTGTAGTGATATCTCATTATTGTTTTTTGTTTTTCTTGTTTTTGTTTGAGACAGAATCTCGCTCTGTCACCCAGGCTGCAGTGCAGTGGCACAATGTAAGCTCACTGCAGCCTCTGCCTCCCAGGCTCAAGTGATCCTCCCACCTCAGCCTCCCAAGTAGCTGGGACTGCAGGGGCACTCCACCATGCCTGGCTAAATTTTTTTGTGTTTTGTAGTGACAGGGTTTTGTCATGTTGCCCAGGGTGGCCTCAGACTCCTGGGCTCAAGTGATCTGCCCACCTCAGCCTCTCAAAATGCTGGGATTACAGGTGTGAGTCACTGCGTCCAGCTTCATTCTTGTTTTAATCTGCAATTCCCTGAGGACATGCAATGTCAAGCTTCACGATACAATATCTTCTTTGGTGAGATGTCTGTTCAGATATTTTGCCCATTTTTAAATTGGGTTATTTGGGTTTTTTATTGTTGAGTTTTAAGAGTTTTTGTATATTCTGAATACAAGTCCTTCATCAGATACGTGTTTTGTAAATATTTTCTCCCAGTCCATTACTTTTATTTTTTATTATTCTAAAAATAAAGATGTTTTAGACAGGCAATACCTCAGAAATTTGTCTCCCTTAAACTTTTTCTTAGGAAGCTACTAGAAGGTGTGCTCCATCAAAATGAGGTTGAGAACTAAGAAGGAAACATTAAATCCAAGAAATAATACAAAAAATAGGCTAAAGTAATTTCTAGGTTGATGGCAAAGGAAAATCCCAAGACAATCATTGTAAGTAAGCCTAGAGCATTGGTCTCCCACCCTAGTGAGTGAAAGACAATCACTAGGGCACAAGAAGGAAATAATACCTTTTAAATTTTATTTTTATGTTAGCCTTTTAAAATTTCTAATTTTGTTCATGTTTCACAATGTGCATTCTACTTTATTATAGAAAAAGGATATATTTTATAAACATTAATAATACAAATATTGGAGGCATGTGCTTTTTAAAATAATTGATAACAGTCTATTATTTAAAAATCTAACCAGGTGCGGTGGCTCACGCCTGTAATCTCAGCACTTTGGGAGGCCGAGGTGGGTGAATCACCTGAAGTCAGCAGTTCAAGACCAGCCTGGCCAACATGGCGAAACCCTATCTCTACCAAAAATACAAAAAATTAGCCGGGCGTGGTGGTGCATGCCTGTAATCCCAGCTACTCGGGAGGCTGAGGCAGAAAAATCGCTTCAACCCAGGGGGCGGAGGTTTGCAGTGAGCCAAGATCACGCCATTGCACTGCAGCCTGGATGACAGAGCAAGACTCTGTCTCAAAATAATAATAATAATAATAAAAATAATAATAATAATAATAAAGTAAAATATAAATCTAGAGACACCTGGCCTAGGGAGAACAAGTCCGTAAGGGAGCAGGAGGTCAGAGGGCTTCAGAAGGAATTTTACACAATAAAATAGAACTGATAAATTAAATGACAGATTTGACTGTGTAGAAAATGATATAGATTCATTTTACAGAGCTATTAGAAAGTAGGGAGACATTTTGTGTCAAGAAATTTAAGCAAGCAAAAATGACAATTATTAACTCCAAGAAAAAAATTAAAAATGCACAAGAAAATATAATCACAGTATATTACTTAGAGGTTGACAGTGAACAATATTCACAAAGTAATAATCATAGACATACTGAATACGTACTTAGGTAAAAATTAAAATACAATTACATCAGGAAGATTCGAGAAAGAAAAGAGGGTAAAAATGAGCAGAAGTCCTCACTATATGTACTAAACTTGGGAAATGAAGAAATAGGATATTAATCATGTTTTTAAATATGGAGGCAAATTTCAAAATAAGCTGCTGGTGAAAACTGAAACTAGCTCCTCTTGACAAGGACAAAGCAGGTGAGGGTGAGTAGAGAAAGCATCATTCATTCTGTTTTTATGCTATTTAGTACTATTTCATTTGTAGAATATTTGCATGCAATATTTGCATAGTACACCTTAATAAAAATTACTTTAAAAATTAGAGTAACCCATATGGAATATGTATATTAAATAGTATTTTCAATAGTAGTTAATAATATAGGAAAATATTCAAAATAGGGTGTTAAGTGAAACAGGGAGAATAAAAATGGGTAAAATTTTTATAGCAAATATAGGTATATAGATAAATTTAGCACATTCCAAATATGCATCTCTCTTGTTAGTTTAAAATCTAACCAGTGGCAGGGCATGGTGGCTCATGCCTGTAATCCCAGCAATTTGGGAGACCAAGGTGGGAGGATTATCCGAGGTCAGGAATTCAAGACCAGCCTGGCCAAGATGGTGAAACCCTGTCTCTACTAAAAGTACAAAAAAATTAGCAGGGCGTGGTGGTGCATGCCTGTGATCCCAGCTACTTGGGAGGCTGAGACATGAGAATCGCCTGAACCCAGGAGGCAAAGGTTGCAGTGAGCCGAGATTATGCCACTGCACTCCAGCCTGAGTGACAGAGCGAGACTCCATCTCAAAAAAAAAAAAAAAAAAATCTAACCGGGCATGGTGTCTTAACACCTGTAATCCCAACACTTTGGGAGGCTGAGACAGGCAGATCACTTGAGGCCGGGAGTTCGAGACCAGGCTGGCTAACACAGCAAAACCCTATCTCTACTAAAAATACCAAAATTAGCCAGACATGGTGGCATGCGCCTGTAGTCCTAGCTACTCGGGAGGCTTAGGCAGGAGAATCGCTTGAACCAGGAAGGCAGAGGTTGCAGCAAGCCGAGGTCTCGTCATTGTACTCCATCCTGGGCAACAGAGCAAGACTCTTTCTCAAAAAACAAACAAAAAAAATTAGATGGAAATACATCAAAATACCTTTTAAAAATACATCAAAAGTAAATCTCATTGTATGATAAACTAATGGCTACTTTAATCTAATTTTTTATGTTTTTCTATTTTTTTAACTACCCACGATAAGATATATTACTTTCTTAGGCAAGAAGTGAACTTTTTAAGAACTTTACAGACCTTCAATTACAATGGAAATTGCCAAATTGAAGTCAAGATTCTGATGTGCCCCAGATCACAGCAACCTGAAGGATACAAATTGGGTAGCATTAGGTCGTAACCTTCCTTATGCTGATTTTCACCCTGCCTGCTATAGTAGGACTCCTCTTCTGCAGAGAAGCCCCACCCACCCAAAATTTCTGGGTGTTCTTAGAGGCTGCCTCCAACGTCCTCATGAACAATCCTCTCTGGAGTGTCTGCCAGGGACCTCTGCCACCCAGCAGAAGCCCTGGGGACCTGGAGATGACAGTATTGACCTGTGGCCTCTGGAGCTGTCAATCCTCCAAAATCTCGGCCCT
The DNA here is from genome assembly GCF_009828535.3 of Hylobates moloch. Lineage (NCBI taxonomy): Eukaryota > Metazoa > Chordata > Mammalia > Primates > Hylobatidae > Hylobates > Hylobates moloch. The sequence continues at coordinate 105,538,573 of NW_026652277.1, read as the reverse complement.
ACACCCACCCTGGGCGACAATCTGTCTAGGGGCTATAAAAGCAATTCTGCCAAGACCTTGGGGTTTTATAGATATTTAGGTGAAATATCTGTAACACACACACACACACAAACCCCACTGCAGGAATCAGGACACAGAACTGTTCCAAAGTGGCAGATGCTGTGTCTTGCCTCTGCTTCTTCCCTGGGGCTTCAGAGTAGAGCCAGATGTGCCAGCCTGACTCTGTCTTCCTTAAGTTTAGCTCGACTTCTTTCCTTGGGGGCTCCTTGGTGTGTCTGTGAAACGAATTTGGTTGGGCTGCCCTACAGAACTGTGGAAATGCCCAGTCATGTCTGATTTCCACAGGAGAACATAGATAGGTGCTATTATGTACCCACATTTTATAGATGAAGACACTGTGGCACAGAGAAGTTGAATAAGTTGCTCAAGGTCACACAGCTAGTGAAGTAGCAGCCCTGATTCAGGACAAGTGTTCTCATCTACTATACTGCACTGACTTGGCAGCATAGAGTGGAGCCTCTAACTCTGTGCCAGGCACCATGTGACTGCAGAGAGACCACTGCCCTCAGAAATTTTACCGTCTACTGATAACAACAACCACAGCTACAGATATTTGATGGGAAATTATAAGAATAATCTTATGCCTCCTTCAAGTCCCAATTAAATTAGCACCTCTTCCATGTTAAGTGTCAGCCCTTCCATGCAAGTGCCATCCCAGCAATGAACCTTCCTGGAGTCCCCCAGTCAGGATTGAATCTCATCCTCTTTCATACTCCCACAGCATTTTAACTGTAGAAAACATAACACTGTCCAAGTGATTCATTTCACCTTCTCTCATTGGAACATAAGCTCTGTAAATACAGGACCTCATCTAGCTGACCTTAATGTTTGCTGCAGTACTCACCAAAGCACCTTATATCTTTGTTGAGTTGCATTGACATTGTGCTGAGCGCTTAGTGGGCAGGCAATGATTGTTGATTGATTATGAAGTGGTGAACAATGCCTGTAAAAGACCTCTTCACAGAAGGCCCTGTAGCATAAAGTATTAGGTTGAACTCTGTAAAATGGCCATTTTTATAAGCCAAATTGTTCAAATATTGACAATTTCACACGAGCCAATTTAACATAAGAAAAATAACCTGGCAGGGCACGGTGGCTCAGGTCTGTAATCCCAGGACTTTGGGAGGCCAAGGCGGGAGGATCACCTGAGGTCAGGAGTTTGAGACCAGCCTGACCAACATGGAGAAACCCTGTCTCTACTAAAAATACAAAAAGTAGCCAGGTGTGGTGGTAGGGACCTGTAATCCCAGCTACTCAGGAGTCTGAGGTAGGAGAATCACTTGAACATGGGAGGCAGAGGGTGCAGTGAGCTGAGATCATGCCACTGCACTCCAGCCTAGGTGACAGAATGAGACTCTGTCTCAACAAAAAGAAAAGAAAAGAAAAGAAAAATAACCTAACCGGAATAGCCAAAAAACCCTGGAAAGTGTTCTCTTGGAAGGTTTTGAAATCTCCCTTCTTGGATATCTTTTATAATCTTCCTACAGCTCTTAATATTAGGTTGGTATAAAGTAATGGCAAAACCCGCAATTACTTTTGCACCAACCCAATACTTTTTTTTTTGAAATACCCAAAAAGTTCAAATTTTAAACTATAAACCCTCAAATTTCCCAAAGCCCAAATAACAGAGATGAAACTTGATTCTGACAACTTTGGTGAGCCATGAGACCCTAGGGTCATGAGAACAGGGCCAATTGCCAACAGGCCACCAGAAGAGAAAGTGGTTTACCTAGCTGAGTATCTCCCATTCTTGGCCAAAAAGCAGGCTGAGACACTCTGGGGCCTGAAAAATTGGAATTTCTATGTGCAGTAAATCCTTCTGTTCCCTGGCACCCTTTAGCAGATTGATCTGCCTGTATATTGATGTTTTGGGTGCCATCCTGACCTTTGGAAAGGATGTCAATAGTTGGGGGTTAGTCCAATAGATGAGAGTGTTCTACAACTGGCAGCTTTCTTTTGTGTGACTGGAGCCTCTGGAACTGGAGGCAGCAGAGGTAGCTGACAATGTAATTTATCTACATTTCACCTGGAAACAGTATCATGTCTTTGAGTTCCCTGGAGACCCTAGTCTGGAAAAAGGCCCAAGATACCTGTCAGACCAAACAATGCCTATCATATTTTATTACATGGCATGAAACGTAAGACTTCATGCTCCATTAGCAGAAGGTTTCATTTTCACTCCAGGAAGGAAGTTCAACATTACAACATCTTATCTTGTTCTTGTGTTTTTAATATAAACGGCCTTAAAATTTCCCACTTCATCCCCTACGCCCACTGCCCCAGGCATCTAGAAGCTATGTTATCAGATTTTACAGTCTGAGATAATGTGTCATTGTGAGACTCCCAATATATATGTGGTGTGTATTTTTTAAAAATATAAAACTACAGCCTGATAAAAAGAAGAAGTTTGCTCTCTAGTGGCTGACTTATAAAAGGCTCTGAAAACCACACAATAGGTTATCTTAGAAAAGGAGGACATCTAACAGTGATATCTATGTAACAAGGTCTGAGTAATCATTTTGTTTTTATTGATTTTTTTAATTTTCCTTACACTGAAAAACTACATGATAGCAACTATTTGTGGATAGCTTTTCCTATCAAAACATTTTATATCATTAAGCTAATTTCAATTATAAATTCTGAGAGTAGCAATTAGGTTTCTGGTGTTATATTAGCCTACTGTACCTTTAGAAAGCTCTATGGATTGGTTTAATACTGTATCATTAATGTCTATTACAGACACATTGCTCAATAATATAATATCATTACAGCTTTTTAAGCCATTTTTAGCTCTTTGCAGAAAGATTATATGAATTCAGAGAGAAACAGTATAATTATGAATATGATCCTAATTAATATCATTGTTCCTTTTTCTACAGCAACTAAATTTATAAAATTTTACTATGATATGAATTATAAAGCAAGGAAAAGATTTATCCTGGATGCTTCTCTTTTTAGCTCCCCCTTCCCCACTCTGTTTTACTTTCCCATTTTATTCTCCCACAAATCCATTCCTTTCTCCCCAAGTCTATACTATTTTTTCACTCTCTTCAGTATCCTTCATCAGATAGTAGAAAACTGACAACATCACTGATCCCTGAAGTTCCAGTCTTTGTTTCAAAAAAAAAGAAGAGGTTACCTAGGAAGTTTTCTACCTCCTACACAGTAATAAATACTTTAAGGAATTTTCAGATCCATAAATATTTTCATTCTTACTTTATCTGTGGGAAAGAAACCAGATAGCATAAAAGAGGCTTGAGCTTTTCAGGAGGTCAATATTACAGTGGAAATAATGCACTAAAGAATGCAAAGAAGAGGGTTTTATGAGCTCGGGGAGGCAGACATGGGGCAGTGCAAAAGGTTATTAAGAAAGGGAGTGATGCAATCTGATTTACATTTTTGAAAATTATTCTGGCTGCTGTGTGGAGAAAGTACCATAACAAGCACAACAGCAGAAACAAGGAAACTTCTTTGGAAATGACTGCAGTCTTACAGGCAATAAAATATAGTTGCATGGACAAGGGTGATAATAGTAGTATTGTAAAAAGGGAATGGGGTCAGGTGCGGCAGCTCAAGCTTGTAGTCTCAGCAGTTTGGGAGGCTGAAGCAGGCGGATCACTTGAGCCCAGGAGTTCAAGACCAGCCTGGGCAACAGAGAGAAACCTCATCTCAACAAAACACAAAAAAATTATCCAGGCATGGTGGTGGGCCCCTGTAGTCCCAGATACTCAGGAGGCTGAGGCAGGAGGATTGCTTGGGCCCAGGAGGTGGAGGTTGCAGGGAGCCAAGATCTCGCCACTGCACACCAGCCTGGGTGATGGGAGTGAAACTCTGTCTCAAAAATAAATAAATAAACAAATAAATAAATAAATAAATAAATAAATAATGGAATGAATTTCCAATTTATTTTAGAAATATTAGATTTAGAAGTAACAGATTAGAGGTGGGGGTGGAGTGTGATGTTTGACTGAGCTACTAAGTGGATGGCAATACTACTTACCAGAATTAGAAAGGCTGTGAGGAAGGCATGCTGGGAGGGGGTGGCAGTGAGAATAATTTCTGTTTGTGTTGCTCATGGCTCAGTTTGCTATGTCCATTCAGGAGAAGATGTCAGGAGATGTCTGCACAAACAAGATCTCTTCTTGTTAGAAATCTGGAGATTCGGGGAGAGGTTAGGGCTATTGATTTATACTTAGAAGTCTTCAAGGCCAGGTACAGTGAATCAGGCCTGTAATCTCAGCACTTTGGGAGGCCAAAGTGGGAAGATCACCTGAGCCCTGGAGTTTGAGGCTGCAGTGAGCTGTGATCACATCACTGCACTCTAGCCTGGGTGACAGAGCGAGATCCTGTCTCAAAAGAAGAGGAAGAGGAGGAGGAGGAGGAAGAAGAAGGAGGAGGAATGAGGAGGAAGAAGGAGGAGGAGGAAGAAGGAGGAGGAGGAAGAAGGAGGAGGAGGAAGAGGAAGAGGAGGAAAAGGAGGAGAAGGGAGAGGAGGAGAAGGGAGAGGAGAAGGAGGAAGGAGGAGGAGGAGAAGGGGGAGGAGAAGGAGGAAGGAAGAGGAGGAGAAGGGGGAGGAGAAGGAGGAGGAGAAGGAGGAACAGGAGAGGGAGAAGGTGGAGGAGGAGGAAGAAGAAGAGGAGGAGGAAGAAGAAGATGAAAAAGAAAAACAAGGAGAAGAAGGAGGAGGAGGAGGAAGAGGAGAAGAAAAGGAGGAGGAGGAAGAGGAGAAAGTCTTCAAGATATAAGTGATATTTAAAGATGAGATCCTCAAGGAGAGAATTTGGATAAAGAAGAGGCCTGGGTCTGACCCTAGGGCACAGGCAATTGAAACAGAGAAGGGAGGAAGGGTGAGCTGGGAAGCAGAAGTGGCCAGCAACAGAAAGGAGAGCAGAAGACAAGTGAGGCAACCCTCGAGAGAGGTCGGCGAGAGGAGGACACAGAAGACATCAAAGCCGGCAATACAGAGGTCACAGGTAACCTTGACAATAGCCCCTTCAATGGAGTGACAGGGACAGAAGCCCATCTTATTCTGGCACTAACCCACCATATGGGCCAACAGAATTCTTTCTCTGTGCAAATACGCAAGACAGAAAAGAACTAGTAATTGACGCAAAGTATCTGGGAGGATTTCTTTTGATAGTTAAATTGACTCAGCTTTTTATCCAAAATCATCCTCTTTGAACCCTTTTAAAGTCAAATTGGGCAAGGAAAGGGATTCTTGGATGTCAGAAATTGAGTTATACACCATTGCACAAAGTAAATCATCTTCCCCACAGAATAGATAATGAAGTAAAAGCAAACTGAGACACAGGATAAAATAAGTAGGGAAGGGGAAATTCGACCTAGCAAATGTAGAAAGACACAAGGAAGAGAGAAGGAGAGGGGAAAAAAGAGGAAAAAAGAAGATATAAATATGAAAGGAAAGAAGTAGAGGTGGACTTTTTATCCTTTAGGCATACCTCAAAATGAAATTTGAACTATCTGTCAATCTCAGAGGAAACAGTACCAGACAGAATAAATATGGAAAACATTTCTACTTCAGACCATAGGCCAAGGACTGGGGAACAAGGGAAGGGAGGAGCACATTAAAGGTGAGGCAGGCAGTTAATGAGGAAACAGGGCATGATTACTTGCTTTTTCACACTCCTGTAATGGGTCTTTGTTCAATTCACATTGCAGTTTATGCAATGTAATGCCCAGTAATTATATGATATTGAAGACTACTGGGCTTCACTGACAATGTTGTTTGTGCTAACTCCATGGACCTTAGAGGCTCTCGAAGATACCACCAGTAAACGATGGTCAAGTGGGGGTGATGCCAGAACCCCCTAATTGGTCTTATGATCACGCTTGTCATTTCTACCCTGGCCTCTATCACCAGGCAATGCCATCCTTCACAGCCCCAGTCTCCTCTCACCAGGGGCCCCAGCTGTAGGTGCGCCTGAGACCCAAAACTGGAAGCCTCTCTTTACTTGGTTTCCATGTGGTGTTGAGCTGCTGTTTCACCTGACCGTTTCTCTATCACTCCAGAAACTCAAAGACATCACCCTTCAGGCTCCAATTTGTTTCTCTTTTTTTGCTTTATGGCCACCAACTGTTTCACTGTTATTAAAAATTTCAGCCACCATAATCCCAGCACTTTGGAAGGCCGTGGCAGGATTGCTTGAGCCCAGGAGTTTGAGACCAGCCTGAGCAACATGCCAAAATTCTGTCTCTAGAAAAAATTTAAAACTTAGCCAGGCACGGTGGTGCATGCCTGTAGTCCCAGCTACTCAAGAGGCTGAGGTGGGAGAATCACTTGAACCTGGGAGGCTGCAGTGGGCTGTGTTCATGTCACTGCACTCCAGCCTAGATGACAGAGAGAGACACTGTCTCAAAAAAACAAAACAGCAAGCAAAAATTCAGAGCACTCTATAGGAGTGGGGAAGCAAGTTGCACATCTCAGTTCCCTGGACCAAACAAGCACATGCATAGTCAATGGAGGTCAAGTGTGTTTTCCTTCTCCTGCAGAGAAGCATGGGATGGTGACAGGAAGCTTCCTCCTCCAGAAGGAAGGAGGTGATGTGCAGTTCATTAGTAATGACGTCTTAAGAGAAAATAATGGTTAAGGAAATGCCATTAAAATTGTTTCATAGGCCGGGTGCGGTGGCTCACGCCTATAATCCCAGCACTTTGGGAGGCCGAGACGTGCAGATCACCTGAGGTCAGGAGTTGGAGATCAGCCTGGCCAATGTGGTGAAACCCCATCTCTACTAAAAAAACAAACAAACAAACAAAAAATTGTTTCGTGACTTCTGTCTCTTATGCAGTTTAGAAGGGAAAAATTAAGAAAAGGATCAGGATTAATATTATTTGGTGGATAACTGCCCAGAATATACCAGCAATATTGCTTTTCTCAGTCTACTGTGCTCCCATTCCTGAAGCAATTAGGCAGGAGAGACTATCCCTAGAATCTTCAATCAGAATGTTCTAACTTCAACCACAATGTTCAAACTTCAACCAGAATGTTCTTGGGAACTCTTCTAGTTTCTTACTAAATTAATTTGAAGAAGGGCAAGCTTAGGCAATGCCAAGTCATACCAGAACATTATGTTATTGGATTTTTTTTTTTTTTTAGACTGTCGCCCAGGCTGGAGTGCAATGGCGTGATCTGAGCTCACTGCAACCTCCACCTCCCAGGTTCAAGCAATTCTCCTTCCTCAGCCTCCCAAGTAGCTGGAATTACAGGCATACGCCACCACGCCCAGCTAATTTTTGTATTTTTAGTAGAGACAGGGTTTCACCATGTCGGTCAGGCTGGCCTCAAACTCCTGACCTCAGGTGATTGACCCACCTCGGCCTCCCAAAGTGTTGGGATTACAGGCATGAGCCACCACACCCGGCCTATATTGCAAACTAATTCTAGCAAGTTGTGCTAAGTCTCCTCTCCATTCCAGAAAAAAATAAAAAATTAAAATAGTTACCTCATATTGCAGAAGCTTGGCTTGAAAAAGAGATCAAAGGGGGCAGCCAGGGGTTAGCAATTACTTTATACAATGACAGTAGACTCACATTCTCTCCCAGTCCTTATGGCTCCAAGTAAACATCTGATTTCCCTCAACATTACACACTGTGGTTTCTATGGTTTTGGATGTTTGTATTTCAAAATGACATTAAGAAGGAATAGGCATAAGGGTATAGAAGTCCAGGAAAGGTAAAGGAAAACAACTTTTACAGGTCATTCAGATTTCTGAACAGTTTCAAGGAAGAAATAAGCCAGGTAAAAACATGTGATTTAATACAGCACCCAAACAGCAGTGAAGGCCCCACTATGTGAGCCACATATGTAGAATCCCAGTTCACCCTCCAAATTACGATAGATTCTTAAGAGAGGCTGGTCCAAAGGTAGTGAGTTATCTCAATTGGCTGTTCACAGTCAGTTACAGATCAAACTCCTTGTTCTACTCTTTCCTCCCATCTCACTACTGCATGTGACTAGTCTTAAAAAAACAAAAAAGAGAGAGTGCATGATTCTGTATTGTCTTACAGTATAGAAGAAAAGATGAAGTATATAGGCTAGGGACTAAATTTGGGAGTAATCAAAGTAGGGAAAAATCCACATTCTGTGATATATTTTGTTTATTGCAACCGTTGCTAAGGAAACCACTTCCTATCCATATACTGCATATATTTCCCCTATTTGTTATTCTCACAAAGTGCACAGTACTACGTTTAAAACATGAGAACAAGAGACTGGTAACATACACTGAGGGATATTCAAAGCTCTTAAATAATAAAGAAGACATTAATGAGGTTGTCCCAAGGGTCAGGGACCAAAGTACATATAGCAGAAAGAAAAATCTACTCTCTATTTTTAGTATTTATAGTCCAATCCAAGCTAGGGAGCGATACACTTTCATGAATGCCTTTGAATATCAGTGAAGAGGTGTCTATTTCCATGGCTCTGTCTCCATCAGGCAAGGGTGGTGGAACTCATTCTTCATACAATCACACAGAATATGAGAGCTGGAAGAGCACCAACCTAATCTACACTCCTCGTTTTACAGGGAGAAAGCAGAGACTTGCCAAGGTAACAAGGCCACTTCATGGCTAAACCAGGACTTGAAGTCATTTTCTGACTCCTAACACAGGAAACAGAATTCAGGGAGTGCTGTCTGATGGCTGGAATCTAAAGACTCATCAAATCTTAGAGTGACATAACTTCTTCAGGTCGTTCAAGTTCACCTTGCCCTAAATTGCCAAAGTTTCATTTTTATTCACACTATGAATTCAAACAATTGTGATTCCTTGCTTAATGCACTAAAAAATATCTATGCAGAGCTCACTGTGTCTGAGGAGACAACAGAGGTTAAGTGTAGTTCAGAACTCACTGTAACAGACATAATCACAAAACTTGTTCAACTCTCAAGAGTACATTAAGGCTGGCAGAAACATGCTCCCAAAGCTTTTCTCAAGGCTGTAGAAACTGTTTAGCTCACTCTTTCTCTCTTCCTCTTCTCTCTCCAGTTTCCTCTCACTGTGACTTTGTGACATCCAAAGAGATGTCCTCTAAAGGAGAGAAAAAATAAGGGAAGGAACTGGAAACAGCCAAGAAACAACCTAGAGAAGAACCTGACCCTTGATGTGATAACACAGTTGTTGATGTTGATGTTGATGATGATGATGATGATGATGATGATGATGGTGATGGTGATGGTAGTGGTGAAAATAATTTTGTACCAATTTGTCTTTCCATTGCTGAAACTCAGTTTTGGTTTGTTTTTGTTTTTGTTTGAGACGGAGTCTAGTTTTGTCTCCAAGGCTGGAGTGCAGTGATGCAATCTCAGCTCACTGCCACCTCTGCCTCCCAGGTGCAAGCGATTCTCCTGCCTCAGCCTCCCAAGTAGCTGGGATTACAGGCACCCACCACCAGGCCCAGCTAATTTTTGTATTTTTAGTAGAGACAGGGTTTCACCATGTTAGTCAGGCTGGTCTCGAACTCCTGACCTCAAGTGATTCACCCGCCTTGGCCGCCCAAACAGCTGGGATTACAGGCTTGAGCCACCACACCTGGCTTCAATGTTATTTTACACAGCTATGACAAACTGTAGTTATCTAATTATTTTTTTACCCTAAGAAATCCCTTAGACTACTTGAAGTTAATTAGAAGCTCCCAAACATTAAATATATACTCCTCTTTTATTTGCTGGAATTACTGCATTTTCCTTTTCACAAATGCTTGGATTCGATGTATTTTAGTACAGTGATATTTACCAATCTGTCAAATCTCCATCAGCCCTGGGAAAGCAGTCCTGTTCATATGTTGTCTGAAATCCATGAGTCTCTGTACTCTCTGTCACCCACCCACTCCACCATTAAATGCACACAAACACCACAGAATACAATTCTGCCTCAACCTTCTGGAATTTTTTTAAATCCAAGAATTATGTTGCATGACATAATAAAACACTCATGCACTTAAAATATAATTAAAATTTCTCTACACTGGATGTTTTTCCTTTATGGCCCCATCTCTGAATTTGGGGCAATAAACCTGCTTCCCTTTATCAGCATGCTTGGCCTTGGGCTAAAGCAGGGGGACACACTGGAAGATAAGACAAAAGAAAGAGAAGCCTTAGAAACCAAGCTGACTTTGAATTATTTTGTTTTTCTACACCTGTGCTTTCTTTTGTTTTTTTGTTTTGTTTTGTTTTTTTGAGATGGAGTCTCACTCCGTTGCCCAGGCTGGAGTGCAGTGGCATAATCTTGGCTCACTGCAACCTCCACCTTCCAGGTTCAAGTGATTCTCCTGCCTCAGCCTCCTGAGTAGCTGGGATTACAGGCATGCGCCACCACGGCCGGCTAATTTTTGTATTTTTAGTAGAGAAGGGGTTTCACTATGTTGGTCATGCTGGTCTCAAACTCCTGACCTCAGGTGATCTGCCCGCCTCAGCCTCCCAAAGTGCTGGGATTACAGGCGTGAGCCACCACACCCTGCCACACCTGTGCTTTTGAGATGATGTACCACTGGTAACACCATCAGCTGTTTGTTCCAAACGTATTTCTTATCATATGTTCAAAAACTTAATGTTGGTTCTTAGAAGCCAACTGAGAAACTAGTATCTCTGCTGCAAATGCAGCCAGAATGACTGTAGTTTCACTTCATTAATCACTGGAAGATGTATCATATAAAACATCATAAAATGTATAAAACCTTTCCTCAATAGCAGTTATCCATAAAACAGTATATTTTATTTGTATAAAGATTTGTACTTTTGGGCCTGGCGCGGTGGCTCACGCCTGTAATCCCAGCACTTTGGGAGGTCAAGGCAGTAGGGGGGATCACCTGAGGTCAGGAGTTCGAGACCAGCCTGACCAACACGGAGAAACCCCGTCTCTACTGAAAATACAAAATTAGCCGGGTGTGGTAACGCATGCCTGTAATCCCAGCTACTTGGGAGGCTGAGGCAGGAGAATCGCTTGAATCTGGGAGGTGGAGGTTGCAGTGAGCCAAGATTGCGCGATTGCACTCCAGCCTGGGCAACAAGAGAGAAACTCCGTCTCAAAAAAAAAAAAAAAAAAGAAAAGAAAAGAAAATATTTTCTCATAATAAATAGTTAACATTTATTGAATACTTATTATCTGTCAAACATTGTTTTAAATGTCTTACACAGAACTTTTAATTAGCTTGTCCACATTTTAAAGAAGAGAAAACCAAGACATTATTTTCTATGTAAACTTTAGTTGCCCTCATATAAATTAAGAATTATCTCACTTGAGTCTTCATCAATTCGTAGAAAAGATAAGATCTACAGCTTTTGGTGTCATGTTTTATACTTCATCTGAAACCATAGGAAACCCAAAATCAGCTTATTTTCTCTTGGGGAAGATATTATATATTCAGTTTATTTGTTTGAGTACGCAAATATAGAGAAAGTCCCAAATTTTCATATATAAAGGCCAAATGCCAATTACTATCTGTAAAAGAAAAGAACAGTTTGCAAGTTAAAGGCTTATGCTTCTATTAGTTCTATCAGACTTCAGGCAAATTGTTATTGTAAATAAAATCTCTGCCTTGAACAGAACAGAAAGAGGATTTGTTTAACATAGATCTTGACAAACTACAAAACTTTAAGAATTCTCTGACTAAGCAAGTCAGTGGACTTCTCTTAAAGAATTGGCCTTCAAGATAGTAGGCTAAAAAAACAAAATACATGTATTTCATCTATTTTTCCTCTTCTCACTGCAAATGTTTTGGATATGACCTTTAGCACTAGCTCGTGTGTGTCTGTGTTTCTGTCTGTTGTGTGCAGAGAGAAAGAGAAACAGATGGACAGTAAGAATACCAAGCCCTGGGAGAGATAATCTGGCCATGTGCAACTGGAAGTCAGATGATTTATTTTAAAATTCAGGGAAATATTTAGGGTAATTCTAAATTTATAATATTATTAATTTTAACTTGAGATATGTAAAAAAAAAAAAAAAAGGTATCGAGCGGCACCACGCAAGGAGAAGGAAGAGAAGAGAGAGAGGGCTGCTGGTGTGCTGGGTTTTATATCCCTTGGGCCTATGTGGATTGGCCTGGGGCGGGCCCAAGGGAAGGCGGGAGATGCTTCTTTCTGATTGGCCCTCCTTTGGCGGGTTCAGACAGTGCGCGGTCAAGGAGGGGAGAAGAATCCGGAACCCGCCCCATCTTAAGGTATGGCGCCGTTTTAAGGTACCCCATATGTTACCTAACATTCTCAGTTTGCAGAAGCGCAGGGGTGTACCTTATTTATCCTTTTATCTCCTGTAATGAATAGCATCACAGCATGACTTGGAGAAAGCACAAGGTAAGAAAATTGAACAGCTGAGTTCCAGTTCTTGGTTGTCCAGCTAATGAGCTGGTCTGTGGAAACCCTACTATAAGACAAACTATGACATTCTCAAAGCTGAGCACATCATCTTGACATATAATGAGGATGCAGTAATTATTTGTATTAATAAGTGAATGAGGAAATCTATAATTCTCGTAGGTAATCAGAAATATTTCTCTGGAGTTAGGGGTGTTATACCATTTATATTCTAATACAGTCAAGATGAAAATTGTCCTAGGCCTTCAGAATGTGTTCAGGAATTTTTGGAGAGAACTCAACTGGTCATTTGCAGATAAATGCTCCTATTTATAAATAGGGATGAAAATTAACATTTCTCATTAAACTCCTCCTCTTCCCTACCTTCAAGCCTGCAGGAAGATTTATAGCCTCTATTTTACTAAATAAGAAATTTGGCCGAGCACGGTAGCTCACGCCTGTAATCCCAGCACTTTGGGAGGCCAAGGCGGGCAGATCACTTAAGGTCAGGAGTTCAAGACCAGCCTGGCTAATATGGCGAAACCCCATCTCTACTAAAAATACAAAAATTAGCCGGGCATGGTGGCTTGCGTCTGTAGTCCCAGCTACTTGGGAGGCTGAGGCAGGAGAATTGCTTGAATACGGGAGGCAGAGGTTGCAGTGAACTAAGATCGAGCCACTGCACTCCAGCCTGGGAGACAGAGCAAGACTCTGTCTCAAAAAAAAAAAGAAAGAAAGAAAGAAAAGAAAAGAAACTAAGAATCAAAGAAGTTCAGTAATTTGCTCAAGTTCACATTAGCTAGCAAATGGGTGAACCAGAATTGAACCCAAGACTGACAGATTCCACAAAGACCAATTTCTTTCTACTATATTTTGCCACCTCGACATTTCTGTTAACATGTGTACTAAGGGAATACAGCTCCTGGGGGGCAGGAAATGAGTTCTATCCACCATTATATAACTAGGGCTAGCACAGTGATGAATAAACATCTATTGAATGAAGCTACTCATGGTCAACAACACCCAGCCCACCTTAGAAACGTGCCCCGGACAATGTTCAGTCCTCAGGGCAGCTGGACAGAGTGCTATCCGTAAGTAATCTCATCTGTTACCCAAGTTTGTCTGCAAATATTATCATTTTCTTGGCATGCCACACTGTAGGAAAGATTGGGAAGGCTTGCACAACTTGTCAATGTCAGTGAGACAAGTTATGTGCTCATAGCAGCAAGAGTGATTTTCAGGGCCACAAGCAGTGGCTCATGCCTCTAATCCCAGCACTTTGGGAGGCCAAGGCTGGTGGATAGCTTAAGGAGTTCGAGTAGCCTGGGTTATATGATGAAACCCTACCTCTACAAAAAATACAAAAATTAGCCGTACATGGAAGCATTTGCCTGTAATCCCAACTACTCAGGAGGCTGAAGTGGGAAGTTCCCTTGAGCATGGGAGGCGGAGGTGGCAGTAAGCCAAGATCCCTCCACTGCTCCAGCCTGGGTGACAGTGAAACCCTGTCTCAAAGAAAAAGAAAAAGAAAAAAAGTGGCCAGGAAGAGAGGATTTCTTCACTTTTTGAGTTCTACAAGTTAGGCCTGTCCACAGTGAAGTGGAAACCAAGAAAACCAATGGAGGCCATGATAATGGATTACCTGAATCAGGAATGGAGAAAGGGTTCCTTGGCAAGGGTGAGAGAGAAGAAACCCCCTACCCGAAGCAAAGAAGTCAGAAATGGGAGGGGATCATTAAATTTGTTAAATGGAACTTAAAATTTTTCTGGTGTGGATGGTAAAATAATCATCCCATCAGAACTGTGGATGGGATTGGGAGACAGGAAGAGGGGCAGCAATGTGAGCTCTCTAGGACTAGGGCTCAAATTGGTTTTGCCTAAGTAGTACAGAAAACTATAATGTATCTTAACAGAAGATCCAAGCCCCTTGCACTATTCTTCACAATGACAGTAGTTGCCATTAGTTATGTATACAGTATATCATGTACCAGGCATCTTTACATACACATATAATCTCATTTTTAAAATCTCACACAACTCTCTAAAGTGCGTAAGTCCCCACTTACACATCAGAAATCTGCATCTCAGAGAGGCTGAGTAACTTGCCCAGTGTTAAATCCCCAATGAGGAGCAGCCAGGACTCCACCTCAGGCTGTCCGACTGGGAAACCCATAGCTTGCCATCTCTCCCACAAAAGCTCTTTCTGAGAGGCAGATATTCCCCCTCCATCTGTCTCAACAAACATCTTCAAATGAGGAAAAGTGGAGCAAAGACATATCTAATTCCCAAAGCCCTGTTATAACTTTACCAATTAATGATGGCGGAGTGCTTTGAAAATGCCAATGCTGCACTCTGACTGCCTGAGCTTTGTTGGGGCTTTGAGGCCTCCTCTTCCCCAACTTCATCCTCAAACGTTGTCCTTCTTTGCTTATTCTAAACTCTCCCTAGGTAAGATTCCTTTTCCCTATCCATCTTACCGAACATGTCATACTAGATGTCCCACAAGCATTTTAACTTAACACTTCCCAAGCCAAACCTATTTTCTTCCTCCTCACAGCCTCGCATCTTAACTCATGAGATGAAAGTCTCCACAGAGATTCTGCTTCCCACAATGGCCTCTCATAAGGATATCAAGAGGAGCAGGGAGCCCCATTCTTGGGAGGAGCCTTCAAAACCCTTGGTTGATGGGGTAGTTGAAAAGCACTTCACATTAGCACTGTCTCCTGCAAAGGTCCTGGTTAATAAAGGGTGGGAGATGGACCTTAAGCTAACAAAAGTGTCTCAATAACTTTTATAAAACATGCTGAGCAGAAAAACAGGTAAGAGAAAGCCTGTTTCTGTCAAAGAATCATGAATTGCCTTGGAATGATTTGAGTGGCATAAATTGAGTGGCATAAATTGAGTCTCTGATAAAAGACTAGAAAAAAAGAAACAAAATTTCCCAAATAAATACTGATGAATAATTAAAAGTACCTACCACCACCTAGGCTGCTAAGCCACCAGCTTCTTACTGAGTTATAATTTGACCACAAACTTCAAAAAGCCATCCAGAAAAAAAGAATGCTTGAAACAGAAGCCTTTTGTCTTTCTTTCTTTTCTTTGTTTCTTTTTTACTATCTCTGAGACAAACCCAAACAGGGGCACATCTGAAAAGATAGATTGATTGAATATACAGTTCATTACGTGTGCTGGAGGAAGACAGGGTACTGATACTAGAAGGTGGAGGAGGGAAAAGCCTGGAGACACACAGTTACAGGAATTGCTCTGCAGTGCTGCAGTCAATTTTAATTTTGCTTCCATGTTTATATCAGAGCACAATTCATGATGGCATGTTTTCCCAAGTTCCATCTCTCATCTTCCGTACTCTTCCCCTACTTCATCACATTACCAAGCTCAAAGTTGTGTATTAATTAGCTTTCAATATGTAATCACCACTCCAGATCCTAGTGGCTTAAAACAACAGCCATTTATTTAGTTCATAGTTCTGTGGATTGGTCAGCAATTTGGGTTGGACTCCACTGTGTTACAGTCATGCTGCTTCCTAGCTAGGTGGCTCTATTTCTGAGGCTAAGGTGGTCAACAGAGGCTACAGGGATATCTGACCCATCATCATCCTGCAGGCTAGCCTAGACTTGTTCCTGAATGCCTCGCATGGTTCCAAGAGGAAGAGCAGAAGTACATAAGGCCCCTTGAAGACTAAGCTCAAAAGTGGCTTAGTTCACTTCCCTAGCATTCTATTGGCCAATGCATGTCACAAGTTCAGCCAAATTCAGGGGTCAAGGAAATAGACATCATCTTTGCATGGGAGTAGCTGCAGCTACATTGGAAAGGGTCACGGATTTAGAGAGGGAAATAATTATGGCACTTTTTGGAAAAAAAAAAAAAAAAACTAGGCATCAGGGGTTTGGGGAAAGGGCCGCCATTCCTGTTCCTTTCCTTACACCTTACTCTGCTTTTCTCCCCCGTCTACTCAGCAACTCACCCAAATTTCCTCAAGTTTTTGCTTCTCAACTCTGCAAAACTCTTCTGAAATGATCTGGTCAACAAGATTTTAGACAGCTCTCTCTCTCTGCTTAGCATTTTTCTGAATGTCAAATATCTTGCTGAGACAAGACAAATAACATTAGGAAAATAACAGACTTCCAGAGCCTTAGGAATCCAGTGTGGGTTTATTTTTTTCTAAATTAACAATACAGTTTTCATAGAGTCCAAAACCCAAACCACTCTGATATTCTTGGCACACTATTTGTTCTCAATAGCTTCAAGCTTACTTTTAAATCCTTTGTAATCCTACTGGAAATCATTAAACAGTGAGTCATAGAAACTCTCTGATGGCCTCCAATAATTATTTTACCATCCACACCAGAAAATTTTTAAGTTCCATTTTACAAACTTAATCTATTGCTGAGATTATTTGTTGGGAGGGTCTCAATTTTTTCCTTACTGTGTCTCCACGAGAAGCCTCAGGGTCAGTGAGTCCCTGGCACTCAAAGCCCTTTGAGGGCCAGCTGCTACGGTATGATAAACCAAGATGCCTCCTGAAAAACATTCATTGCTGCTGCTTCTGCCCTTTTGTACATACTGGAATTTGTTCTGAGATGTCCCTCGCTTCTCCTTTTATAAATATCCTGCTTTCAGAGCTTCAAAACAGAAGATCATCCTTAGCTCAAAGCCGGAGCTTGTGCTGGGGAATTGAGCTGCTTAAACTCAGGTCTCCGTGTATATCTGAGTGCCTAATAAACACTGAAAATGCATAGCACCAAGCTCCACAATTCAAATCATAGTAGAAGTTACTTGAAAAGACTTGTCGAATTTCTTTGCAAGTTTTTAACATATCTTCATTTCCTTTACCAATTGTTATCTTCCTTCTTGTCCCAAAGAGGCAGCCCTACTCCTCTCAATGACCCATCCCACTGTGTCTTTATATCACCCCATCCGCACCACAAATATCACACCAATAGTTTCCCCTCTTCTCTGAATTTTAATCTCTCCTACCTTAGATCTATGCCATCTGCCTATAGACATGATCAAGAGTTTCTGTACCCAAAATAAGCTTTCTTTCAACTGACCTGCTGCCCTATTTTGGCTGGCTCTCTACCCTTCACACCCCCACTTCACCTCCTATCCACAACTAGGCACAGTATAATTTGTCTTTAGCTCCCCACCACTCCACTGAATAAACAATGGACAAATCAAATGACCTTTTCTCAGTCTCCCACTTGTCCTCTTAGCAGCATGTCATTCTTTATAACAGTATCAGGCTGGCGTGGTGGCTCACGCCTATAATCCCAGCACTTTGGGAGGCCAAGGTGGGCAGATCACCTGAGGTCGGGAGTTCAAGACCAGCCTGACCAACGTGGTGAAATCCCGTCTCTATTAAAAATACAAAATTAGCCAGGCATTGTAGCACATGCCTGTAACCCCAGCTATTCAGGAGGCTGAGGCAGGAGAATCACTTGAACCCAGGAGGCAGGGGTTGCAGTGAGCCAAGATTGCACCATTGTACTCCAGCCTGGTCAACAAGAGTGAAACTCCATCTCAAAAAAATAAACTAATTAAATAATTAATAACAGTCTACTTAGTTAAGCTTCACTAAAAAGTCAAGAGACTTCTGGGACACTGCCTTCTCCTAAGTCTCCTCCAACTTCTCTGTCTGCTCTTTCCTGGTTTCTTCCAGAGACTCCTCTTCCTCCACTTCAGTCTCAAACATTGGCCTTCTTTGCTTATTCTAAACTCTCTCTAGGCAAGATTCCTTTTCCCTAACCATCTTACTGAACATCTCATACTAGATGTCCCATAAGCATTTTAACTTAACACTTCCCAAGCCAAACTTATTTTCTTCCTCCTCACAGCCTCCCAACTTAACTCATTCCTCTTCTTGCATTCCTCATCTTAGTTAACAGAAACACCATTGATTGTCTCCCCAGTATTCATTCACTCTTTCTATAGTAATAAAAGTTTTATCTGTGTACACAGCTATCTAGTTAAAGACCACGTTTCCCACAATCCCTAGCAACTAGGTGTGATCATGTGACTAGGTTATGGCAAATGGGATGTGAGCATAAGTAGTGCAACTTCCAGGTCATGCTCTATTAGCCAATGTGTATTCTGTTGCCTACAACTAAGAATTTTGAACAATACAGTAATTGGTACTAAAAGTAAAGTTTATGAGTTTGGGGTTCTCAGTCATCAGCTCATCCCAATTGTCCACATTCCAATCCTAAGGGTCCTACTCTTCCCTGTCAGTGCCCTTATCTTTACTTGAGAGACCTGGCAAGACTGAGTTCAACCTATATCACAATTCAGCAACTCACAGGATTAGACTCTGGACATGATTTTCAGCTACATAAATCCTTTACTGTAAAAGATTTTTAAAATTCTTCTAGGATAATATTAGAAATTTCTTGGTATTGTTGTCATCTACTGAGCTGAGAATTTAAAGCTTGAGCCTGTTACTTTCTTTCTTTTTTTTTTTTTTTTTTGAGATGGAGTCTCGCTTTGTTGCCCAGGCTGGAGTGCAGCGGCGTGATCTCAGCTCACTGCAAGCTCCGCCTCCCGGGTTCACGCCATTCTCCTGCCTCAGCCTCCCGAGTAGCTGGGACTACAGGCGCTCGCCACAACACCCGACTAATTTTTTGTATTTTTAGTAGAGATGGGGTTTCACCATGTTAGCCAGGATGGTCTCGATCTCCTGACCTCGTGATCCACCTGCCTTGGCCTCCACCTAAAGTGCTGGGATTACAGGCGTGAGCCACCACACCTGGCCTGTTACTTTCTTTCCTTACATTCTCCAGGGCACTTTGAAGAAGTAAGCCAAACCCACAGGTCTTATATTCATCATGTTCCCTCCATAATTATTTCTTGCAATAAATAGCCACTTACTCACAAAGATTTACATAGGTGATAATTTAAGTAACTCTTTTACCACAGGTAACAAGAACTATCAATATCTCATATTTTAATAATAACTGACAAGGCAGGCAGATCACCTGAGGTCAGGAGTTCAAGACCAGCCTGACCCACATGGTGAAACCCCATCTCTACTAAAAATGCAAAAATTAGCCAGGTGTGGTGGCGGGCACCTGTAATCCCAGCTACTCAGGAAGCTGAGGCAGGAAAATCACTTGAACCTGGGAGGCAGAGGTTGCAGTGAGCCAAGATCGTGCCACTGCACTCCAGCCTGGGCAAAAAGAGCAAAATTCTGTCTCAAAAAATAATAATAATAGTAATAATAATTGTTATTGCCCTCAGAATCTAACCCAGTATGTATTCAATTCTAAATTTCCCATTTCCTTGTAGGTTTGTCTAGAGTGAGTATGTAGGAAAAATGGTGTACATGAATGTCTGGGTATCAAAGGAATAGACTACAGTAAAGAATGCTAGTTCCCTATCCCTGCATAAATTTTTTCCCCTCCCTCCTTAGTATTATTTTTGGGATGGCAAAATAGACAGCTAAAAGCCACATTCCCAGGACCTCCAGCTGCTGAGCATGGTCACATGTCTAAGTTCTGCCCAATGAAACAAAGTGGAAGAATCATTTGGGACTTCTGGGAATCCTGCTTTGTGGGAATTGTCTCAGTAGGGTAGAATCCTTTTTTGCCCTTCTGTCTTTCCTCTTGTTTCTGGCCTGCATCACAGATGTGATGCCTGGTCCCCCAGCAGCCATCTTAGATTCTAAGGTGATCTTGAGAATGAAAATCATGGACTAGAAGAGTGGGATAGAAAGATAGAAGACGCCTGTGTTCCAGATGCCTGTGGAGCCTCAATGCCTACTTTGACACTTCACTTACATGACAGATAAATTAAATCCTGTCTTATTTAATCTTCTGTCATTTGGAGGTTTTATGTCATATGCAGGCTCACTTAATCCTCGCTGATATATTGAATAAATGTTTTAAGGACAAGAAGATAAAGGAAACAGCATCTTAGTAATAAAAGAGTGCAGAACTAACAGCAAAGCTGCTCCAACCCAAGAATGTCCTCACCTAAAGAATGACTTTTGTTTGACCTTTTAAAATTAATCCTGTAAAATGATTCCATTATATTATCCTCATCTTTCAGTTGAGATAATCCATGCAATAAGTGTTTAAAGGAATACTTCTAGAATTATGCAACTATGTGGCAGAAACATAACCAAAATGCAGAGTACATTTGCCTATATATGTAGTCCCCATAGTCACCCAATGCAAGTATCAAAAATATAAGAAGAAAGCCATAACAAAAACAGCTACTCCCCTCCTATATGACTAGGACCAGTTAAGATGATTTACCTCCTGGCACCTGTTCGATAGGCTATTTTCTATGAAGACTTATCGGGCAAGTGGCTCTATGGTCATAAAAGGAAATGAGTGGATGACCCTGAAGTCATTTTAGTCTTCCTTCCACCTTCCTGAGAAGCTCTGGAAGTGCTACTCGGGTGGCTGAGGCAGGAGGATTGCTTGAGCCCAGGAGTTTGAGGTTACAGTGAGCTTCCACTGCTAGAGTTAAGTATGAATGCATTTTTCAGATGCAGCAAAGTCACCTTCTACAGTCTGGTTTATTCACCTGGGTGGATGCAAAGATTCAGCATCCCCCAATGCTTTAGAAGGTTTGAAAAGCTCAATCAAGCATATGTTAGAATACATTTTGGACATCGTAAGTCCTAAAGGAATAGGCCATGATGAATAATAGAAAACATCAAACAAACAATTGTTGCTTTCAAGACATACGTGTCAACAAGTCATTGATCATAAACTTTCTGTTAGAAATCAGCTTGCTGCCACTTCACAGAGGGTTCAGTTTTCTTTCTTGCAACTCCAAAGCAAAACTTTCCAAAAGAAAATCAGAAAAGCCCCCGAAAGATATTGAGGCTCTGGCAACCATTGATTGTTGATGAATCTGATCCTACTGGGGAATCTTATAACCATACACTCTCAGACACATTCTTCAGAGAAGCCAAAAAATGAGCAATCCTAAACTCTGACTTGAGGGCAGCTGTGTTGCCATGAAAAAAAATCTTTCTGTAGAAGAAAATCTTTTTGGTCATCAAACTAATTTGAAAGCATGGTCTCCAACAGTCCACTCAACTGAAAATCGATTCTGCATCAATCTTCTTCATGCCCTGGGCTTCCCACTCTCTGTGCTACTCACAGTTCCCTAATTGCACTGTACTTGCTGAAAACCCTATGCCTTTGCCCACACTAGTCTCTCTGCCTGTGTCATCCTGCACCCCCCTTTCTTTACCTGGCTACTGCTTACTTGGCAACTGTGTTATGGAATCAAACTGGGGTCCACTTGCCCGGTGCGGCAAAGCCAGATACTGACATCAGGGTTGCAATGAGAGAAAATGAGGCATTTACTGCAGGGCATCAAGCAAGGAGAATCAGGCAGCTAATGCTTTAAGACCTCAATTCCCCGATGGCATACAAGTAAGGGTTTTTAAAGGCAGAGAGGTAGAAGTGACAAGCAAAGTCATAAATCAATATATGGAGGCTATACTTTGGTTTGACCTAAAACGGCAGGTTACCTTGAAGTGGGGCAGCACACAGGTCATAATGTGGATTCAAAGGTTTTCAGTTTTGCAGTTGGTTCAGGAGATGAAGGTTTGTCAGAAAATCTGGGATCAGTAGGAAGGAATATTAGTTCTGGCTGGAAGGCATGATCTCCTCCAGGTACCTCAAGAAGAAATTTAGAACAAAGAACTAACAGCAGTCAGGGTTGAGTCCTCAGTCCTCTCTTATCTGAGGTCTCCATGCCAGTGGATCCTTTGGGTGGGGATCTGGGTTTCTGAAAAACAACTCAGGGACATATGTTAAGATGTTATCTTCAGTTTCTATAAGGAACAAAACAACTGTTATTCTAACTTTCTTGTCTATTGTTTTAAGCTACCATTACCTTCCTGGTTATCAAGTTGTTCATTTACTTCTTAGGACTAGCTAGGTGCCTGAAATTTTCCTTGAAGGAACTCAAGATTTTCCCCTATTTCCACGCTTACAGGCCCACAGGCCCCCAAGAGGGGTCCCTGTTCTGTCTCAACTGCTTCAGGCATCACTTCCTCCAGGAAGTTTTCTCTGACTACCTCCGAATCAAGGTAATGAGCCTCCTCTGAGCCCCGCACACCCTGGGCATACCTACGCCATGGCATTTATCACGCTCTATTGCAATTCTTAGGTTATTGGAAGGCAAGTTCTGTTTTTTGAGATCTGTGTTGTTATAGCACCTATCAAAGTGCCATACCCTGAAAAACTGTCAAGACAATGAATTGATCAATGCCTGGGTGGTAGGAGTACTGTACCACAGGATGCCAACAGCACAGGGCTTGGCATCGGAAACCCTGCCTCCAAGGCATGACTTCATAATTTTATTTGCCAGATTATTTAAAGTCTCAGACTCAGTGCCCCATCTGTAAAATGAGGATTATAATTCCAAAGGATGGTTGAAGATTAAATAAAATAATATAGATAAAAGCACTTAGCTATATTTCTAATAACAACTTAATAGACGCTACTCAAATATCATTTGAGGCCAGGCATGGTGGCCCAAGCCTGTAATCCAAGCACTTTTGAAGGCCAAGGTGGGCAGATCACCTGAGGTCAGGAGTTCTAGACCAGCCTAGCCAACATGGTGAAACCCCATCTCTACTAAAAATACAAAAATTAGCTGGGCATGGGGGCATGTGCCTGTAATCCCAGCTACTTGGGAGGCTGAGGCAGGACAATCGCTTGAACCTGGGAGGCAGAGGTTGCAGTGAGCCAAGATCACACCACTGCACTACAGCCTGGGCTCAAAAACAAACAAACCATATATATATATATGTGTGTGTGTATATATATACACACATATATAATTTGAGCATTAGTATTAACATCAACATACAATTTTCTCCTTTCTGCTGTGAAAAAGGACTTGGTGGCAATACAGGTAAGAGGAGATGCTTCCTATTTACTCTAAACTTGACTCAGTCTAAAGGAAAAGATTCTTCAGTTTGACTCCTTCTTGTACTTTGTTACTGACTGGGTTCCCCAAGCCACCTACGTGCTGCCCACCTTACTCTTTCTTATCCACGATTACAGCTCCCAAAGGAAGAGAGAGCTCAGATTCCCCATTTGTAAAATAAGAAGTCAGACTAGACTACCATTCATCTGCCTTTAATTTCTAATCTGTACACTTCAAGGTTCATATGGGCTAAGTCCTTATGTGTTCTCTACTGTATCCCCAGCACCTAGAAGAGTGTTGGGCACACAGTAGGTCCTTAAAAAATACTTCTTGAATGAATACATCCATGAATAGATGAACTAATAATGCTTAGAATATGATAATAACCATATTTGTTCATATCTTCCATAAATTATTTACAGCACTCTGGAATAAATAATTTGAACATATCAAAGACTACAAACTTTCATTTATAAGATGAATAAGTTATGTAGATTTAATGTAAGACATGATGACTAGAGTTAATAATACTCTATGGTATACTTAAAATTTTCTGAGAGTAGACCTTAAGTATTCTCTTCACACACAACAAAACAGCAATTGTGTGAGGTGTTGTTAATTAGCTTGATTGTGGTGATCGTTTCACGATGTATGTGTATATCAAATCATCACATTGTACACCTTAAACATACAATTTTTATTTGTAAATTTTACCTTAACGAAGCTGGAGGGGAAAAATCATTTGCATATATTTTAAATCAGGATCCCGGCAGTAATGGCTCTCTAAAAGCAGTAGCAGTTGTTCCATTTGTTCTGTTAAACTGAGGACAAAATGGTGTTTAGGCTGAAATGAACGAAGTGAATGTCGAGGGTCTTCTCACTATAAGGCACCACCACCTTTGCCAAGTTGCAGACATAGGGTCAACACCTGTTCCCTCAACCTCCTGTTCCCACAGATGACCTAACTGCCCACAACCATCCTGTTTATGATAGTGAGATAGTTGAGAGCACCAGACATTAACTGCTTCCAAAAAACAGTCCACAGTGGGATTTTCTGGGCTCATATATAGCCTGCTTCCCCAAACAACCCAGATTTGAGAACAAAGGAAGAGGCCCAGTCCTCCCACAACAGGCAGGAGAAACAGAAAGTAGACTGCCCCCTCCTCTCCCTTCCCTTGAGATAGGAGGAAATTTTGAACTCTAGTCTCTGCCTCCAATCATCAGGGTGTTCCACAGTCTTAGCCTTGCAATTCAAGAGTCTTTTCTGTTTTAGATTTGTCAAGCCCCGGGAAACAAGTTCAAAAACAGTTGTATAGTGTTGCACAATGCCATTTTCTTCACCTTATATAAAAGAGTTAGGATCAGGCTGGGTGCGGTAGCTCACGCTTGCAATCCCAGCACTTTTGGAGGCTGAGGAGGGTGAATCACCTGAGGTCAGGAGTTCCAGACCAGCCTGGCCAACGTGGTGAAACCCGTCTCTACTAAAAATACAAAATACAAAAATTAGCCGGGCATGGTGGTGTGTACCTGTAATCTCAGCTACTTAGAAGGCTGATGCAGGAGAATCGCTTGAACCCGGGAAGCGGAGGTTGCGGTGAGCCGAGATCACGCCATTGCACTCCAGCCTGGGCAACAAGAGTGAAACTCCATCAAAAAAAGAAAAGAGTTGGGATCTCTGAATCCAAGAGGAAAATGAGTATAGTAACAGGCTTCTGCTGTGTAGCCAACCTCATATTAGAGTCTACATTCATTTCCACTCCACCCAGAAGGGGCAGGTGTATTTAAGTGGCAGGTGATTGTGTTGGAGGAGCAAAGTGCTTTAAGGCACAATACTTACATGAAAGACTATGTAAACCCAAGTCCAGAGTCATTACCTCTGTTGCTCCCTTTCCTCTGCTAAAAACCTGTAAAAGGCATTTATACCATCTGAGTCATGAACCCACTCCTGTGTACCAATTCATTTCCCTGAATGAGTCTTAATCAGTCATGCTTTGAAGGGTGTAGTCAAGTCGTTAGGTCTAACGAACCTTTCCAAATCATGCACACCATTTACTGTAAACCATGCTAGTCCTACACAATGAAATTACATGTCATTTTATCTCCCAAGAAGCAGGGAGCTTGAATAGGTGGGATACGGCTCCGAAGCCCTCACTTAAACGTTTACCCTATAATCTTGGTGTTTAGTTAACATTCAGAAAAGAGAATAGCCATGCAAGTCATTGAAGGCTGCCCAGTAGGTTGGAAACTGGTAGGTGTCGAACACAGAGTATATGATTTTCACACCTTTAACTGCAATAATTTACATTTTTGCAATGTTGTGACCACTGTGCATAAATGAAATACCTCATCTAATGGTTTCTCAGCTACCAAGAACATAGGCAAAACTCTGCCTTCATTTCAGAAACATGTCTCATAGCACATGCTATACAAAATTCATTCTCATCTAAGGGCAAAGCCATGGATCTGTGGGGCACTGTGGGGCACACAAAGTTGGGTCCACCATGGTTCCTTTTCTTTTGGAACCCCCTTTCTAGTGGGAGATAGACATAATGTAAGGCATAGCAGAGTAAGGGCCTATTGGAGAAACGATTTCTGTGGCAGGCCAGAGGATGAGGACCTTAATTTGAATTAGCATATTAGGGAAGGTGACTACGAGGAAAAGAACCTGAAGAATAAGGAGGATTTCAGGTGGGGGAGAATGAGGATGAAGGCATTCCAGCTTGATGGAATAACAGCAATGATAGCATGGAGGCATGAAGCCCTCACCAACACAGAAACTCTATAATTACATCAGCTCCTAAGTCCCACTTAACGTTTCTTGCCTACACTATGCTCAGCCCACGGGGTCTTGAGAGAAGCATAATACTTCCTCTTTTTCTGTACTCTAAAGATACATGAAGAATCGCCAGCAACCTTTTACAACAGTCATAGTCAGAAGAAACTATTCAGTGTCTGTATCGCTCCACCTCCTTGGCCACTGGTTCTTGGTTTCCAATCCATTCTGCACACTGAAACCTTATTAATCTTCCCAAAAGCTGCATTTCTCCAGATAAGAAGAGCTCATAGAGAGGAAGAACTTATAATACTCTTCTGGGCATTCTAATGTTCACCAGATAAAGCCCAAACTGTTCAACGAGGACCTGAAATTTCTCCATGGTCTGGTTTCAATCGTCCTTTCTGTCTTAATTTTCTGCTACTACACATGTAAGCAATGATGGCATCTTATCACTAGCAAACTACATGGAACCTGGGAATTAAAAAAAGAAGAAAACTCTGTAAGAATTAGTCTGAGACAAGGAAGGAGGCGATACTGCTTCCAGCAACAAGACTTCAGATGGTGGGTAAGAGAGAGGAGGAGAGAGGCAAACTTGCTAGGAAAGAGCTGCCAATGAGAGAAAAAAATTGTTTTATCTCAGTGAAAATTGTATTTCAAATTTGAACTTTATAAATACAAATCAAAATAAAACTTTAATAAGATTTTAACTCACACAATATTTGATCCAGTGAACCTCTTCCACGATTATTTAAAACAATCATTTATTTGTTCAGCAAATATTTACTGAGTGTTCACACTGTTCTAGGCATTGCTCGAAGTCCTTGGGGATACAGCTGTGAACATGATGGATGTGGACAGCCGTGTAGAGTTCAGTAAAAACTAAAATTGTGATACTAAAATGAAGTGGTTAGGCCAGAAGATCTGCATATGATGTGCATTCACACACCCACACTCCAATGCAACAAAGCAGTGACTCTACGAATTAGATAAGGCAATAAAAGACAGACTCTCCTATGTTCCATTGGCAGATTGCCCACGTACCAGGTTTTGCTTATCCTTCTGAACCCAGTGATATCTCTAAGCAATGTTAAAATTTCAAATAGGGATGACTTGATCTATCTCTTTATTAATGTCCCTGTTCCTTCTCTTTTAACAAATTATTTTCAATTTTTTTCTAAGATATTTTCAATTGCACCTTTGAACAAGAGAAACATGCCCAGCCTCCACAAGAATTTCAGCTTTTCAGAAACTGAGTGTCCCAGTTAATATCTGTTTGGTTGACAATAAAAATCAACTTGAGCTAGCTTATTTGGAAGGAGGAACTTATTCTAAGATCACAGTGGTAATTCACAAAACCCATGAAGGCAGCCAAGCTTGAGAAAATGACCTGGAAAGCCCCTGGGAACCCAGACAGTGTTTCCTCTCTGTTCTTCCTTGTTTCTCTCAGTGCATCTGCTTCTTTCTTCTCTTTTCACACCGTCTTTCTGTGAATGCTCTCCCACTGCTTGGGTTTTCACCATTTCAGTTCCAGCTGTAAAGAGCTACTAGCCATCACTGAATCCTAGCATCAAATTCCGGGGCATGAGAATCTAATTGGCTCACTTTGGGTTTATTCTGCTCCAACCAACGCTGACAGGGCCAAACATGTCCACCAAGGTCTGTCACTATGAGAAGCATTGTCATCCAAAATGTGTCTCCCATACCAGGAAAATGTGTACAGAGATTCCACAGCTACCTCCCCCTGAGAAATGTATCTTTCAAAATGAAGTTATAGGCCGGGCAGTGGCTCACACCTGTAATTCCAGCACTTTGGGAGTTCAAGGCAGGCGGATCACCTGAGGCCAGGAGTTCGAGACCAGCCTGAGCAACATGGTGAAACCCCATCTCTACTAAAAATACAAAAATTAGTCAGGTGTGGTGGCGCATGCCTGTGATCCCAGGGAGGCTGAGGCAGGAGAATCACTTGAACCCAGGAGGCGAAGGTTGCAGTGAGCTGAGATCGCACCACTGCACTCCAGCCTGGGCAGCAGAGCGAGACTCTGTCTCAAAAAAAAAAAAAAAAAAAAAGAAGAAGAAGAAGAAGAAGAAAATAGGTTTGTCCACACA
Organism: Hylobates moloch; assembly: GCF_009828535.3. Taxonomy (NCBI): domain Eukaryota; kingdom Metazoa; phylum Chordata; class Mammalia; order Primates; family Hylobatidae; genus Hylobates; species Hylobates moloch. Next base: position 105,510,406 of record NW_026652277.1, on the reverse strand, counting down.
TGAACCTGCAAATGAACCTAAAAGAGTTTTCCTCCAAGGGTCTCCAGACCACATTTTGAGAACTGTTACATTAAAGATTGCCTACCATCAGCATGTAAGAAGATACTTAAACAAAGCATCTTGATTTTATAGGAGGAGCTTCTTTCTGCCTCCATATTAACTAACTCAACCAGTTTAGCTTGCTACATTAATCATATTATTTTGATTAATCTGATTAATCTATGAATCAATTGAATTTGATAAATTGGATTGATAAGTAGTATATTGTAGTTATTGAAAAGCTTTGCAGAAGGATAGATCTGAAATGAATACTTGGCTCCTCCACAAATTAGCTACATGACCTCAGGCAAGTCCTTTAAGCATCAGTGTCAGTGTCCCCATTTTCAAATAGGCATAATAATGATACTTACTCACGGGGTATGAGGGTTTCATGGAACACTATAATAAAATGCTTAGCATAATGCCTGATACAGTGAGTGTTCAAAATGTTAGCTGTTTTTATTATTTTTTGTTACTTAGCGTATCTGTGCTCACAGCCACTAAAGATGAATCTTTTCTTACGCTTGAAGAATTAGTCCTACAAGTAATGACTTATGTTTTGTATCCTAGGTGTCCCTACCCCACAGGAAAATGTGCTAAGTAACTATCCCACTAAGACAGTTACTGGGCACACAAGTGTTCTGGGTGCAGCTTGAGAAGGAAATCTCAGGTTACCCTCAGTCCCTGCGGTGGTTTAGAAAGTGATTGGTCTCACTGAGTGGTTATGGAGAATGCCTTTAAATGTGTCTGGCTGGAAAAATTAAAATATATTTGGACCTAATTATAATAATATTAGATCTATTCCCAAACTTTTTTTTTTTTTTTTTTTTGAGAGACGGAGTCTTGCTCTGTCACTCAGACTAGAGTCTGGCGCGATCTCAGCTCACTGCAACCTCCACCTCCCAGGTTCAGGTGATTCTCCTGCCTCAGTTTCCTAAGTAGCTGAGACTACAGGTGTGAGCCACCATGCCCAGCTGTTTTTGTATTTTTTAGTAGAGATGGGGTTTCACTATATGTTGGCCAGGCTGGCCTCGAACTCCTGACCTCAGGTGATCCACCCGTCTTGGCCTCCCAAAGTGCTGGGATTACAGGCATGAGCCATCACACCTGGCCCATTCCCAAACTTTTATTTTGTTCCTTAACATAAAGATTTGTTTCTTGAAGCCTTAAGTGAAATTTCCCTTTTGGCTAAAAAAAAAAAAAAAAAAAAAAAAAGCTTTCTAATTGGTTATTAATAAATCCAGTTCCATGCTATTAAATTTCATCTTTGTCTGTTCCAAATTGACAGAAAATGAGAAAATCATCAAGACATGGATTAAAATTCCTTGTGTAGCCCTGGAGGTCCCTTCAATTCTCACATAAAATAAGAAGTATTCGAGAAAATGGAACCCTGACCACTGCTCTCTGGCTTACCTATGACTATCTTTACCCTCATTTCATATATTTTGCTGAGAATACAAAATACATAAGCTATTTAATTTTCTTTATCCAATGCCAGTATTTTCTTATAAAATGAAACCAAAAAGCATTTCCTTAAAGCACATGCTGGATGGCCACATATAACAAGTCTTTTATAAGAGGCAATATGTTTGCATAAGTGAGGAGGCGGAAAGAGAAGACATCATTTTATGTGGCCACAGTAAGTTTTACACAGATCCTACTGCCTCTATATCCTGCCAAAGCTTGATCAAGGGTCTGAGTCCTAACAAGCCATGATAAAGAGCCAGGAAATAACCCAGGTGTTTGGCAAGTTGTGATCACTCAATTTGAAGACTATTTTTTTCTTCAGTTATTTCTCACTCTAAAGCTCTTTCCCATAAGCTTCATAGGAAATATTTAAATTCCTCACCACTCTAAAATATTTAAAATAAACAACTAAAATCCAGTACCTTTGCTTAACTTTACTGAGAGAATGCAACAAAACCTCAATCCAAAATTATATAAATCAGAACAACATTTTGAAAAAAATTGTAATCAGCAGCCTAACAAAGTATACACTGATAAGCCAATTAAAACGTTCATGTGTAGCTCAAATAATAAAATGTTTATTTATGATTTTTATATTTTTCATAAAGGCAAAAGATTCACATTTTTTGTTATATGATTTTCATAATCGGAAGTCCACAACTTGTAGCTTCTCCTGGGTCAGTGATTTGGCAGGATATAGGTCTAGAGTTGGCCACAAATCTTTGTCACCCAAGCAAGTTTAGCCACAGTTAAAATACCAGGACTCTGCTCATTTTGTATATTTTAAAATACAGAAAAAGTTGGGGACCCTTAGCACATCAGGATTCATTACTGAGCAGAGCCATGAAGTATTTCAGCATCTTCTTTCCCTGCTTCCCAACAATAGCACTAACCCTAGTGTTCCATGAGGACCTAAATACTAATCAATCAAATGGAGTGATAAATTGACCAAAAGAAACATTACAGTTTCTACAGGATAGTGTTTTATAATGTGGAGAAAGCAAGAATGGGATTTTTAAAAAATTCTTAAACATTTTATTTCTGGTCTGCACCAAAAATAAAGACAAGGAGAATCCTTCCAAGATCATGTCATAAAGTAATGAAAATTCTCTATTTTTTCCACTCAACTCTACTCTTTTGCCACAGTTTCTACAAACTTTATAATCTACTTCAGCACCCACACTTTGAACAAATTAATATAAGGAGGATTCTGGAGGATGAAGTTTAGAAATGGGCAAAATAAGAAGAGTTTTCATTTTTCTGTGGAAATAGAAAAAATAACTAGAAAAAGTTTATTAAAATATTTTAGTTATTTTTAAGCTTCTTGTCTGTAGAAACTATCCAATTTTCAAAGAAACATTATCCATAGATCCTTGTAACTAGAACACATTTCTTACAATCATGATTTTAAAATAATTATGTTATTATTACTATGAACTATTTTTTGAACACTGGAAGTACTCCTGATGTATTTCTTATCAGTGGCTTTCCCATATTATTTTAACAAAACAAATTTAAAAAGCAAGCCATAAGATCACTGGACAAGATTAGATGATAAGTTTCCATTTCTAGAAATGGCAGAGTAGCTCATATTACACCAATCCTCCCAAAGTAACAATTATAAACCCTGGAAAACACACAAACACACACAAATCTGAAGCCATTTGAGAGTGTCTAAAAGCAGGCAAAACTAGAGGTGGTCAATATTTAGAGGAGGATGGCCAGGCTCAATGTGCTTATAACCCCAGTGTGTTGGAAGGCCAAGTCACGAGGATGGCTTGAGGTCAGAATTTTGAGACCAGCCTGGGAAACGTAGAAAGACCCCATCTCTCCAAAAAATATATAAAAATAAAAATATTATCCAAGTGTGGTGGCATATAACTGTTGTCCTAGCTACTTGGGAGGCTGAGGCAGGAGGATCACTTGAGCCCAGGAGTTGAAGATTACAGAGAGCTATGATCATGCCACTGTGCTTCCAGCCTGGGCAACAGAGTGAGACTCTTGTCTCAAAAAAAAAAAAAAAAACAAAAAAAAACCCACTGGATACATGCCAATTTTTTCTATTCCTTTGTTTGCGAGTACTCCCAATTGGTCCCAAAAAGGTGGCTAAAACTTGCACAGAAACCTTACTAGCTAAGAAATCAGAAGACAAAATTCAAAGCAATAACAGCAGAAAAGTGAAAAGAGAAATAGTGGAAAGGAAAGAGCCACAGAAGGGAGACTCAAATTCTACATAAAAACTCTGCCCAAATCTCTGGCCAGCCTCTAAAATATACATATGTTGGATAGATACCAATAAATCTAGCTCGAGCTAAAAGAACTAAACAGATTTCAGTTGCCACACACCACAGAGGAAAAGAATTTAGAAATTGAAATCAACTAGGTTAATTGCCTGCTAAAACACAAAATCAATACTCTTTAGAGTAACATAAGAGAATCCAGAGTCTCTGTAATATATCATTCACAATATGCATAACACGATCCAAAATTACATGGGAAAATATGACTCATATACAAGAAAAATGACAATCAATGGAGACTCCTAAGATGATTTATATGTTGGAACTAAGAAACAAAGGTTTTAAAGCAGCCATTATAATTATGCTCAAATATATAAAGGAAATATACTCATAACAAATGAGCAGAAAGAAAATCACAACAGAGAAATAGAATATAAAAGAACCAAATGAAAATACTAGAATTACAAAATATAATATCTGCAATTTTGAAAACTCACTGATGGGCTTAACGATGAATTGGAAATGACAAACGAAAGGGTCAGTAAATGTGAAGATAGATCAAAAGAATCACCCAATCTAAAAACAGAAAAGTCTGGGGGTGGTGGCTCATGCCTGTAATCCCAACACTTTGGGAGGCCGAGGTGGGTAGATCACCTGTGGTCAGGAGTTCAAGACCAGCCTGGCCAACATGGTGAAACCCCGTCTCTGCTAAAAATACAAAATTAGCCAGGCATGGTGGTGAGTGCCTGTAATTCCAGCTACTCTGGAGGCTGAGACAGGAGAATCGCTTGAACCCGGGAGGCAGAGGTTTGCAGTGAGCTGACATTGCTCCACTACACTCCAGCCTGGGCAACAAGAGTGAAACTCTGTCTAAGAAATAAATTAAAAATATAAATAAAAACAGAAAAAAATTGAAAAAGAGGACAGCCTCCAGGGCTTGTGAGAAAGCAAAGAATAGCAGGTATAACATACACATAATTATAGTCCCAGAGGAAGAGAAAAGAGAAGGAATGGGGCATAAAAAATTTCTGAAGAAATAATGAGAGGAAAGTTACCAAATTTGGTAAAGGACATATATTTATAGATTCAGTAAACCCCAAGCAGGATAAATACAAAGAAAACTATATCTATGTACATCTTAGCCAAACTGTTGAAACTCAAAGATAAAAAGAAAATCTTGGAAGCATCAGAGTAAAGCATTCATTATATACAGGAAAATGATACAGATGATAGCTGATTTCTTATTAGGGAAAAAAAAAAAAAAGCCAGAAGAGAGTAAAAAAAAAATTTTTTTTTTTTTTGAGACAGAGTTTCACCCTTGTCGCCCAGCCTGGAGTGCAATGGCTTGATCTCGGCTCACTGCACCCTCCACCTCCCAGGTTCAAGTGATTCTCCTGCCTCAGCCTCCCGAGTAGCTGGGATTACAGGCACACACCACCACGCCCAGCCAATTTTGTATTTTTAGTAGAGACAGGGTTTCACCATGTTGGCCAGGCTGGTCTCAAACACCTGACCTCAGGTGATCTGCCTGCCTCTGCCTACCAAAGTGCTAGGATTACAGGGGTGAGCCACTGCGCCGGGCCAAGAGTAAAATATTTTTAAGGTGCAAAAGGAAAAATTGTAAAACCTAAAACTAGGATTCTATATCTAGTAAAAATATCCTTCAAGACTGAAGGCAGAATAAAGACGTTTTCTTATAAATGAAAACTAACAATGTTTGTTGTGTGCACAAGAAATGCTTAAGAAAGTTTTTCAGGCTAACAGGAAATGATAGCAGATGGAAATTTGGATTTCCCAAAACGTTATTTACAAATGGTAACTAGATGGGTAAATATAAAAAACAATATTTATTATTTATTTTCCCTAAAATACGTATCACTGTTGAAAGTAAAAATTATAGCGTCATAATTGAGGGGTTTAAATCATGTGTGTATGGAATATATATAACACCTGTAGTATAAAGGAGGAAGTTGATGGTACAAGCACAGATGGCCAGTGAAAGCGAAACTCCCTGGCAGACTTCATTTTTTATGTATAACTTACATTTAGTAAAGTGCAAAGATCTAAGTGCACACTTGATGAATTCATGCGTATAACCACCACCGAGATCAAGATTTAAAATATTCTGACTCCCCCAAAACGTTCCCTTGTGTCCCTTCCCATTTGATGCCACTCATCTCACCTCTATCACCATAGATTAGTGTTACCTGTAGACACCCATTTTTTCCATGTTTCCTTTACCCACTTCTCAGTCCTCTGTTTTCCCTTGTTACCTTAAGGGCTGTATTGGCACCTCTGTCAAAGGCTCATTAGAGGGATATGTATATCTATTCCTCAGAGCTACATAGATAAATTAATTTCTAAAACAAGAGGCATGGAGCCGAGGAAGACAAAAAGGAGTATGAGTAGAAGAACAGGATTCTTCCCTGAACATGCCCTGGTTACCAGCTACATGGAATGAAAACAAGCACCACTTACGTTTCATTGAAACTCCACTTTCTCCAACAAGCCTGTAAACAGCCATGGAGTCTGCCTATCATGATCCAGTAGGCAGGACTTCTAGTCCCAACTTTCTCGGATTTTACAGCCTCTGTAAGTGTGCTTCAAAGCTCTTCCCCAGGGCTGTTCCAGCAGCACCAAGTGCCCACAGCAGCCAAAGGCACCCTCACTCCAAGTCCCAGAACTTGATAATGATGATGTTGGCCTTGAGTGGAGGGTTGCTGATTAGGAGACAGTAGGTGGGGGAATGCAGCAAGCTCTGAACACAAGTTAATTAATGACCACAGTGTGTGCAGTTAATGCTAACATTAAAAGCCAGCAGCATGAAGGGCTCTTTGATCTCCAGTTCAGTACCCTTTCAAGTTGTCCCCTTTATCTTGCCCAGAAAGTTCTTGCTTCTTTCTGCCTTGATTTTTAGGGAGAATTTTAATAAGAATGACCTCCAGCCCCATTCACATACCCCGTGGCAAGCAGGAAATGGGCTAGAGCAGAATCCCGAATACACAGTTAGATCCCTGCATCTCATTGTTACCAAAAGGCTCCAGTTCCCAGTGACATAAAGTGGAATCACAGCTTTCCTTTTAAAAAGAGCTTGTGCACAGGAGACCTGTATAAGAAGGTTCTCAGCAGCATTCTTGATAGGAGTCAAAAGCTAGAAACAGCTAAAACGTCCAGCAACAATAGAATGAATACATTGCTGGGTGTTCTAACAATAGAATAATATATATCCATGAAAATGGACATGATACAGCTCCATGTGACCACATGGATGTATTTAACAGGCATAATAATGGATGAAAGAAGCGAGGAGTAAAATAATAAATGCTACATAATCTCATTTATATAAATTTCAAAACACACAAGACTAAATTATAATGTTTCCAGGGTGAATAGTTAGGCAGCAAAAGCATAAAAGAGAAGCAAAGAAACAATTACATTAAAATCAGGGAGGACAAGGGCTTCACTCCTTCAGAAGAAACTAAAAGACTTTCCGTGAAAAAAAATTAATAATACCCAGTGTTAGCAAAGATGTAGGAAAAGAGGCATTCTTGTACAATTCTAGTGGGAGGGTGAATTGGTACATCATTTCCATTACTTTTGCAACCTAACTATTCACCTAGAAACACTGTAATTTAGCCTTGAGTGTTTTGAAACTTATATAAATGGGCTCATACAGCAAGTTGGCAATGTGAATTAAATGTCTTATAAAAATGCACGCTGGTTGACCCAGGAATTTCCTTTTGATCTCAAGGAAGTTATTAGCCGGGTACTTCAAGATCTATACACAAACCTGTTTATTTCAACATTATTTATAAAAATGGTTTCCATTAGCACACCCAGATATTTGGATCTTACCAAATACCTTGCAGCAGAGCTATATGGAGATGCAAATATTTTCACCAAATATTATTGAAAAAATTTCTTATGTGGTCCATTTTTAATTATAGAAAGCATAAATATATATTTAAATGTGTTGTAGGATATTTCACAAAATGTTAACATGACTCTGGGCAAGGAAAAATCATGGGTGATATATTTTTCATCAATAGTCTGTATTTTATGTATTTTTTTCCCAAAAATGGACATGCATTTTAACTGTCTAGAAAATTCAAGGCCAGGCACAGTGGCTCATGCCTGTAATCCCAGCACTTTGGGAGGCTGGGGGGAGGGAGGCGGATCACCTGAGGTCAGGATTTCGAGACCAGCCTGGCCAACATGGTGAAACACCATCTCTACCAAAAATACAAAATTAGCCGGACATGGTGGTGCGTGCCTGTAAACCCAGCTACTCGGGAGGCTGAGGCAGGAGAATCATTTGGACCCGGGAGGCAGAGGTTGCAGTGAGTCGAGATCATGCCATTGCACTCCAGCCTGTGCAAAAAGAGCGAATCTCCACTGAAAAAAAATAATAAATATAAATAAATAAATACATACATACACATCTTTAAATGGAAGAAAAAGTAAAATCGGGGCGGAGTGGCGGTGTGACAGGGAAGGGGTGTATGGAGGAGGGATGTGTTCTGGGAGCTAGAGATGCTCTATTCTTGATCAGAATAATGGTCACCAGGGTGTTCCCTTCATTCTGCTGTACATTTATTCTCTAATCTTTTCAGTCGCTCTACCATATTTCACAACTTTTAAAAAGGGGAGGGGGGTTAAAAAAAGAAAAGTCTGAGAATTTTAACACAAGCTAGGGGAAACTGTAGTTTAAAAAAAAAAAAGGAAGAAGAAGAAAAGCCTGTTCAGTTGCTGCAATGCCTAATAAAGCTGCAAATACAGCCCAAACCCACAGGCTGTCAGATTCACGAAGTGTGAACGTAATGTAGGCAGGGGAGATGAAGCATTGAGTTATGTTTCTCACACACTCACACACACACACACACACACACACACACACACACACACACACACATGAAAATCTGTCCTTCTGGCCGCCCACCCTTCACCTAATCAGCACCAGTCTAGGCTGCTCAGTGGTGTGTATTCTCACCAAGGTGCGGCCCAGAAGATCCACCTTGCTCCGGGAAGCATAGTTGGTCCTGTTCCCTTTCACCTTTGATGGTGCCAGAAATCCTGACAGAAGCAACAGTCTCTATGGTGCCAGAAGAGGAGGCTGTAGCGCTGCCTGGAGACAAACCCTTGCAGAATATGTGCTTCCAATTGGAACATGTTGCTTTTAGAGCCTCAGGGCCCTGCAAGGGCAGGATGTGCTGCTCTGATTCCTAGTGTGTTTACAGCAGGGGATTCCTCCCAGTTATTCTGAGTCAGGCTGTGGTTTGTACTTTCTTGTTTTTTAGAGACAGAGTCTCACTCTGTTGCCCAGGCTGGAGTGGTGCAGTGGTGTGATCTTGGCTCACTGCAACCTCCGCCTCTCGGTTTCAAGTAATTCTCCTGCCTCAGCCTCCTGAGTAGCTGGGACTACAGGCGCACCTCGCCATGCCCGGCTAGTTTCTTTTGTCTTTTAGTAGAGACGGGGTTTCACCATGTTGCTCAGGCTGGTCTCAAACCCCTGAGCTCAGGCAATCCGCCCACCTCGGCCTCCCAAAGTGCTAGGATTACAGGTGTGAGCCACCGCACCCGGCCGGTTTGTACTTTCTATCAGATCATTCAACTAAACTTTGTGACACCGCAGATAAAACAAAGCAGATTAATGTTGCTGATCCAAAGAGCCAGGTTCTGCTGCACCTGGACCCAATGGGGCCCGAAGAGGCTTCGGCTCTCCAGCGAAGATTGGGGGAGCCAGGTGTGTCCTCACCCATAGGTCAGGGATGGTGTTGAGTAATTTTGATAAAGTGCCCCTTCCTCATAGAAGCAAAAACTCCTTTCTGTTATTTTTTTCTTTTAACATCCAAATTAAAGACACCAACATGTTGTAACAAGCAAAACAGAACATGCTTTAATCCAGTAAGGGGCACTGCCAACCATGAAGAAGGTCAGTTCACACACAGACACATAGGGCATAGACATGGCCTTCCCGTTGCAATCTTGGTTCCACCTCTCTCATGGCACCTCACACTCTCTGTCTTGTGTTGTAACTGTTTGTGCACTTACCATTGACTTTATCTCCTCCATTACTGGGCTGCAGGCTCCTAGAAGACATCATCTGTGTACAACGGATTCACCTTTGTTTCCTCCCTGCCTGGCATAATGCCTTGTAGTCAGTAGCTCCTCTAAATGTTTGTAGAAAAGAAGAAAGGGAATTAGCATGCATTAATCTCTAAGCTGTACCAGTTACTACACATACGCTTAATGTATATGATCATATTTAACTCGTAAAACCAGCCTCCAGGGTAAGTGTTATCACCATTTTATAGAAATGGTAAAGAAATGGAGGCTCAAAAAAGTTAGATGCCTGCTTAAGATCAGTGAGCCAGTTAGAGTGAGAGATGGACTTGAATCTAGAACTGTCCCTCTGCAAAATTCCTGCTCTTATGTCTCTATTAACGAGGGAATGAATGGGGGTTAATGATACCTGTGCAATGAGTCATCCCCAGACCCCCAGGTGCTACCAACACTGCTTCCCAACCCTCGCCTGGGGTTGGCAGGGCTTTTTGAATTCACTGGATAGTCCCTAACAGGGCTGGCATTAACCCAAAGACAATAGAGAAGTGTCCTTGGCATTAGTTTGTGAGATATTCTCTCTGCTCAGATAACCTCCAGGGCAAAAGTGAATGCCACTGCATTAATCGTGCCTCCTCTGTCCTTAAGCATGACCACACCCATAAGGGTGAAGCAGACTCCTGACCTCACCTAAGCTTTTTCCTTAGAATGTCTTCCCCGTCATCTGCCTGACAAATGCCTGATCATCCTTCAGGATGCCTTCCTCAGCTCCCTCAGGCAGAGCTACTCACTCATTCTTCAGCTACTGCAGACTGAGTAGGGACTACATATTGTGGGTCTAAAGTAATCAAAAGTCTCTACCCTTCAGGAACAGCAAGCCAAACAGGGAAGAAAAGAGGCCAGCTGCAGTGGCTCACATCTGTAATCCCAGCACTTTGAGAGGCTGATGTAGGTGGATCACTTGAGGTCAGAAGTTCGAGACCAGCCTGGCCAACATGGTGAAACCCCGTCTCTACTAAAAGTACAAAAATTACCCGGGTGTGGTGGCATGTGCCTGTAATCCCAGCTACTCAGGAGGCTGAGGCAGGAGAATCGCTTGAACCCAGGAGGTGGAGGTTGCAGTGAGCTGAGACCGAGCACTGCACTCCAGCATGGGTGACAGAACGAGACTCCGTCTCAAAAAAAAATTAAATTAAATATATATATATCCCTTTTAAATAAGTTTAAATGGAAAGAGAGTTTATTGGAAAAATACATGGAAATTTCCTAGAACTCTAAATTGGGCAACACAGCCAGGCCTCAAGAGAGACAAGAATCAGGTACAGATATTAGGAACCAAAGCTTATTTTTGTTCTCTCTCTCTCCACATGTTCTTTCATCTCTCCTTCTGTCTGCACTTCTTTCTCTTCTCTGTCACTCTCGAAATACTAGCATCCTCTCTTCATTTGCACATGCATAAGCCAAATATAGATGCCCACATCTGATTTGTTTTTCCAAAACAAACAAAAAATTATAGTGACAACAATGAAATTTTTTTGACATTTTTGCAAATCCCTTTAGTGGCTTGCTTAATAAATGACAACTGAATCCCTACATCTGCTTCTACATTCAGTCTGTTGTGATATGTTATTTTGGTTGAAGTATATAAAGAAAATTCAGTCTCACAGAGACATATAGCTTAAAAAGAGTAAAGTATTTATGGATAATTTTTGATAATACACCAAAACTCAACATTTGGTAGTTTCTTAAGGTTTAATTGCAATGTGGAATCTGAATTCATATAAAAGAAATTTTTTTTTTACCATAACATTAAAATCCACTAGTCTGTCTTGCACTTTGATTAGATCTTGGTTCACTGAGTTATACATCTCATCTTCCTAATGTTGACACATTTTATACAAATGTATTTCTTAAATCTCATTTGTTGATATCACCACTGATCCCTTCAGAAAGGTCTTTAAGTATTGAAAAGCTATCAAGCTCACAGTGACAGATACAAGTTTTACAAAATTCTAGTTTTCATTTGGAAACACAAATTCTAACATTGGCACAGAAAAAAATGTTGTTGGTTGTTTTTCTTGAAGTGACAGGATAATATTGATTCATTTTCAAGAAAATGTCTGCCAAATACCTGGGTTTGAGAAATCATAGTGTGTCCGGAATTGGTGGGTTCTTGGTCTCACTGACTTCAAGAATGAAGCCGCGGACCCTCGCGGTGAGTGTTCCAGCTCTTAAGGTGGCCCGTCTGGAGTTTGTTCCTTCTGATGTTCGGATGTGTTCGGAGTTTCTTCCTTCTGGTGGGTTCGTGGTCTCGCTGGCTCAGGAGTGAAGCTGCAGACCTTCGCGGTGAGTGTTACAGCTCATAAAAGCAGTGTGGACCCAAAGAGTGAGCAGTAGCAAGCTTTAATGCAAAGAGCGAAAGAACAAAGCTTCCACAGTGTGGAAAGGGACCGGAGCGGGTTGCAGCTGCGGGCTCCGCAGCCTGCTTTTATTCTCTTATCTGGCCCCACCCACGTCCTGCTGATTGGTAGAACCCAGCGGTCTGTTCTGACAGGGCGCTGATTGGTGCGTTTACCATCCCTGAGCTAGACGTAAAAGTTCTCCACGTCCCCATCAGATCAGATAGATACAGAGCATGGACACAAAGGTTCTCCAAGGCCCCACCAGAGCAGCTAGATACAGAGTGTCGATTGGTGCACTCACAGACCCTGAGCTAGACACAGGGTGCTGACTGGTGTATTTACAATCCCTGAGCTAGACATAAAGGTTCTCCACATCTCCACCAGACTCAGGAGCCCAGCTGGCTTCACCCAGTGGATTCTGCACCAGGGCTGCAGGTGGAGCTGCCTGCCAGTCCCTCGCTGTGCGCTCGCACTCCTCAGCCCTTGGGTGGTCGATAGGACTGGGTGCCGTGGAGCAGGGGGTGGCGCTCGCCTTGGAGGCTCGAGCAGCACAGGAGCCCATGGAGGGGGTGGGAGGCTCAGGCATGGCGGGCTGCAGGTCCCAAGCCCTGCCCCATGGGAAGGCAGCTAAGGCCCGGTGAGAAATCGAGCGCATTGCCGGTGGGCTGGCACTGCTGGGGGACCCAGTACACCCTTCGCAGCCTCTGGCCTGGGTGCTAAGTCCCTCATTGCCCGGGGCCGGCAGGGCCGGCCGGCTGCTCTGAGTGAGGGGCCCGCCAAGCCCACTTCCACCCGGAACTCCAGCCGGCCCGCAAGAACCGCGCGCAGCCCCGGTTCTCGCTGGTGCCTCTCCCTCCGCACGTCCCTGCAAGCTGAGGGGGCCGGCTCCCGCCTTGGCCAGCCCAGAAAGGGGCTCCTCCCACAGTGCAGCGGTGGGCTGAAGGGCTCCTCAAGTGCCACCAAAGTGGGAGCCCAGGCAGAGGAGGCCCCGAGAGCGAGCGAGGGCTGTGAGGACAGCACGCTGTCACCTCTCAATAGTTTGTGCAGTCAGGTAGTAATGGTACTCCTTGGAAAAAAAGCCATTAGTTTTAGCTGACAACTCAAGCAATCACTTAAGTGGTTTTCCTAGACAATTGCCTACTTCAGCATGCAGTAGATATGATGTATGCATTTTTTCTATTTCATCACACAGAATGTGAAAAAGACATGTACCCAAAATTCAAGTTTTAATGAAATTAATTATTTTTACTGTTTCATCAAGGACATTATTAAGTAACACTGGCTTTGGCTTTTATTTTTTCCTTATTTTTTCTTACTGTGAGTGCATGGTAGTGAGGAATGTAACAACCACAGTAAGTGCTATTGCCTTGATTCATGCTAAGATGCCAGCAGTATTCCCCATCACTGCTGTTATTCCATATGTGAAAAAGCACACTTAAAAAAAAAAAAAAAGGCAGCCAGGCGCAATGACTCACACCTGTAATCCCAGCACTTTGGGAGGCCAAGGTGGGTGGATCACAAGGTCAGGCATTCGAGACCAGCCTGGCCAACATGGTGTAACCCTGTCTCTACTAAAAATACAAAAATTAGCCAGGCGTGGTGGCATGCGCCTGTAATCCCAGCTACTTGGGAGGCTGAGACAGGAGAATTGCTTGAACTCAGAAGTCAGAGGTTGCAGTGAGCCACGATGGCACCACTGCACTCCAGCCTGGGGTGACAGAGTGAGCCTCCATCTTTAAAAAAAAAAAAAAAAATGCAAATATCCTCTTAGCATTGTTATCAAAATGGTTTTAACTTCTTGGACCCCATGAAAGAGTCTCGGGGTCCCCAGGGGCCCATGGACCACATTTTGAGAACTGAAATTCTAAACCATTCAAATTCAAGTTTCTGTTTTTGTTTTTGTTTTATTTGAGACAGGGCCTTGCTCTGTTGTCCAGGCTGGAGTACAGTGGCACAATCCTCACTGCAGCCTCGACCTTCTGGGCTCAAGCAATCCTTTCACCTCAGCCTCCTGAGTAGCTGGGACTACAGGCGTGCCATCATATCTGGCTAATTTTTTATTTTTATAGAGACGCGGTCTCACTATGTTGCCCAAACTGGACAACTTAAGTGATTAATAAACTCCTTTGGTCCCAATTTCCATACCTAGATAGGAAAAATTTACATGGCCCAGCTTGGGTTAAGTGTCTGCCCCGGCCCTCAGTGTGGACAGGTGTGTGATCACGTGGCCCACTGTCCACTTAATAAGGATTATGGGACCAGACAATTGGAAAAGGAGTGAACAAATCTGGCAGAGCTGAGATTCAGGATAGGGTGGGGTTAAGCACCTCCACGAGCTTAAAAAAGAGTTGGAATGGCCAGGGAATTCAGCGGGAATGTATCTTGGAGCCTTGCCACAACACTATTAACAACTGAAGTGTGTATAGTTTTACAGATTCTAAAATGCTTTCACACGCATCACCTCATTTAATCCTTCCAATAGCCCTGTGAGATAAGCATTCCTACCACTCTGCAAATATAGAAACAAAAGCTTAGGCCGGGCTCGGGTGGTTCACTTTGCCACCCAGCACTTTGGGAGGCCGAGGTGGGCAGATCACCTGAGGCCAGGAGTTCGAGACCAGCCTGGCCAACATGGTGAAACCCCGTCTCTACTAAAAATACAAAAAAAAAAAAATAGCCGGGTGTGGTGGCGGGCACCTATAATTATAATCCCAGCTACTCAGGAGGCTGAGGCAGGAAAATCGCTTGAACCTGGGAGACAGAGTTTGCAGTGAGCTGAGACTGTGCCATTGCACTCCAGCCTGGACAACAAGAGTGAAACTCTGTCTCAAAAAAAAAAAAAAAAAAAAATAGAAATTAGATCTTTGGACTTTAAGCAAAGGACTCATTCACCTACAGCACAGCTGTGTGCCAAGCTGCGGAAATTACACTCTAGGTGATCAACAGGTGCTCAAGAATTTGGAACAAGCATCCTGTACCCGATGAGGGTGGGGGTAAAAGAAGAAAGATTTAGGGCCCCCTGCCTAGAAGTTAAAGTTCAGAAAAGGGAATGGAGCCAGAGAGTCAAGGATTCCCCCACTTTCCTGAATTCTGGACAACTGGGTGCAGTGAAGACCCTGTGGTCTAACTCGTGTTAGGTCACTCCACCAACTCTCACGGGACGAGGAGCCTTCATTCCATGCCATCGTCACTACCAGTAAAGTGCAACTTTATGTGAGAAAAGAATACTGCTCTTGAAGAATCAAGTGTGAAAGTGTTATTTTTCTATTAACTATCTAATGTGAATTATTGTGCTCAGACTAGGAACTAAAGCTTAGACTTTGTTACATTATAAACATTTTTTTTCTACAGTAGACCAGCTGGAGGACCTCCCACATGAGAAAGAAATGTCCAGTCTAAACAGAGAGGCATCCACTTAGGGAGCCTGGCTTTGAACCTTTCCCTGACACAATCCAGTTTCCCCTAACCCCTTTCACCAAGTATGGGTTTCTAGAATATTATTTCAAGTGTGCTGAGCCAAGAGGAAATGAAGATTAAAGTTAAGAAGGAAACCAACAGTTTGCTTTTA
The DNA here is from genome assembly GCF_009828535.3 of Hylobates moloch. Taxonomy (NCBI): domain Eukaryota; kingdom Metazoa; phylum Chordata; class Mammalia; order Primates; family Hylobatidae; genus Hylobates; species Hylobates moloch. The sequence continues at coordinate 105,494,630 of NW_026652277.1, read as the reverse complement.
AAATACACAAGCAAAGCCTGGCTTTTCATAAGAGATCCAGGCTCTGAGTTCCAAAGCAAATCCAGTGAAATACCACCATGAAGGGAATTTGATAGTTTCCCAGAATTAGGGATCCAATATGGGGATCACGAGCAACTTGTGAATGTTGAGATCTGAAATGTAGCTAGCCTGAATTGAGATTACATTGTACATGGAAGATACACATCAAATTTCGAAGACAGTACAAAAACAATGTAAAATACCTTATTAATAATTTTATATTGATCACATGTTGAAATAATATTTTAGATATATTGAGTTAAATAAAATATATTATTCAAGTCAAGTTCACCTATTTCATTTACTTCTTTAACGCGGCTACTATATAATTTAAAATTCTGTATGTGTCTCATGTTGTATTTCTATCAACAGCACTTGCCTACGGGGGTCAATTAAACAGCCCTGCTAACCCCTCCACATTCAGCTCTTTCTCATTTTTATTCAGAACCACATAATTTGTTTTCTCATTAATTTTTAAATTCCTACTTACGTTTTGATTAAAAAAATAATTTTGAAGGGCAACTTAGTTAAATTTAGGCAAATTGAGATGACAAAAAAAAAAAAAAATAGAAGAGGGAAAAGAAAAGATCCAAAGCCCAAGGTCTCTTTGTTTATTGAGAATGTAAAAAAAAAAAAAAAAAAAAAGCCTGCTCATCTATTTCCCTCTCTTGATAGAGAGGGATGTACTTACTCTACATGACAAATTGCTGTCCCTCCTAGAAAATAAATAATGTAATCATGACAGATTAGTTCCTATTTGACATTCATTAAAAATGAGTCTGTTCAATTTAAGATCTCCCACCACATATTAGCAGATGCTCAAAAAGCTAGAACTAATTACCGGCTAAATGCTATGACTTTGTGAAAATAAATCTCAGTAAGTTCTTACCCAGGAAGTTAAATTACTGGATATAGGGAGAATGGAAGGGAGACAAGGTGGGGGTTGTGATGGGAAGCTTTTAGTTGCTGTGCAACTACTCAGTCACATTCAAATATTTTAGAAAAGTTAAGTGGTATTTGGGAAGTCTAGAGAAATTTTGTGTCTTTGCTTCTAGCCTTAAACAAATCTTCACTTTAGCAGACTTGAAGGTTAGGATAAAGGCTAACAAAGAACCAGGCTAATCATTTGGTGACACTAGCTGGAATACAGAGCAATACCATAGAAACCCAAGGGTTGGGGAGATGCAGGGCAGTAGCAAAACTTGTTGCAATTCTCTACAGCATCATGAGATTGCCCCTCCCAGGTTCCTACTGTCTCAAAGATGACCTTCCCCACAGCTCCCAGGAGTGACTCATTGCTTTCTGTTGAGCCTCTCCACCTCTCCACACTCATCGCGGCTTAATACTTACTTTATTGAACAAAGCAGGAAAACGTGAATCCAGATGGAAGTTCGCATCTTTATTAACCAATCCTCCCAGCTTTGCTTTCACCCATCCTTTATCCTGTCCCTGGAGAGGATTCCTCCTTTTTTATTGTTTCCTACTGGCTGCTGGATTTGCTCAAGGTATGTGAATTCCTGTGCAGTTTTCCCACCTGGTCCATCTTTGGCAACCTCCAGGTAGCATTTTCCAACACCATAACCCTTCTCCTCCTGCCTGTGTCTGTGATCCCTCCCCGCTCCCTGGGCAACGACCCTTGTTTGCAAGTTACTGCATGTGAATGGGCTGGAGTTTTGTTAGGATGGTTTGAAATGATGAAACAAATCCCTCCCCCAAGGAAACTGACTCAGCAAAGATTATTACAAATGTCTCACATTTTACAATCATGGGAAAGGGAAATTAGAATTGAGATTCATTCAGAAGATCCCCCTTGTCAGAATTATGCAACTGATTTTAAAATATTTTAAAGAAGCCATTAGAAAAATAAAAATACCCCTTAAATTTAAATGGGTATGTGCTACAAAAATACTTCAATCTGTACAAACACAAATTTTAGCACCTAATCACATACTTTCAAAGTATGCTGCAAAATGTATATAATTAATCTTAACTCACGCTAAGATAAGGAAATCAGTATTAACAATCCTCCTGCATTTTTCAAATGGAGAAACTTTGCCACAGTAAGGTTTTACAAAGTGTCCAAAGGCACAGAGAACTAGCATGAATTAGCCAGGGTTGCTTATTGAGGGCCAACACCAGACAAAAGATTATGGAGGCAAAAAAAAGGAAAGAGGAAAAAAAGAGGGTCGGGGGATACACGATACATGGAAACACGAAAGAAACCACCCTGAAACCTAAACCATTCCCTGGAGTGAACATGAGCCCAAAGTTTTCTTTCACAGAATACTCATCCTTGAAATAAGTGCAAAGAGTACATTCATACAAATGGACCAAATTGGACCAGTGGGTTCTAGAAGACAATCTTTCTTGCCTGAGAATACTCTATCTTAGCCCGCATTGTCTTTTGCAGAGCTTTCTTTCCTTCTTCCAAAACATCTTTCTCTTTTCACAGTTCTTTACTTGAATAGCTGTGGGAGACATTATAGGCTGGTAGCTAAGAACAGAAGAATCAGAAAACAGTGGGCTCAAAACCTGGTTCCACTGCTTACTAGCCATGCTGAATGTGGAAAAATTCTTAACCTTCTAAAATTGCTCCTTTATCTATAAAATGGGATGATAATAGTATCTACTTCTTAGGATTGCTGAAATGATTCAACAACATAATATTCATAAAATGTTTAGCATGGTCCCTGACCTGTTCTCAATAAATGATAATAATTACCATAATTCTGTCTTAACAAGAAATTCCAGCGTCTCAGAAAACAACAAGGAGGACAGCTAAAACATACACTGAAAGGTTTTAAGAGATTTTAAGAAATTCTGCCGGGCACGGTGGCTCACTTCTGTAATCCCAGCACTTTGGGAGGCCCAGGCATGCAGATCACCTGAGGTCAGGAGTTCGAGACCAGCCTGGCCAACATGGTGAAAACCCATCTCTACTAAAAATACAAATATCAGCCAGGTGTGGTGGCAGGCGCCTGTAGTCCCAGCTACTCCGGAGACTGAGGCAGGAGAATGGCTTGAACCCAGGAGGCGGAGGTTGCAGTGAGCTGAGATTGTGCCACTGCATTCCAGCCTGGATGACAGAATGAGATTCCATCTCAAAAAAAGAAAAACTTCTAAGTTGGTTGGCAAGTTTGGAACCACCTGAGAAACAGACATAGAAATCAGACAGATGGAGATCAGAACATCAATTTGGTTACCAGTAAGAGCATGGATAGTAGAACATGGCTTTGATGAATGGCCACAGCAGGCTTGTATGGGTTTACCTTTGACTTAAGACAAGGCCCACCACATGGCTGTTCCTCAAGGGCAGGCCCCTTAAAACACAACAGAGAGCAGAATAGGCAAGAGGGTCTTTAAGAGAGAAAAGAAGAGGCTGTATAGAGCATGCTCAGTTTTTCCTTCCAGGGATGGAGAGAGGCCAAGAGTATAACTCTAACTGAAGTTCTTCCACAGGGAAAGATAAAGAGTAGAGAGAATGTTCTCACCCTACCCCATCCCCAACGAGAAAGTATTTTCTTATTGGGGTTGCTCTACAAAAAATGCCTTGACGCCCCTGTCCCACCAAGACATCTTCCTGCCCTAGTGTTCTCCTTTTCTTGTCCCTTCTTCTCCTCCATAGTATGATTCTCCAGGTTTGTTCAGGTTCAGATCAACACTCCCATATTCTGCTCCTTGAATTCTGTCCTGATGCAGTAATAACATACAAAGATATTCACTTGCAAAGCCTTTAATTTTCATAGTCCTTTGCTCCTCACAAGTATGCCCTCACAACAAAACCCAATTTAGAAGAACATAGTGAGAGTAAGAATATACCAAAAAGACAGGAACCTGGAAAATACAGTATTGAGTCATCCAATCATTCCTGAGTACCTGATATGTGAATTTAGGGTACTGTGAATATGGCTGTGAACAAGACAAAATCCTGCCTTTTTCCCATGGGTCTTGCACTTGATGTGGGAGAAACAGGGAAGGCTATCCAAAGAGGTTTATCTTCACCTGCATGGAATAAACCAAAGACCTGAGTTCCCTCTCACCTCTCCACTAACTGCCTGTGTGACAAAGTTTCTCTAGGCCTTCATCAAATAAGGTATTAAAATCAGAAATAGAGGCTGCTGATTCAAAGTTCTCAAAGGTTTCCCTCTTCCTTGGGTCTTTCCAAAGAGAGTCTCTTCTAGATAGTGGTGAGATCAAATACAAACATAGGTCACTTAGCAGGTGTCCTAGGCAGACGCTGTTGGGAAACAAAGGAATCCACAAGTCAGATACCACTTACTTTTATTTTAGACAAAATTCCTTCAAGCTCAGTGATCCTTTTTCTAAAGCCAAAGCGGATGATGCAGCAAATTGAAAGAAGAAACTATAGATGCAAGGACAGAAGGAAGAAGCAAAAAACCATAATGGAAATGTCTGACTTAAATATTCCTGTAAAACCTTACCATGCAGAGGAGAAACAAAAGGGGAAAGATATGTTTTCAAGAAAATTAAAATTAGAAATGTTTGGTGCTTTAAGGAGTAAATTTCTCTATACTGGAATATTAATCTGTATTCCCTCATATGCAATTTACCCAGTGAATTTGCAGCTGATTCTTTCCCAGAAGGTGCAAGCTCAAATGCTTCATGAGTCAAACAAGTAACAAATATGTAAAGTGGCTGTAGGGGGTTCAAACTCAAAACACAATAAAAACTCAAACTCAGAGCTGTTTTAAAATTGTAGAGGTCAGATTTGTGACCCCTATCTTTTTTTTTTTTTTTTTTTTTGAGACGGAGTCTCGCTCTGTCGCCCAGGCAGGAGTGCAGTGGCACAATCTCAGCTCGCTGCAAGCTCCGCCTCCCGGGTTCACGCCATTCTCCTGCCTCAGCCTCTCCAAGTAGCTGGGACTGCAGGCGCCCGCCACCACGCCCGGCTAATTTTTTTGTATTTTTAGTAGAGGCGGGGTTTCACCGCGGTCTCAATCTCCTGACCTTGTGATCTGCCCGCCTCGGCCTCCCAAAGTGCTGGGATTACAAGCGTGAGCCACCGCACCCGGCCTTTTTTTTTTTTTTTGAGATGGAGTTTCGCTCTTGTTACCCAAGCTGGAGTGCAATGGCGTGATTTGGCTCACTGCAACCTCCACCTCTCAGATTCAAGCGATTCTCCTGCCTCAGCCTCCCAAGTAGCTGGGATTACAGGCGCATGCCACCACGCCTGGCTAATTTTTTGTGTTTTTAGTACAAACGGGGTTTCACCATGTTAGCCAGGCTGGTCTCGAACTACTGACCTCAGGTGATCCGCCCGCCTCGGCCTCCCAAAGTGCTGGGATTACAGGCATGAGCAACTGTGCCCAGCCTTTTGACCCCTATCTTAATCAATGTTTAGGGGAGAGAAAGGTACTCCCTGAACTTGACAGTAACATCACCCTCTGAAAGTGACTCTAGTAGGAATCAACACATAACAGATGAGATGAACCACGAATAGAAATCACCTGTCCTGTAATTGGTCTGTAAATGTATGGTTGAGAAGATCCACTCTCTCTAGTCTTAGTCAAGGTAACTAGGGTAAAGTCTCAGGGAGACGAGACTGGTTGAAATTAATGAGGCAGGAAGGGAAATTGCTGGGTTGCCTTCCTACAACCATTCCTTTCCTACAACCATTCCTTTCCTCTTCTTCACCAAACCTGCCTCCCATAAGAGGCTGTGAAAATGTTAGATACTGCCATTCACAGCCTCTCTTGCAGCTAAGAGTAAAAAGGTGATACTGTTCTAGCCAAGAAAACGAGGAGAAATCTGCAGAGCAACATCTGGAAAATTTATTCTCTATGATAATAACAACCACAAGAAGAAAGTTTATCCCTTTGCTGGGCACAGAGATTAAGGGGGAAATGGAGACTCTTCAAAGAAAGCACAGGCAAAAACCACATAATTTGAACTTCAAAAGGGTTATTACAAATCTATGTTTACTCTTGGAGAATGCCTTGTAGACCAAAGGTTGTATCTAACTCTTTAGACACTCCAAATCAAACACTACAGAAAATTTAAAAATCATGAAACCAGGTTTGGAAAAAATAAAAATTCCAAAAGAAAACTATCACACTCACTCAGAAAAGAGTTGACAGTGAAGAGTTTGCCCTGGGACATTGAAGATCCCCAGAGAGGCCTAGAACAATCATTATGGAGATGCTCCAGCTGAATTAGATATCCTGTTTACAGCAAATATCATGATGGATTTTGCAACTGCAGTTGATGATCTCTGTCAAAGTATTAGGTCAAAGCAAAATATAATAAAATTTTAACCACTTCTTCAGCTTTCTCCACATGAAAAAGGAACAGCAAGAGACCATTCCAACATAAGAGTCACCTGTTATTTGCCACTTCAGATCCTCTCAGCCTTACCTTTCTCTGTGGCCTCTGACCTCTTGTTCCAGCTCAGCCCATGTTGTGGCAGCCAACTCTGTGTAAATTTCAACCAACTTCACTCAGTGCGTGCCAATAGCACCTCACTTCATGCACACCTCTGACGTCCTGTCCTGCAGCTTTCCTGTTGATGCTGGGTATGTCTGCATATGTACATTCAGGGAGTGCAGGAGGATTAACACCCGCTGGAAAGATTCTTTGGCCAAAGGGAAACAGGAGCCAACAGATAATTCTCCCTTTAACACATCAGAGGACTGTCCTGAGAAGCAATCATATATATCCCTTTTAATTACAGTTCCCCAAGATCAAGGGGTCAGTTGTTCTTAATAGCTATCCTCCAATTGCATTTCCCTCCTTCCCTGCCTCACTCTACTTTTCCCTTATTCCTGATCCCTACTAGGGAATTGCACTCCCTAATAAAGTTGTAGCACATAAGCCTTGGCCTCAGGCACTGCTTTCTAAGCAACAAAAGCTCAGAATGTATTCGTTTTCTTATTGCTGTGTAACAAATTACCACAAACTTTGTTGCAGAAAACAATCCCTGTTTATTAGGTCACAATTCTGTAGGTCATTCTACCCCAGTACAGTTGGGTTTATAGTTCAGGTTCACATAAGACTGTAACCAAGGTGTAGGCTGAGTTGTGTTCTCATCAGGAGTTTAGAATCCTCTTCCAAGCTCACCTGGTTTGGGCAGAATTCAATTCCTTGCAGTTGTAGGGTAGAGGTTCCCATTTCCTTGCTGGCTGTCAGCTGGGGCCTGTTCTCAGCTCCCAGAGGCTACCTGCATTCTTTATCACATGACCTCCTCCATCTTCACAGCCAGCAATGGCACATTGAATCATTCTTATGCTTCAAATCTCTCTTACCCCGGCCAGGCATGGTGGCTCATGCCTGTAATCCCAAGACTTTGGGAGGCCAAAGTGGGTGGATCACCTGAGGTCAGGAGTTCGAGACCAGTCTGGCCAACATGGTGAAACTCTGTCTCTACCAAAAAAAAAAAAAAAAAGAAATACAAAAAATTAGCCATGCATGGTGGCAGATGCCTGTAATCCCAGCTACCCAGGAGACTGAGGCAGGATCACTTGAACCTGGGAGGCAGAGGTTGCAGTGAGCAGAGATTGCACCATTGCACTCCAGTCTGGGCAACAAGAGCAAAACTCTGTCTCAAAAAAAAAAAAAAAAAAAATCTTCCTTACCTCTCGGCGTCTGACCCCTAGACCCAGATTTAAATGACTCACGTGATCAGTTCAGGACAACCTGGATAATCACCCTAACTTAAGCTCCACTGACTTGGAATTTTAATCATGTTAGCAAAATCCCTTTGGCCATATAATGTAACATTCACCCTCACACTTGGAGGGAAGAGTATTATAAAAAGCAAGAGTCATTGGGGATCATCTTAGAATCCTGCCTATCAGACAGTTGGTATCAAGGGGTGACCCTTGAGAGAAGACCCTTAGGATGAGATTTTGGTGCTAGATTACTCAGAGATCTGAAAGCAATAGGGTTTCCAGTATTAGTGGTAAGTGGGGTGGAAGTTCCTAACGTGCAATGATATCAGAAGTACTGTCTTTCACCTGAAATTAATTGATATTAGGTGGAGCTAGAAGGTGAGGCAATGGGATATGCAATGGCTGTGGTACTTAAAAAGTATGGGAGCAGTTATGACTGAAAATTGTGGAATGGCCTTACTGCTATTAAGAGAATCAAAAGCCTTGAAAAAAGAAAATGATAGACTCAGGACAAACTACTACCAATGCAAAGCTTGCTTTGAAAGCCAGAGGGCCACTGAGATAATTTTAAAAGTACATGTATCTCCTGTCACCAAAGGGCAAAGCTGCTAGGGAGACAAGCACTGTGCCTCATTCTTAGTGGTAGCAGGTGTGAGGTGCAACATCTCATTTTTTATCTTGGAAGTGATGACCTGGCATGTCCCAGACCACTGGATCCCTACAAACTTCATCAATGTAGCAAGTCCCTGAATATTCATGAGATTTATCTCCCACTCTCTGGCACACATGATTCTACTAGGGCATTGGTATTTGCCACTCTTTGTTCATCAGGTACATTTAGCAAGATGCCATATGGTGATCTGATGATTGTCAACATGACTGAAGCCCCCATAATAGCAGAAGCATTTACATAGTCCTGGGGCAAGGACATGAATGTGTGCTGCTGTTCTTCCCATGAAGATGAATTACTTTTGATCTTTCCTTTTAAGGAGATTGAGAAGTATGAATTCACTAGATCAATAGCTGCTTATCAAGTGCTAGAGGTTGGGTTGATCTGAGTCAGTAAAGATACCATATACAAGAGAGCAGCTATAGTTGGGATTAATACCCAGTTAAGTCTATGGAAGTCTACACTCTGCCATGATCCATCCAGATTTTGCAGGAACCATGCAGGTAAAATGAAAGCAGGAAATGATGGTAACCATAACAACTGTATCTTTTAGGTCTTTCATAGTGGTATCAATCTCTGCAATTCCTTCTGCCATGTACTATGCTTCTGATTTATAATCTTGTCTGATGGGGCAGAACAGTGGGGAGGAATAGTTTCAGAAGCTTCCACTTGACCTTTTTAAAGTTCTAATGCCGCAAACTCTACTGATTAGGGAACAACTATGAGGATTCTTCTAGTGCTAAGTATATCTCTAATGCCCTCAGGAACTGAGAAATAACAAGATTGGTTCACAGACCCATTGGACCCACTATGAGACAGATTTGGGCCAGAAGTCCATTTAACACATGGTCCCTAAAAGCACACACACTATCTGCAGGTCCATGACAGAGTTTGGGGTTCCCTGGTATCAGTGTCCACCTAAATCTCTTATCTAAAAATCTTTGAATCTGAGTCTTCTCTTTTTCCCAGTGTAGTTACTCTGACAAATGTCTACAGGTCTCTCCACAAAAGGAGAAAGGGAAATATTTACCTATCCACTTGTGTTATAAAGTCCTTCCACAGAAAGACTTGTTCTCCCCTTCAAACAAAGGGATCTGGATCTCTGAATTACTTAAATCTAGCTACAGGGTGAGGGACCATAGTTTTCTTCTGCAGTGCCTAAAATTAGCCTTCTACTTAACAGCTTTCAATTCTTTGTTTAGATTAGCAAGATGAGTTACATCCTAATTAGCTATCTGTCTAATTCCTAAGAACACTATGATTTATTAGGCTATCACTAGAGAAATCTGCAAGCTATGGTGACCTGTTTGCCACTCTAGTCTTGCTTTCTTTTGATGGTTAAGTTCTCTTTTTCCTCCTGATAGCTAAGTACCAACATCTGACCTCTACCATTCTGGAATACCATCATCCCCATTGATATTATAAGATACAATTCCATGGCAATATGGTCTACAGAAGAGGACCACCATTGAGTTTCTCAAAGACAGGTCTCCTGTAACTGATGAATTCCTTACTGTCTTAATGAAGGGAATCTTCTCAGAGCCCTCAGGGCAACATAATCAGAGGATGAATGTTCAGCTTTTTCCCTAATCTTCTGAAGATCCACTCAGTGTCATGCCAAGGCAGTTCGGTGTCTTCACCAAATCTTCATCGGTCCTTCAGTTCATTATTATATCCAGCTTTGGTTCAGGGAATCAAACAGATTATTTAGATGGTCTTACATGTCCTTTGCCAGGCCCGGTGGCTCACGGCTGTAATCCCAGCACTTTGGGAGGCTGAAGTGGGCAGGAGTTCAATACCAGCCTGAGGTCAGAAGTTCAATACCAGCCTGGCCAACATGGTGAAACCCAGTCTTCACCAAAAAATACAAAAGTTAGTCAGGCATGGTGGCATGTGCCTGTACTCCCAGCTACTTGGGAGGCTGAGGCAGGATAATCACTTGAACCCAGGAGGGGAGTTTGCATGAACTGAGATTGTACCACTGCACTCCAGCCTGGGCAACAGAGAGAGGCTCCGTCTCAAAAAAAAAAAAGATGACCTTACATGTCCTTCATATAACATTGAATCCCCAAGTTTATAAGTTCCTGGTAAACCCTACCCTATCCAGACTTATATTCTGCTCTCCATGGCCCAATTCCCTCAAGATTTACTCCCGCATATTCCCCTAGTCCCTGCTCATACATATTAATCAGATCGAGCGATTCCTCCAGTGCATATTTTTCTCCTGGAGCAAGAACTCTGCATCTCTGTTTGAGCTATGCTGACACCTGACCTTTGTTACTGACCTACAGGCAATGAGACGTAGCAGGGGTGGCTCTTGAGAATAGAGGCACCTGCCTCAGGCAAGCTCAAAACATAGTCTCCAAGCAAGTGGAGGCTCTTCTCCTTAGCAATGAGAAAGATTTTTTTTTTTTTTTTTTTTGCCATACCAAAAGTTTAAGAGGATTTGAAAGATTCAAGATTTTCAGGCTTGGGCACCCAAATATTCCTATCCTAGATCTCAGGGTTGCACTCATTGCCTATCAGAATCCCGACTTTGACATGAGAGACCTGCCAAAGCTGATGGCAGAATTGCCAAAGTTACAATTCTGCCTCCCTTACAGTTAAATCCTAGTCCTAATATTCAGCAGTCTTCCCTGAAACTACAGAAGATTAGTCTCCTTAAATTCTACCATGGAGGCCGTCTATCCCACACCTGTGTTATCCTTTTCTGAAGGTCTCCAAAGCAATCCATAAAAGCCACACAACTTCACAGTCTTTATAATTCTCACTGTTCCTGTACCATTCAAGTGAGTAACAACCATGTAACTTAGTGCTTCTCCTTCCACTGATATCTCATCCCAATTTACCATAAATGAGTTTTAGTAATTTTTATGCAATCACGTGCCAGGATTTATCACCATCCACATACTACCTGCAATGGGATTTTTATTGCCATCTGACCAGTGAGTGACCCAGCTCTAAATTCCATGATGACAGCTTGCTTTCTAGTGTCATTTCTGATACTGTCTCACCCCTGGTTTGCCTGAGACTTGGACCCAAAACAAAGTCTGGGTGCAGGTAGTTATTTGGGAAGTGGTCCCAATGAGCAGGATTGAGGAGCAAGAGGGTGAAACCTCCTGACATGCATCTCAGAACTGTTTGCCAGGTACAAAAGATGGAAGCATTTGTTCATTGGCTCCCATCCCCAACTGGTCAGAGATGACCTCATGAATATTAACTCCCTTAAACTTCTTGTTTGCCCTGCATGAGTGTCCAGAAATTCTGTGGATACCACCACTCAGTGTTAGAGAAGCTCTAGGACAGGAACCGGAGGCTAAGATAAGGCACTATCAGAATAAGACTGCACGCAGCTAGTCTAAACCTATGAGAACTAATTACCAAAGCGATGGCTAGAGTAAGAGGTGGGGCCAAAAGGATGTAAGATGCACACAAGAAGTGTTCAAAACTCTTATATTTGATAAATTCAAGCCAAGGTGATTCAGACCAAAAATACTTCTGTGGGGGGCTGGGCATGGTGGCTCACACCTGTAATCCCAGCACTTTGGGAGGCCTAGTGGGAGGATTGCTTGAATTCAAGAATTCAAGACCAGCCTAGACAATATAGTGAGACTCCGTTTCTACCAAAAAAAAAAAAGAAAAGAAAAATAGCCAGGCATGGTGGCATGCGCCTATAGTCCCAGCTATTCAGGAAGCTGTGGTTGGAGGATTGCTTGAGTCCAGGACGTCGAGGCTGCAGTGAGTTGTGATCACCCGATTACACTCTAGCCTGGGTGACAGAATGAGACCCTGTCTCAAAAAAAAAGAAAAGGAAAGGAAAAAAAAAAAAAAACTTGTGTGTATAACAATGCTGAATCCTAGCCAGGCACAGTGGCTCACGCCTGTAATCCCAGCACTTTGGGAGGCCAAGGCAGGCAGATCACAAGGTCAGGAGTTCAAGACCAGCCTGGCCAGCATGGTGAAACCCCATCTGTACTAAAAATACAAAAATTAGCCAGCTGTGTTGGTGCATGCCTGCAGTCCCCGCTACTCAGGAGGCTGAGGAAGGAGAATCGCTTGAACCCGGGAGGCAAATGTTGCAGTTAGCCGAGATGGTGCCACTGCTCTACAGCCTGGGTGACAGAGTGAGACTCCGTCACCACCACCACCGCCCCCCGCCAAAAAAAAAGAAAAGAGAAAGAAAAATACCAGAAAAATCACTAGCTACTTTTCACTATTTTTGAAAACATTTGAAAATGTTGAACGTTTTTACCTCATAGAGGCAAGAATTATGAGATGATCAAGTCCAGTATATTATTGTAGTTTTAAAACTATGTATAGCCGAGTCTAGTGGCACACGCCTAGTCCCAGCTATTCAGGAGGCTGAGGTGGGAGGATCACCTGAGCCTAGGAAGTCGAGGGTACAGTAAGCTGTGATGGCGCCACTGCACTCCAGCCTGGGTGACAGAGTGAGACCCTGTCTCAATTTAAAAAATAAAAAAGGCCAGGCACATTGGCTCATGCCTGTAATCCCAGCACTTTGGGAGGCCAAGGCAGGCGGATCACTTGAGGTCAGGCGTTCGAGATCAGCCTGGCCAACATGGCGAAACCCCGTCTCTGCTAAAAATACAAAAAAAAATAGGCGGGCATGGTGCCGGGCACCTGTAATCCCAGCTACTTGGGAGGCTGAGGCAGGAGAATCGCTTAAACCTGGGAGGCGGAGGTTGCAGTGAGCCAAGATGGCACCACTGTGCTCCAGCCTGGGCAACACAGCGAGACTCCATCTCAAAACCAAAATAATAAAATAAAAAATAAAATAAAATAGATAAATAAATAAAATAAAACTATATACATGTGCTTACTTTGTAAAAAATAAAAATTCAATTTTAAACAAAGGCAGTTCCTAAATAATAATAATAATAATAAAAGCATGTCAATACTACTGAATTCCCCTTTTTGACTCTGACCAATAAGAGGGAAAAATGCCCAGATACACTCTAGAGTCTGTTGAGACTTAGAAACAGGGCCCCACCTGCCATGGCTCCCATTTCAGGATCATTGCCCAAGGCCTTAGCAACTGTGTGTAGCTGGCTGAATGCTTTAACTCAGCATCGAGTTCCAGTTGGCTCCAAATGTTTGTTCATCTTTGAGAGACCCCAGTATATATGAAACTAAATTCACAAGGCCATGTTTTTTCCTCAAACGTTAGTACTTTGTTGAAAGAATACATTAAACTACCACCTTTGTACTTAATTTAGGGAGACCATCCCAACATTTTGAGAAAAGTAAACATTAATTTAACTTGATCTGTGAAGTTATTAAAGAAAAATTAACCCACAAACATAAAGCCACTGTCAGCTCTTTAAAGGCGGTATGTCTCAAGCTGTTCTCTAGATACTCACCCAAAAATTTGAAGTCTTATCTTACCTTAGGGTTAGATTTAAATGTTAGCACGTACAGAGAAAAGCTCACAGTCCAATTCTCTTTGACAATCCTCAGGAAGACTCAGGAAATTCTACAGGGACAGGGGTTGCTCCATTGTTGGAACAGACTGTCGTCTCTTGAGTGGAGCACTGAATGAAATAACTGACATGCAGTTGGGGTTGTAAAAATTAAGTGTCTTTAGGAATAGAATTGTGCTCAGTTTGGTGAGATTTTCGCTCTATGAGAAGCCCTCGGGTACTGAGCTGAGCTAAGGAATGGCTTATTCACGTGCTTCCTGGAAGGAATAGTGGGTAGGCTCTCCCATACTATTCAAAGAATATTTCTCTTTCTTTTTGTGGAATATCTAAGGTACACAATTAAATGCATATATGATACAAAATAAGTGCAATTTTGAATGAAATGAGAGATAACCTAAACAGGTACAGTAGAAATACATTTTCACAGTACAACAGTCTAGATGTGCAAAGATACAATTTTCCTTGTCTATGGTTAAAATTAAATTCAGCTCTCAAGATCCCATGGTCTCTGATAGCAGAAAACTTAGTCGTATCCATTTCAGGGACTCAAGTCACTTCCATCTTAAAGATGTCATCTTTTAAGATTCTCTTCCTGGCTGGGAATGGTGGCTCACGCATGTAATCCCAACACTTTGGGAGGCTGAGGTGGGAGGATGACTTGAGGTCAGGAGTTTGAGATCAGCCTGGCCGATATGGCGAAACCCAGTCTCTACTTAAAAAAAAAAAAAAAAAAATTACAAAAATTAGCCAGGAGTAGTGGCGCATGCCTGTAATCCCAGCTACTCAGGAGGCTGAGGCAGGAGGATCGCTTGAACCTGGGAAGTGGAGGTTGCAGTGAGCCGAGATCATGCCACTGCACTCCGGGCCTGGGCAACAAAGCAAGTCTCTGTCTCAAAAAAAAAAAACAAAAAAAAAGATTATTTTTCTTTCACTTTTTTTTACCTCCTTTTCTTCCCAAACTAATCTAAATTCCAGGGGAGTTACAGATCATCCTAGCATCAGGGGAGCATTGTTCCATGTGTTATATCCCTCTTCACCAGCTTTCCTGAGGTGTGGCTTGTGCAGACCCTGTGGTCAAGGTCAAGTTTAGATAATCTGTCCTCTTTGCTGCTTGGTGCTCCAGGACTGCTTGGAGACAGGGTGGTCTTTCTCTCTTTGTCTCACAATGGTACTGTTGATTCTCCACCATTCAGCCACATCTCTTATCCTATCCATTGCTAAACTATTCTACCATGACCTCTACTCTGAGGTCTCATTATTTCACACCATGGTGACCCTCTGATGGACACACCCATCCTCAGTTATGTACTCATTCTGGGTCCCGCTAAGACATGGAAAATAACTTTTAGACATATTCCAGCCCCATGGATGGAGGAATACATTTGGTGGAGGGGGGTGAGGGTGGTGGGGTGTGAGTGAGCAAGCCACCTCTGTCATATCCTCTTCACCCAAACACACTGTACTTTCCCTTCATCTCTATTGTGACCACCCTCCCACCCCCACCCAGAATGGCCGAGGGCACTCTTCCCAGCGCTCCAGATGGATTGAGGAATCCTCATGCCTCTGAGTTTTCTGTCTTCTATCCATATGTAATGAGAATTTTTATCTTGAGAGAAGGGTTGTAGAGTGCAAAGTCCCATTGTAACATCTCAACTCTAATTTTTCTCTTCAACTAGCTCCTCCATTTATCTCTGAGCCCTTCAAACTAGCCCAGAAAGAAGTCTTATACCTTTTCTGTCAGGCTAGAAGCGTTTGGCATCGTCAGAAATGCTTCTTCATACCATGTGTAAATGGTATGTCTTAAATCGACATGATGAAGGGGCCGGGCACAGTGGCTCTCACCTGTAATCCCAGCAGTTGGGAGGCCAAGGTGGGTGGGTCACCTAAGGTCAGGAGTTCGAGACCAGCCTGGCCAACATGGTGAAACCCCGTCTCTACTAAAAATACAAAAATCAGCCAGGCATGGTGGTCGGTGACTGTAGTCCCAGCTACTCAGGAGGCTCAGACAGGAGAATTGCTTGAACCTAGGAGGCGGCGATTGCAGCAAACCAAGATTGTGCCATTTCACTCCAGTCTGAGTGACAGAGAAGACTTCGTCTCAAGAAAAAAACAAAAAAAAGGAAAGAAATGATGGAGGGGGCACATCTGTCCTTCCAAACCCTGGCTCTTGCAAACTAAAAGCTTTTTGATGGCCGGGCATGGTGGCTCATACCTGTAATTTCAGCACTTTGTGGGGGCCAAGGTAGGTGTATTACTTGAGTTCAGGAGTTTGAGACCAGCCTGGCCAACTTGTGAAACCCCAACTCTACTAACATACAAAAATTAGCCAGGTGAGGTGGTGTGTGCCTGTAGTCCCAGCTACTCAGGAGGCTGAGGTGGGAAAATTGCTTGAACCTGGGAGGCAGAGGTTGCAGTGAGCCATTGCAGTCCAGTCCAGCAACAGAGTGAGACATTGTCTCAAAAAAATAAATAAATAAAATAAATAAAAACTCTTTGGCTCCTAGGTCATTGTATCTGCTACAGACTCTTCACCAAATTTGGGAAGTTTTCAGACAGTATTTTATCAAGTATTCTTTTGCATAGTTCTCTCTATTCTCTCCTTTTGGAACTCCCAGTGTGCATATGTTGGCATGCTTGATTGTGTCCTACAGGTTTCTAAGGCTCTGCTCATTTTCTTTATTCCTTTTTCTTTCTGTTCATCAAACAGAAAAATTTCAGTTGATCGTCACATTTGCTGATTCTTTCTTCTACCTACTCAAATCTTCTGTTGAGCTCTTCTAATGAATGTTTCATTTCAGTTATATTTCTAACATCCAAAATTTATATTTTATTCTTTTTCTAAATAATCTCTATCTCTTTATTGATACTCTATACTTGGTGAGACATCATTATCATACTTTACTATAGTTCTTTGAACATATTTTAAAGTAGGTGGTTTAGATCATGCCCACCCAGGGATGCAAAAAAAAAAAAAAAAAAAAAAAAAGCTGATTTAAAGTCTTTTTTTTTTTTTTATTTTTTTATTTTTTTTTTTTTTATTATACT